>NW_006768794.1:0-468776 GCF_000204055.1 Melampsora larici-populina 98AG31 | reverse complement strand
CTCTCAACATTGGATCACCTAGTGTTAGCTGGTCTGTAGCTCCAGTCGATCTCCTGGACTTCTAGGGAGCGACTGGAGCTCCAGACCACCTAAGGCTAGGTGGTCTGTCTATTAAAGTTGGACCACCTAGTGTTAGGTGGTCTGCAGCTTCAGTCGATCAACTGGAGCCGTAGAAGTGTGGAACCGGAAGGAAGAGAAGGATCTTCATTCCGCTCTGAATGTGCAGATCAAACTGGTAGAAAACTCCAGATTTTCTTGGGGATGTTTAGGATCTTTGATAATTGGTGGTGTCAGAGGTTTGATACCCAATTTGAGGTACACCAATGATACCCCAGCTGCAAGCGTTTTAGCTACTATGAAGGCTGCAGCGGAAATAAAATAAGAAGAAGATATAGTATCAAGGAAACAATATGCATCAGTACTCACAACTACATCATGATGCTCTTGCCAATTCCGAACTGAGTTTTACACTTGTTTTCTTTCTGTGTGGACATTTTTTGTTTACTGTCAAATTTGTAATGTTGAAATTCGATTTTTTGAAATTTTTGCGTATTATTTGTGCCAAAGTGCCAACTCAGCAGTCAAGTTCAGGGTAGTGGTTTGGAAACCAGTAAAAACTGGCAAAAAGTATGGTTTCATCCCAAATACAGGGGTTTTCAGACCAGTATTTGAGTTAAATCCGATGTTTAATCCAGTTTTGTCAGTTTCTGACCCGGGGATTCTGAAATTTCAAAAATTGAAATTTCAAGTTGTCACTTTGGCACATGTCGCATTCCGTACTAGGTAATTGACACTATGCTCAAAGACGATCAGAAGGAGATTGCCAAAGGAAAAAATCGCAAGCAATCAAACCCAGCACTGGCACCTAGCAATCCTGACGAAAATCGACCTCGTGGAATTTTCAACAAAGTCTATATCACACCTGACCAATGGAAGCAGGTCAGTAATTTGATCAAGGTACTACGAGTGAGCACTCATTTATCATCTTCTCAAACAAGGCTATTTGACATCTAACATCGTTACCCAAACAGGAATTCGAATCACTCACCAAGCTGTTCGAAGCAAATGCACCTACCGGCTCACTCATCATCCGCGAGTATGTTAAGCTCAAGAAATCCCTTCAACACAAAATTGATGCATGTACTTCACGCACCGACCCGCTTTTCCCTATGTATCACGCAATGCTTGCTCGAGTCAAGTCTTATCTCGACGAGGCACTCAAATCGGATGTTCTAGTTTTAGCTACTATCCTCCACCCCTGCTGGCGAGCAGATTATTTTCAATTTGCTTTTGGTGATTACTCTTCTGAATTTGAAACCGCTAAGACATTGATCAAAACTGCTTTTCAAAACCGAAAAGCACAACTTGAAGAAGAAGCTGGAAGAAACATCAACGCTCACGAAAACGATTCCAATGATCGCAAAGATGACGATGATAATGGTTTCCGTGCTCATAGAAAGAGGCTTCACACACGAAACGAAAACAAACTTTGCAATTACTTGGAACGTGTCGATGAGCCCTCCAAAGAGGTGGAAAAAGATCCCCTTCTTGCTCTTGAATGGTGGAAGGTGAAGTACCATTACTTCCTATTTCTCATCTATGACTGAACTGATGGTTCAATGTCTTTCTTTGTTATATCAAGGTCAACGCTGCAAAATATCCCGTCTTAGCCTCTCTTGCCAAGGATTATCTGGCAATCTGTGGGGCTTCATGTGCAGTAGAAAGGACGTTCTCTGCCGCAGCAGATGTCTGTTGCCGGGATCGGGGTGCTTTGAAACCACCCACAGTTGAGCGCTCAGTTGGGAGTTGCATGTGGTCTAAAGATGGAATAAATATAGCTGGTGAAGATTTTGAGGAGTGCCAAAAGTGTATGGTAGACTGTATGAAATTGGACTCGGAAAATAGAAAAAGGAAGGGTCGAAAAAAATAATTTCTTCATTTTTGATTGATTTTCCTTTTTATATCTTTATCTTCTATCTTTTTTCTTCTTCTCCTCATGATACAGGACAAGAATCCAATTTGTAATGGCTGAAATACAGGAAATCCCTGTTCTACACGTTTTTTTTGTCTGAGAGCCACGATACTGCGATACAGTAACGGTATCGTAGCCCTTTGGCAATACGCTACCAGGTATTGAGCGCCAAAGTATCGTCCCTGCGATACTTTACTGAGTATCGTACCTGGGGCCTAGGTACGGTACTATTTCCTGGATTTCCGGGTATCGTAGACCAGTTACTTTACTGGGTATCGTCAATACAATACCAGTATCGTAATTGTGGCAGCGTTGGCTGATGGTATCTACCCCTCATGGCCGGTTTTAGTCAAATCAATTCGACATCCGGGTGATCCTGCAACGTCTCTCTTTGCCAAAAGGCAAGAATCTGCAAGAAAAGACATTGAACGCACATTTGGAATTCTTCAGGCTCGTTGGGCAATAATAAAGCAACCCGGTTGGCTTTGGAAGATATGTGATCTCAGGCAGATCATGTATTGCTGCATCATACTACACAATATGGTTGTCAAGGAAAGCTTAGAAAAAGACCCAATTATTACGGACTACGATAGTCAAGTACAAGTAGTTCCCAATGTTAGAGACCCTCGTCTCGCACCATCACTTACCACTTACATCAGTGTGTCTCAAGATCTTTGGGATAGTGAAGTACATTTAAGATTAACTCAAGATCTCATCACAGCTGGATGGTTGGCATGTGGAGGTTTGTAGACAAGCAAGGGAAAAATTGATTTCTTCAATTCTAACAAAGGAAATTTTTGAATACAATTCTAGATATCAAAAACAAATGTAGATAATCATTCTAGATATTGAAAACAAATGTAGATAATCAACCACTTTTGCAAAGTTCCCCTTTATCAATGAGATAGTTGAATTGAATTTTGATTGTTCTAAAATTGATCCAAACAAATCTTTAAGTTACATTTCACGATCCAAACAATAACACTGGGGAGATGTAGTATTTTTCCCAAATGAAAAATGATTGACCTGAAGGACAAACAAAATTGAAAAAGGTGGAATTCTGAATTCATTTTGTGTGTGCATTAACACTGCATTTTACTGCATTGATGCTGCATTTTTCCGCATTAATGGTGCATTAATGGTGCATTTTTATGCATTAACACAGCATTTTTAATCATTTTGACATTAATTTTAATCATTTTGCATGGTGGAAAAATACTACATCTGCACAGTGTAAGAAATCAATCTAGATCAATCTAAGACCCTTCTAAAAACAATCGATCCTTCTAAAAGCCTACCACAGGATAAGAATTTCATCTTGATCTATCTAAAGTTGTCTTCAAAATCTATATAATTAGATGTAAAGTAGACTAATATCAATCAACATTGGCTGAAGAGAATAAGATAGTCAGAAACTTAACATACTCATGATTTCAATGAATTAAAAGACAGCTACACATGACTAGAAGAGCCATCTGCTTCCCCATCTTCATACTTGAGAAGTATTTGAGCCTTCATCATCTTCAAAATTTTTTAGACACCTCGTTCATTTTGGATTCATCTTTCTTAGGTCCAGAGGATAGTTGTATGCAGACTATGGAGATATGGAGGATTGAAAACATCCCCACCCAAGCTTTCCTGGCTCATACACCAAAGTTGTGGTATAAGGTATAAGTCCCTCTCTCAACTACTTGTTTGTCCGAGAGGGACTTAGTTAAGTTAGTGTTTGCCACATGCTTGCTAGTTTGCCTTGGGCTCTGCTCCTGTCAACTGTTTGAGTGAAATTCAAATTACCATATATGTATGAATGTAGCTCATGCTCATACACTGGGAGTAACTGCGGCTGTGCCTCCAAAGACTCTGTGCTTCTTTTGTCAATTATGTGGGACACAAACAATTTTGCTGTTAATCTTCCTGGAAGTAGTCCATAGTGTTAGTAATGAATGATATTTTATTTCAGTATCCCTCATTGTAAGATTTTGAGCTTTTCAATGGTGTTCAGTGCTACTTTTCCCAAGACTATTGATTCATGAGGTGGAATGATCAATATTCTTAAATCCAGATTCACCCCCCTAAAAAATCCCTTTACCCTGTCATGATGGCAGAGCTTTAGGAATCCAGGTGAGTGAATACTGGGACCTTTCCACTTCCACTTATGACACAAATGAGTCTAGCCATGCGCACCATCAACTGATGGGATTGATCTGCTACCTTCTGTATATATATTTATACATTCTCCTTCCCAGCATCTTTGGTGGACCAATTTACAGAAATCATCCACCAGCACAATTAACCCTTGCACCTGCCCAATTGTACATGCTTTTTTAAAACCACATTTTGAAGGTATTATTTAAATCTACTCAAACTGACCATCACAGTACAAAGTGTGCTTGCCTGCCATATGACTCTTTCCAATAGACTAATTGTGAACCAGTTGTTGCCAGCACTGTAAAAAGTATTGGTTCTTGCTTTTGAGACATACATTTTCAATGCCTGGCCAATTTTTCCATTGAGACACAAAAGCTCAATGTGACTGATCTGTGTCTGTCAGGGTGGCTATCTATGAAGAAGGGAATTAGTCTAGTGTACTGATGTTCTGGTCCTGACAACAGGTCTTACTGGGTCCACAAGATCTATATATCTTCCAATAAAAGAGATTTCATATGCTTCATAATCTCTCTGCAAATTTGATATGAATTTATTTTCTTAAAGAAGAGAAAAACCTTGGCTCACTGTAGGATCACAGAGGTAAATTGGTCAGGTTCTGAGCCCGGTGGTTTCCAAAGGAATGGAGCCCAACGGATAGACTGTGTTACAAGACAACAGGGATTCTGTCAACTTTATGTTGCAGAACCAATGGTACGTGACCAAGATATTACTATCCTACAAGTAGGAGTATTAAGGGTACTTTATGAAGCTATCCAAGAGGATCTCAAGAAGGTTTATTAAAAATAAGAAAAAGTTAAGAGTTTTGACTTGCAGACTGGGCTTATTTCATTATAACTGAATCTGGTGAATTGTAAAGAATTGATTGTGGTCAAGAAGGTGAGGAAACTTCTCCAGTCCGGAAGTGCCTCCCTATTTATACTCTTGGATCTTGGAAGTCTGACTAGTGGTTACTGCTAGTTCCTAAGGGAACTGGGACTTGAGGCTGGCTTGTGGTTCTACCTAGTCCTGTTGGCAGGGAGGCCAGATTGGTGTCTGACTGGTGGGTTTTTAGTAATTGCTTTGTATACTATTTACCCTTTCAGAGACCAGCTATTAAAATTTTATGTTGAAATATCCAATCGATGTAGTATAACATAATAGGAGATAAGCCAAGTCAAATGTCAGTTATTAGGTAATGGTTTATATCAATTTTAACCATGAGATCACGAACGTACACAATCAAGAAAGAGTCCCAAGCTAAGCTAGATTAGAGTAGTAGAAGTCGAGAGATGATTAGAGTTCACGTGGGTCAATTCACGGACGGCTTTATTTTGTTGTTTTGTTTTATTTCATTTTCTTTCTTTTTACTTAAGGACTGTGTCGAGTAGCATGTAGTGTTTCTCTTTCCCCCATCTTTGGGAAGAGAAACGTACGTGGCCATTTCATCTTTGTTATCAATAAAAGCTACTTACCATGATTGATCTAACATGTTATCATTATTAGCTTTTCGTCCATAGATCAAATACTTACCTCATCATTACTTTGCCACTTATACTAAACCTGAACCATTATAGGTACTAAACTAACTCATATTGTTTTATTCTCAATTTTACTTACGCTTCATATTCTTCTTCATTATATGTTTCTTATGTTGTAGGTCAGTCACGTCCTTAAGAACAGGATCGTGGAGCTTGTTATCTAACTTCTATCACACACACATTGCTAGGTAAATATATATAAATCTTTGGGAAGAGAAACCTTTTCGTCCATAGATCAAATACTTACCTCATCATTACTTTGCCACTTATACTAAACCTGAACCATTATAGGTCAGTCACGTCCTTAAGAACAGGATCGTGGAGCTTGTTATCTAACTTCTATCACACACACATTGCTAGGTCAGTCACGTCCTTAAGAACAGGATCGTGGAGCTTGTTATCTAACTTCTATCACACACACATTGCTAGATCCGTATTCCAAGACATTCATATGGTAGCGAGAGATTTATCTTCAATCCAATAATCAAATGAGTCAAGACCAACAAGAACCGGATCCATTCTTCGCACAATCAACAAGCTTAGCACCTTCATCTGAGACATTGGAAAATTCCGAAGACGAAGCAGAACAGACAACCAGACTTATATCACAACTATTAACATCACCAACATCCCTCAACCCAAATTCATCATCAGATCCAATTTTAGATCCTAGTCCATCACTTGATCCTAAACCCAATCCTATTACTACTATGTCAGCACCAATGATTCCTAGCGAACCAAGTCCTCAACATCAGGCAATGGTTTTGGGTCAATCTTTAGGAAGATCATCAAAAATATTGACTGACAAAAACTATACACTATGGTCATCCTTCATTCGCGGTGGTTTAAAATCTGTGTTCTTATCCGAATACTTAATCTCAGATGAAATCAAATTAGAAAACAGCCAATTCACCAATGAAGTTAGTCGCACATGCATCACAAACTGGATGCTCAACAACATGGATGATGTTAGAGCATCCACTATGTTGAGGGTGTTTTATCGTAAATTTTGCGGTCCTGATTGCAAAATTTAATCATGCGTGTTGTAGCTAAGTTGTTAACCGCATGAAATCCACTATGGGATGATGTAACGTAGGATTTAACTACGATAATCTGTTCTTAGAACACTATACACGCTATGGCAAAGTCGAGACTCGAATTAAAGTATCTTACCACACCTCACCCAGCCTATGCTGATGACTACCTTGGTGACCAGAAAGAACCAAATTGATGCCTTCAGGTTTTGACAATCAGCAAAGAGCTTTCTCACCTCTTGTTTGATCTTGGTGACATCGATCGCGCGAGATGACTTCTTTTGAACAAAGATGCTTTTTTTAGCAAATCCGGAGTAAACAGCTACTATCAACAAGCTGAGGGTTCGAGGGAAGAGGGAAGGTTTTGAGTGAAGGTGGTGAGTGCAGAGCTGGATGGGAGATAGATCATTGGATGGCTGTTGACCGTTTGGATGCGCCAAAAGTTTACGATAAATCAAGTCGTAGGCTTTCGTAGATTTGAACAAGCGGACTGCAAGACTTGACGCGGTCGTACGGACCGCATGTCTAAAACAGGTCCATAGTGGACCTGTCTGGATTTTAGCGTTATGGTAACGCTAAATCGCGTCGTTAACGCACCCATAGTGGATGCTCTTAATCGGGCTAGATTTGAGCCTAAGATAACCATCTATACTGACAACGGACCTGAAACTCAAGACTTACCGGCGAAACTATGGAAAACTGTGACTAATTACCATTCTAGTAGATCTGAAGAGCTTCGATTGTTATATGAAAGAGCGCTTAACCTTATTACTCAAGCTCAGAATGTTCCACTTTTGACTCATATTCAAAATTTTCAAAATGCTGTTACCAAGTACAAGACGGCAGGTGGTCAAATGAGTGATGAAGATTTGGGTCGAAAGCTATTAATATCTCTCAACAATAATCATTTTCAAGATGCCAAAGAAATAGCAATCTCCGGAGTCAAAGATTTTGATCTAGTCGTATCTGAATTAAAGAAGAGGTTGGACGCTGTATCTATGCTTACTAGAGGTTCTACTAGAAATCATACCACGGTGCATCATGCTGCGGAAGCTAGCGCAATTTCACATTCAAATTCTCGTCATAAATCTAGCTTGAAATGTACAAAGAAGAAATGTGTCGGCGTCAATCATACTCCAGATCAATGTTTTAAGAAGCCGGGAAACAAACACTTACAGCGTGAATGGATTGAACAACGCGTCAGGCTTGGTCAATGGAACGGCGAGCCTCCCAAGGACCTTGGTAATTCTTCGGCTTCGGCTATCACTTTCAACGAGCCAACTATGGAACAACTCGAGAATGCTTTTAATTCACTAAATGCGTCGGCTAGTCATGTCTCAGTCGATTCATTATCTAAGTTGTCGTTGCGAAATCATCCAAGCGATATTGAAGTTTTGATCGATACTGCCGCGTCTCATCATATGTTCAAAGAACGTAATGTCTTTATGAACTACGTTGATATGGAAGAAGATAACGATTTTCTTAATATGGCCGGAGGTGATGCTACTTTAAAAATTCATGGCCGAGGAGACGTGAAGTTTATAGGTCCAGACGGTCATAACTTTGATTTACATAACTGCTTATACATTCCCAATCTCAAACGAAGTTTGATTGGAGGTACCATATTACTTAAGAACGACTTCAACTTTGTTGCTAAGAAGGCCGATGGTCGTTTTGAAATTACTAAGGACAACAATCGAGCTTTCGAAGGTGTATTAAACGATGATGTCAAGCTGTTGAGGTCATATGTGAGACCGTTTTCGCCTGATTCAAATCCCAAGGCAAACCTTATCATGTCACCAACTGATTCAAACGTCCTGAACTTACACCGGCGTTTAGGTCATCCCAACATACGATACTTGAAATCGATGGTGTCGCAAGGAAGTGTGAAAGGGTTGAATTTGAATGTCTCGGCTATTCCCAATAATCTTCCATGTGATTCCTGTGATCTGTCAAAATCTCATCGTATTCCTCACAACAAAATCCATGTGCGCAGCTCCAATCTATTAGAAAATATTCACCTTGATCTTAGCGGAATTATACGAACAAGTGCTGTGTGTGGCAGTGTATATTTCATGTTGTTCACGGACGACTACTCAAGATTTCGTCATGTTGTTGGTTTGACTACAAAATCAGCTGATGCAGTGTTTGTCAAGATTAAGCAATATATCTCTCTTGTCAAAAGACAGTGTAATTCTAAGATTAAATCCATCACTCTTGATAATGGTTATGAGTTCATCAATGATACCATGGTGCCGTACTGTAAGGAGGTGGGCATATACCTACGAACAACTGCAACTTATACGCCGGAAGAGAATGGGGTGGCTGAAAGGTCAAATCGTACTATTACGGAGCCTGCTAGAGCAATGATGCTTGAGGCGAATCTTCCAATCCGATTTTGGCTATATGCCATTAAGGCTGCGGTATACCTGAAGAACAGAACAATATCTTCATCTCTGCCAGACGGGATCACTCCTTTCCAATTATGGTATGGTCGTCAGCCCGATGTGACTCATGTTAAACCATTGGGGTGTTTGTGCTATGTTTTAATCAGAAAAGCAATTCGACATGGAAAGTTCAATCAAGTTTCTCGACAAGCTATATTACTTGGTCATACTGAACATAACCTAAATTATGAAGTATTTATTTTTGATACAAACTCAATAGTTATTTCTCATGATGTCGTGTTTCGGGAGAATGTCTTTCCCTTCAAGAAATTAAAGTCATATGATATATCTCACTTATCATTTAATGAAGAAGAAAACTTGTTATTATCGGATCCTTCCGTTCTTGAACCTCAAAATGAGGTGCAAGGCGACGACGTCCCTATACCTGGTGGTGAAGGAATGCACCAGGATGAAATTGAACCTATTGTCCTACCTCTAACCGACCAAGAACCCGAGCCTATATTGCAAACCGAAGATCAACCACAACCCATATCAACACCTCCCCCTCGACGTTCAGAAAGAGAAAGGAGGCCTGTTGATAAATATAATCCATCCGCTAGCTATGCATATTGGGATGATGAGGGCGCTTTCACTGACTTGCATGATGCGTTTCCGTGTGCGTTCGCGGTTGGATCGATTGTTCGCTTAGTTCAGGAACCCCACAATTTTAAATCAGCTATGAATGGGCCGGACAAAGATCAATGGAAGGCCGCTTGCGGCAAAGAAATGAAGAATATGGAGGACAGGAAGGTATGGCGTCTAGTGCCGAGACCGTCTGACCAAGCGGTGATAGGGAGTAAATGGCATTTCAAAGTTAAACTCAATCCTGATGGATCGATCAACAAATACAAGGCTCGAATTGTAGCAAAAGGGTGCACTCAAACTCATGGTGTTGATTATGATGAAACGTTCGCACCTACGGGGAAGCCGGCTTCTTTTCGCACTGTCGTCGCTTTTGCAACTTATCACGGCTTGCCTATACACTCGATGGATGCTATAGCCGCTTTCTTGAATAGTGGACTGAAACACAGGATTTATATGGAGCAACCTGAAGGTTATGAGATTGTGATCAGCGGACAAGATTTAGTATGCGAATTGCTTCAAGCTCTTTACGGTTTAAAGCAGTCAGCCAGAGAATGGAATGACGATTTCAGGACTAAATGTTTGAAGGCTGGTTTCGTACAATCGCCTGCTGATGAATGTGTGTACATCAGGAGGAGATCCCATGATGTCTGCTTGTTTTATTTACACGTTGATGACTTGGCAATTACTGGAAACAACATTGATGCTTTTAAGAAGGAAATCGGCGGTTTTTGGCCGATGGAGGACATGGGGATTTCTACATGTGTTGTAGGCATTCAAATTGCTCGAGCTGGTCCGAATCATTATATCTTGGGTCAAGAGGCTATGGCAAAGTCTTTGTTGGAACGCTTTGGAATGATGGACACCAAGCCAGCTTCAACCCCATTTCCGGGCGGCACTAAACTTACAAAATCAACACCTGATGAAGCCAGGTCGTTTAGCTTATTGAATCTCCCTTACAGAAGCGGTGTTGGTAGTTTGATGTATCTGTCTCAATGCACCAGGCCTGATATCACATATGCCGTGGGCTGTCTATCGCAACATCTCGAGAAACCATTGCTGCGACATTGGGAAGCTTTTAAACACATTCTTAGGTATTTAAAAGGGACTCTAAATTACTGCATACACTATCAAAGAAATCTTCCGCCGCCTGCTTTACCAACAATTTCAAGCAACAACGGTTTTTCCTTGCCGGAGCATTTTGCTGACTCGGACTGGGCAGGTGATAAAAGTACCAGACGGTCGACCACTGGCTACATCTTTATGCTATGTGACGGCGCTATTAGCTGGCGAAGCAGATTGCAGCAGACAGTTGCGAAATCCTCAACGGAGGCTGAATACAGAGCGGCAAATGAGGCTGGGGATGAAATGATATGGTTATCTAGATTACTCGCATCAATTGATCTGCCTCAACAAACCCCTTATTTATTAAATTCGGATAGTTTAAGTACAATTGATATATCAGAAAATGCTGTCATGCATGGGAGAACAAAGGCTATTGAGATACATCATCATTGGTTGAGAGAGAAAGTGAAGGAAGGTGTGATTAAACTGGTGTATTGTGCTTCGGAGGACATGTTGGCAGATATTTTGACTAAGCCACTTCACCCGGGGCCTTTCAATGATTTTAGGAGACGTATAGGTGTTAAAGAAATAGATGGATGAGGATATTTTAATTGTGTCGATTGAGGGGGGGTGTTGAAATATCCAATCGACGTAGTATAACATAATAGGAGATAAGCCAAGTCAAATGTCAGTTATTAGGTAATGGTTTATATCAATTTTAACCATGAGATCACGAACGTACACAATCAAGAAAGAGTCCCAAGCTAAGCTAGATTAGAGTAGTAGAAGTCGTGAGATGATTAGAGTTCACGTGGTTTAATTCACGGACGGCTTTATTTTGTTGTTTCGTTTTATTTCATTTTCTTTCTTTTTACTTAAGGACTGTGTCGAGTAGCATGTAGTGTTTCTCTTTCCCCCATCTTTGGGAAGAGAAACGTACGTGGCCATTTCATCTTTGTTATCAATAAAAGCTACTTACCATGATTGATCTAACATGTTATCATTATTAGCTTTTTGTCCATAGATCAAATAATTACCTCATCATTACTTTGCCACTTATACTAAACCTGAACCATTATAGGTACTAAACTAACTCATATTGTTTTATTCTCAATTTTACTTACGCTTCATATTCTTCTTCATTATATGTTTCTTATGTTGTAGGTCAGTCACGTCCTTAAGAACAGGATCGTGGAGCTTGTTATCTAACTTCTATCACACACACATTGCTAGGTAAATATATATAAATCTTTGGGAAGAGAAACCTTTTCGTCCATAGATCAAATACTTACCTCATCATTACTTTGCCACTTATACTAAACCTGAACCATTATAGGTCAGTCACGTCCTTAAGAACAGGATCGTGGAGCTTGTTATCTAACTTCTATCACACACACATTGCTAGGTCAGTCACGTCCTTAAGAACAGGATCGTGGAGCTTGT
Organism: Melampsora larici-populina 98AG31; assembly: GCF_000204055.1. NCBI lineage: Eukaryota > Fungi > Basidiomycota > Pucciniomycetes > Pucciniales > Melampsoraceae > Melampsora > Melampsora laricis-populina. Next base: position 456,547 of record NW_006768794.1, on the reverse strand, counting down.
TATCTAACTTCTATCACACACACATTGCTAGATCCGTATTCCAAGACATTCATATTTTACACTTTGGGAAAGGGGTAATTACTGTGTCTCTGGCTTGTCCATTTCAGTTGAGTGCGTAAGACTCAGGACTCTTTGGACTCAGATTATGGACTAGTTAAATTTTAGTTATCCTATGTGTGATAGGCTTTCTATTTGCAAAGCAAGCTTGTAACTAAGAATTTTGAGTCTCTTTCTGAGACTGGTCTACCACAGTAGACATTTACTCATTTAAACTTATGAGCTGTGGTTTACTATGTGTGGTGTGAGGGTGGTCCCTGAGGAAAAGAAAGGTTCTAGGTCATAAAACCTTCACCGATCTTGCCTCAGGGGTGAGACCAGAACTCTGGGAGACACAGGCTTCTCAGCACCAGGCTGGCGGGTGGGCATAAAAAATTGATAAAAGATCTAAGAAGCCCTTGAGAGTCCACAGAGATCAAGAGAACAGATGCTGGGAGGAATATTGTGGGGTGAGAGAGTGAGGAAGACTAGTACAGGAGGAGGAGTGAAAATTTTCCTCTGTTCTTCCTCAATCTAATTGTCACAGACCTCATTATGAGCTGTCCCTCAATTAGGAAACTGTGACACCCCATATTCCTGCAACTTTCACGTCCTTGCCTGAAATGGACTGGTATGTACCGTTGCAGGCTTGGGGAACACTCTCAAAGTATCAGAATGACTCTTTCTCTAGTATAAATTATCTCAGTTATGGATTTGTATATTTGTTTATTATTTTGTAGTTTTAAAAATAAGACATTTTCTGTCTTTGAAACTAGACGGGAAGATGTAGCTGTTTGTCTTTGATACTCAGATGTAAGGTGTATGACTATAATTATAAAGGTTGAAGGATACTCTTTTGTCTTTGAAGCTAGACATGAAGATGTGATAGTTAGTTATTTTTAATTACATATTATCTTACTTTTATTGGTGTTTACTGTGGAAGAACTTTTGGATTTTGCTCTGCAAAAGCTCAAGGGCTGACACTGTCTGTGAGTCATAACACTGCCAACACAAAGTATTTTCACTTGGGAATATATATGAATGGGGTACAAACAGAATCAAGATAAGGCCAGAAAAAGAGTCAGCATCAGCCTCAGGTATTGGGTGGGTTGTACTTTTTCTTTGAAATTGAAGAGCTATTCTTGTGACACTATGTAGAGTTCTTAAAAGTATGGCATGAAAAAAGAAAGTTAGGGTGCATTCAAAGACCTATGTGCCTGAAGATGGAGTGCTTTTCACTTGTAATAGAGCCGCTTAAACTATCACCATGAAGTAATTTCTCTGCAGAAAAAATGATTGCATTTGATGCATCAAATAATCAAAGATTCTGAGTTAATGCTGAATAATGCTGATTTTTAGCCCATTACGTTTGTTATTGGCTCTGGTCACTGATCTGGTTGTGAGAATTATATGCATACAGCCTGATCCATATACTGCTTTCAGTAACTGATGTATTTAAGTATCATCTCAATATATACTATGCGAGTACCAGACTCTTACTAACTTCCTGGATCAATTTATCAAAGGTATTGATTTTGAAACTTAAAACTGGTCTTCCTCTTTGTGGAGACTTTTCAATCAAATTCACCAAAGTGTTTTTGCTATCATGCCATGTTACAAAGACATTAACTGGACTGATGTGGTGCCAGTCCCCAAACCAGTGGGAGACCAACTTATTGGAAAATCATTGGAAAGGGTCTTAGAAAATGAGTAGCCTATGAAATAACAAGAGTGAAATCATGCTGACATTTGTGTTCAGGTTCAGAATCACAAAGAATAGATCATCCAATACTAGAGAAGGTTAATATATGCATATCAAACCCAGAAGCAAATATACCCACTCATTCCAGATCCCAAATGAAAGTGTTGCACAGGTGGAAGTGATGAAAATGGGCCAAAGCAATTGTTTGTATAATGTCTGATTTCCATGTGTAGCACCATATTTCTTCCTTATCTATCACCATGCCCGTGTGGTGTTTTCTCATCAACAAGCGCACACGAGTCGCCTTTGTGCCTCAATGGGAGTTTGTGTGCGCTCGTCGTCGGGCGACTGCCACAAGGACATGGTGTATCAATGTAATGTCTGTTTCTGGAAGCCAAATGATGAGAGCTGCATTTTATCACACCATGGTAGCGCTTGGGGAGATGTGCTGTGAGGTTCAGTCTAAGCACATTTGGGTCAGTGGGCAGGCCTACCTATTTCCTAGTGAAAGGAAAAGTGACAAAGGATGGGCAGTATTACTGAGTGGTGATCAAGAGGGGAACCCAATGCAAACTAGCAAATCTATGGCAAACAAGACTCACAATTGAAGAAAGTCATGGACCTGGTCACCACAACTCTCTTCAATAGGGTTTTGCACTTGATGATTCCTGAGGTGTGATTGTCTGGTGAAAGCTGAACTTGTAGTCAGGCTGGGGGTGCATCCCTTTTTCAAGAGGTGCACCAAAGGGCCTTTTTTCCAATCAGGACCACATCCAGGTACTACTGGGCGCATTGGGCATGTTGTTTTAGCAAAGAAAATTTTATCTCTTGTCTTTATCTACAACTTTTTGCAAAGGCTGTTATTTGTGTAACTTAACTACCTAGATATGAGCTTGACAATAATCAAAATAAGACTAATCAAAGCTTATAATATCAGAGGTCCAAGCTCCAGGTGCACCAACCGCTGGTGCACTAGTAGTAGCAGGCACTAGCACCATTAGACATTACTTGCTGAAAGTGTGAAGGTCAAAACAACTTTAAATCAAACATGGAATTTATCAAGTCATTGGAGAATCTTTCTTCTTCCAAATGAGGACCAATGGGTGAATGATCCTCCAAGCAACAAGCCAAACCTTCAAATTCTTCCAACTTGTCTGGACCTGAAAAATCTGAATTTTGATGGTGGGATCCATTCAATTGCTTCTTCATTCCACTTTGACAGGGTGTGGTCTTGGCATTTGCGCTTGACCTTACTGTGAGAGTTCATGTGATACTAACCACAGCCTGGCTCTGAACCAAGTAAGCAGTTGAACCCAATACCGTAGTTCTGGGCGCGCCCTCCTACTTTTTGAATTCTCTGGGCGCGCACGCGTTCTTTCAGACGCTCCCCCAACCTGAACTTGGGGATCACTGAGAAATTCAATGAGACTCAGGGAATGCGGAGGGGATGGTTTTTTTTGGTTGGCTCATTATTATCTCTGTAGAATGTGGCTCTTGTTCTGCTACGTGGGCGTCAGAAGGTTAGCTTTATGATTCTACTGTTATCTAAAAAACAAAAAGTTAGGAGCTACTCGCATGACCAATTCTCGGTCCTTGGTCCTCGTGGCTTTGATTCCTACTGTTGGTCTTGAGTTTCCATTTGTTTGTTCATTTGTTCCTCCCTCAATTACATCTCTTATTAACGTTGTTCCCAATTGTACTTTCTCTCGAAATGTATACTTTTTTTTGCTCTTACATAAATGCAGCATTGTTAATGCTTTTATCTTATTATTACTTTTGTCTTTTGCGGGATTGTTAATGCTTTTATCTTGAGACTTTTTTCATTTCGCTTCACATCATGTGGACATGTTTGCTTTTCTACGTTTTGATTGCTTCCTTCATGTCATGTGGACATGTTTGCTTTTTTACGTTGTGATTGCTTCGCTTCATGTCATGTGGACATGTTTGCTTTTCTACTTTTTGATATTGTTCCTCAATAGTTAACTTTCCATTTGTGTGCTTATCCACCATCCATCCCCTCTGAAAACTGTGTCACGACGATCCCTCTTCATGTGGGTAGGTGCAGTATTATTGTTTGTCTTTTCATCGCTTCATGCTCTTCTATTGTTTTTGTGAAGGCCTGTCTTTGCTTTTATCAGTCAGCCATCTAAACATCTTCGCAGAACATTCCCCTAATCGATGTGGGTCGTTGAAAAATTCTCTTGATCGTTGTTTGTTGCTTTTGTTTGCTTTTCCCGTTGATTGTGTGAACTTGCGGGTGCGCTTTCTTGCTTTTACGTTTTGTGTATTCTCTATGCTCTATACTTCACCTGCGAACCAAAGTATAAAATGTGGTATGTTCTTTCAGTGTAATGCATGATTCCCTCACTTTCTCTCGCATTTCTTCTAGATTGGTGACGTTGGAACGAGGAATCAGTCCCGTCCATGTCACACCCCGGAAAGACCCTCACGTGAAGAAGAGGTCATGGGCACCATAGACTCGATCCAGGGAAACTGATGACATCAGTCTGATGACTGATCAGTCTTGCCCTGGACGAAGACGTTGAGAGAGAGTCATCTCGGTTCCCACCGTTTCTGATCTCAGAGTAGTAAGTTGAATTTCACCTTTCAACTTTCATCCTCCTCTCTCTCCATCCTTCTTCACTCTCCTAGTGTCCTTTCCGCGGGTAAGAGGCCCCCTTTTTTCGAACCATGAGGTCAAGCAGGAGAAATAAGAACTTAGAGCCGGAATTTGAACCCGAACCAACTCCACCTCCATCAGAAGAAGAAGAAAGAAGCTTCGAGATAGAAACAGAAGAGGAAGAACGAATTAGAATAGAAAGAGAAGACGCCTTAGACAACATCAGATTGAAGAAGTCAATGAAATCAAATAACAGAATTAACAAATCAACTAAGAAAATCATCACAGTTCAAGATGACGACATCGTAATAGACGAAGACCAATTAGAAGACGATATAGAAGAGGAACTGAAATTTAGCGAAGGCAAGAGTAGCGAATCAGAATCTTCCGTAGAAGAAGTGAAAGAAACGAAACAAAGTAAGTAAAGACAAACCTTGGAGGCATCAAGATCGTATCGTTTTCCTATTACCTCACAAAGTTATTCCAAAACTTTTTCAATATGTCTTTACCAAAACTTTTTCAATACAACCTTCCTTCGTACCGAAGCTCTTCCATGAGTTGGAATGAGAGCTTTCAATACGTCTTTCCTTCGTACCACAGCTCTTCCATGGAATGGAATGAGAGCTTTTTTCGTCTATCCTTTGCTCTTCTGGTATATGGAATGAGAGCTACGTAATTTTACGATATTTGTTTATGAACAACGTTGTCCTTTGCTCTTCCAATGATTGGAATGCGAGCTCTATAGCATTAAGCAATCCCTCGTTTAAACGTTAAGGTTATAACGCTTTGCTCTTCTAAATAAATTTAGAATGAGAGCTATCGCTGTATTGAGTGGCTTTACATACTACCTTCTCTTCAAATTATAATATCTAATTGGGAGAAGATCTAATTCTAATTAATATTGAATAATTGTTTAACAGACATTTCAGTAGAAATTGCGAAGATGGCGTTATCCATGGGTAATACGAAGATAGTAGAGCAATTTTTGAAGTCATTAGAAGACGGTTCAGAGAAATTGAAACCTTCAAGTAGTAACATTGATTCGGTGTACAAGAATAGCGGGAAAGTGTCCAATTCAGGATTGAGAGGATTCAGTAAATACTGGAACAATCACTTGACAAAGTTAGATCTAAATTTCAAGCTGACCATGTTCAACGATAGATGAATAGAATTGGATCACATGGTAGAAGGTAGCAATACTTCAAAGAAGAAGGATAAACCGACCGGCCTGATCCCCAAAAGCGAATGGTGGATGACGTTCGCTGATTGGACGAGAGCGAAAACATTGATGCTGAAATATCTAAAGCAAACATATTTCCACATAAAGTTCGCAAACGAGTAAGTAACTCGTTAGATAAGTAAAAAGACAAACAAGCTAATATAGACTTAATAGTTTGGAAAAACACTTCAATTATGTAGAAAACCTGAGTCTCAGGCATGGCTGGTTGACAGCATTTAGATATGACATACTAGTAAGAACGGATGTTATGTGTAACAGGGTAGATGGAGCACCTGGTGATCCCAAGATTCCACGCGAAATCTTTTTAGAGGAAGCTAAAGCGAGGACGGATCTATTGAGAGACGGACGGATCATACTACTAGATAATCGTAAGATTAATCCTGAATGAGTTGATCGTATAGAAACTGATTGTTAATGTTTTTTACACAGCTTACGCGAAAGGTAACATTAGAGAAAGATTCAACCCAGTCACTGGCAAACAATACTCTGAAGGGATAAATCACAATTCGATTGATGGAGATTTAGATGAAGTTGAAAATAATCAAAGATTTATACATGATAAAAGTCAACAAAACTACTCGAACAATTACTTAAAACCTCCTCAATTCAACAGAAATAATAGCTTCAGAAGTAATGAGAACTTTCAATCCAATTTTCAAAATAATAGGAGAAACAACCGTAGAAATTTCAATAGAGAAAAATCACCAACCCCTTATCAAAGAAATGAGAAACCGAAGGATAAATCCTTCCCATCGAATAAGGGGAAGCAAGTAGATAGATCTCAAATGTACAGAGAAGACGAGCCGCGTCAATCGACTTCCAAAGAGAAGATAACGTGAGCTTATTGATGTAACCTTCTTTGTTTTCCTTTTTTGTTTGTATTGAATTTGTAAAGACATAGAATTTTACCTTTGATTGTTGTTGTAATAAGTCTTTAGTATCATTATATTGAAATAATATGATGTTTTTCTGCTGTAGTGAACCTGATAGGAATGACTCGAGTTTAGTGAGACAGCATCTGAATTCTTACGATGTTCCATGGCCAGCAAAAGTCAAATGTAATATGAATATTCTTGAATGGAGAAGACAGCTACAAGAATTTGGATTGATAGAAAAGTTTGGTTATTTGCTGGATGGATTTGAGAACGGTTTTCATCAAGGTATTCCAGCACATCGAATAAAGGATTGGGACTTCTATTGTCCACCTAATCATAACTCCGCAATGAATGCGAGAAAAAAGATCGAAGACAACATACTGAAAGAGGTTAATGCAGGTAGAATGTACGGTCCTTTCACTAAGGAAGAAGTAATTCAAAAAATCGGTTTCTTTAGAACGAGTCCGTTAGGCGCAGTCGAGAACGGTGACGGAACCTTTAGACCAATTAACGACATGTCTTACCCGAAGTTTGATTCTGAAATACCGTTGGTAAATTCTTTCGTCAACAAAGAAGAGTTTGAGACGACATGGGACGACTTCAAATTGGTAGCTACGTTCATCAGAAGACTAAAGGAAGATGTGCAAATGGGGATTTTTGACTGGGAGGGTGCGTATAGGCAAATTCCTACACACCCCTCGCAGTGGCCGTACTTGGCAATAATGGATTTCGAAAGCATGATTTACATCGACTTGATGATCGCGTTTGGAGGAGTTGCAGGATGCGGATCCTTCGGAGGACCCGCTGACGGCTGGAAAGAATTAATGAAGGCAGCCTTTAAATTGATGGAAGTTTTTAGATGGGTAGATGGCAACTTATTGATTAAGTTGAAATCGGACCCTACAACTATGATTCAAATTGTCAAAGCCAGCGAGCGATTGGGCGTTAAGACGAATGTAACTAAATACGCAGAATTCGCGGACGAACAGAAGTTCATCGGCTTCATATGGAATTGCGTTGAAAAGACGGTACGATTAACTGACAAGAAACTAATGAAACGAAAGGTAGAAATCGACCAGTTTCTCCAAAAGACAACCGTCACAAAGAAAGAAATGCAAAAATTTAATGGAAAACTAAGTCATCTAACTTTAATTTTACCACAACTCAAGTGTTACTTGGTTGAAGGATTTAGTTTCGTTGCATCATGGAGGTCCCCTGGCAAGAGAAAGATTCCAGACGATGTGAAAGAAGACGTAATTTATTGGAAACATTACTTGGACAACTTGAACCCGACTAAGTTAGTTCCCGACCACATTATAAAGAACGTTGGTTGGGTGGGAGATGCCTCGACGGATTATGGAATAGGAATAATAATCGGGAAGTCCTGGTCGCAGTTCAAGTGGATTTCTGGTTGGGATGAGCCACCAGGGCGTCCTAGGCGGACGATCGCCTGGGCGGAAACCGTGGCGGTGCGACTGGGAATCTTGATGCTGAAAGAGATGAATTTGGGGACTGGTTTGGCCGGTTATCGTTTCTCTTGTCTAACTGACAACACAACCACGGAGGGCGCGGCAAGAAACAGGAAGTCACGCGACTTCTGGGTGAACCGCGAGTGGAGAATAGTTCAGGACTTGCTGGTGCAGTTAGACTGTGACATCAATCTGGTTAGAGTCACTTCTGCTGACAACGAAGCAGACAAACTATCACGGGGTCTGCGACCTTCAAAAGGCCTAAATAACCTGGTCTGCGTACCCATCCCTTCAGATCTCTCACCTCTCTTATCTCAAACGTTCCCCATCACAAAACCATCATCGTAAAAATGACCTCGGCCGAATTGACCCTCAGGAAGACAAACCCCTCATCCTATCATCGTCTAGACACAGCTAGCGAGATGATGCTGAAACATGGTTGGGCAGCTTCGACCGTTAGACAATACGCCGCGGCCGTTAACAAGTTTTTCGTCTTCATGGACGACGCTCCCTTTTCCTTCCCAGTCAAAGCCATCGAAGTCTACAACTTTATTGTGTGGTGCGGAGACCACGAGCAACTTTCGACGGTGATCAATGCTACAACAAAACGGTACCTTACAGGGTTAAGAATGTGGCATTGCCTGCACAACGTCAAGTTTCCTCGCCTAGACCCAAATCGCCTGGGCATTATTTTGAAAGCTTCGAAGAAAGTGGAACTACAGAACGTGAAATCAGTGTGATCCGGCCTAACTCTGATGGATGTTGATTGCCTTATCTCGAAGTTGCCCGGGATGACCTTACCAAATGTGACCTTACGTGCAATCATCTTGGTGGGGTTCTGGGGGCTAGCAAGACTCAGTGAATTGACACGCCACAATGACCATCCTGACGTATTTATTCGACGTAGAGATGTTGATATTGCTAATAATGGAGCCTCGGCGGTCATCAAAGTACGCCTAGCCAAGACGGCAGAACCCGGGGAGGTACAATTCATCCGCCTCACACGACAACCAAACAGACTCGATCCAATAGCGGCTCTAGAGGTACTTCTGCAAAACACGCCAGGTTTGCCAAACAATCCCTTATTTAGAGGGATTCTTCCCGATGAACCGATGCGACGTACTAGCGTCTTAGCTGTGCTTAAGTCACATCAACCGCCAGGGATCAGTTGGTCGGGCCATAGCTTACGAATTGGTGGAGCGTCCCTACACGCTAACCTTGGTTGCTCCTTACAAACCTTGAAACGAATGGGGCGCTGGAAGTCCTGCGCTTACAAACTATACGTACGACGATATTCTGGTAGAGTTTTACGAAGTACGAGACGGTTGGCGAAAGACTTACGTGTTTGATATGCCTGGAGGACCTTCTATGTTGTATTGCAATACTTTTTGAGTGTTCCTGTCAGCGCTTTCGCTTATGATGTTACAATTCAGTATGATAATTTTCTGTGCTCCACGTGTAAATGACGGTGAGGAACTTACATTGAGCTTGTCTCTACGAGGACGGGTTTCGAGTCCCTTCGCATGGACTCGGCTCTTCGCGCCTTCGCTCCCTGTGAGTGGGTTCGAAGGGCCTCTTACCCGTCCCGTTTTGACAGTTCTCAACCTGGCGTCAAGGTAGGCTTCCCTTGGATACGCCCCTGACTAAGTTTGAGAACCTTAGGTTCCTCCCACAGCAAGCTAGCCTCACTCTCGACGGTGTCGAGAGCAAGGCTAGCACTTGCACGACCTATGACCTAAGAAGTGTCATTTCGAATCTCAGCCAGACTATCTCTGGACAGCCTCCACCCTTGGAGGGAAAGACATGGATTCTAGATTGGTGACGTTGGAACGAGGAATCAGTCCCGTCCATGTCACACCCCGGAAAGACCCTCACGTGAAGAAGAGGTCATGGGCACCATAGACTCGATCCAGGGAAACTGATGACATCAGTCTGATGACTGATCAGTCTCGCCCTGGACGAAGACGTTGAGAGAGAGTCATCTCGGTTCCCACCGTTTCTGATCTCAGAGTAGTAAGTTGAATTTCACCTTTCAACTTTCATCCTCCTCTCTCTCCATCCTTCTTCACTCTCCTAGTGTCCTTTCCGCGGGTAAGAGGCCCCCTTTTTTCGAACCCTCTTCATTTCATGCCCACACTCCCTGTGGTTCGAAGGGCCTCTTACCTGTCCCGTTTTGACAGTTCTCAACCTGGCGTCAAGGTAGGCTTCCCTTGGATACGCCCCTGACTAAGTTTGAGAACCTTAGGTTCCTCCCACAGCAAGCTAGCCTCACTCTCAACGGTGTCGAGAGCAAGGCTAGCACTTGCACGACCTATGACCTAAGAAGTGTCATTTCAAATCTCAGCCAGACTATCTCTGGACAGCCTCCACCCTTGGAGGGAAAGACATGGATTCATCTGCGCATTGTTCTCTTCAAATAACATTTACTCAATATATTACCAATTATCAATAACACTACTCAAGCAATACCAATGGCTGCCTCCAATCCTTCCTCCAACAATAAGGTCAAAGCCAGAACCCTCAACGTCTCAGGCCCGATGGACGTGTATGAAGTCGTCAGTCATCCCAAATCTGTTACCTTCATGCTTATACCAATACTCATATTTCTGGTTTGATCGTTTTTGCCGTAATTTCAACTATCTTTTACCTATTCATTTTTTTCGTACCTACGCCATTAAGTTGGCTACCGAGTCAACCGCTTCGTATCCACTGAGAGACGCTTACAGTTCAATTGTTTGCAAAGGTCTCAGTGGAGACAATCCGTACGAATATCAAGTTAAGGTATCAGCCTACGCGAATGAGTCTAGCTTATTAGAAGCAGACGGTGTGTATGTACTTAAGTCCAGAATGGTTGCTCCAAACCTCGAAGACTCTATTCTGACTTTGTTTTATGAGGTTGATCATGCCATGTTAGTTACTACCTCCAAAGACGTCAAGGGTTCCTTGGCAAACAATACAGCTGTCTCCGGTCTTGGTTTGATTATAGACCGATTCACCATCCAAGAAGATGTATATGATAAGCCTACCTTGGTAGCTATTGTCCAACATTCTGATTACGACAACGCGGTACGTATTTTGTACCTTTATTCTTCTTCGCAATATCTGACGAAGCCTCTCGATTCTAGGCCCGTGAGATGATTGTTTTCAATGTTGCCTACTACGTACGTCCGGTTAGAAACCTCCTTGCGATCCAGACTCTCTTCCAAGTCAATCGCGAGGCTGTCATATCTGGTTACATAGTTGATTTTGATGCCAATAATAACCGCTTCATGTGTGATGTGAGTACATCTGTTTTATGCCCTCCCTTCGATAGATTGGTCGCCTTTGTCCTAACCAAGTTTGCATCTAAGGTGACCGGTATTAACCTCACATCGGGGCCAGAGAGTGGCAAGGCCTCAACAACCGCCATCAAAGTCGAGGACACTGTCCAAACCCCATCCGGTCGTTCGCGCGGAAAGTTGTTAGTCTTCTCGATTACCTTTAACTGCTCAGTGTTTCTATGTTGATTCCTGTGTTATTCTCAGTTTCAAGAAAGGAAAATCGACAAGCAATGATAAGAAGCAGATAGAATCGCCTGCGGAAGAGGCTGAAGCGTCAGGCAAAGGTCACAAGAGAGTCAAAAAAAACCCTTGAGTGAACTTTCACAACATGGGTTTTGAAATTAGTGTTATTTTTGTTTCATCACTTTATTTAACACCTTCCACCATGATTCTGTAATGCGTTGGTTTGCCTGTTCCCTTGCATTTCATTGTCTATTGTACTACCAGTCAACGTTTAGCCAATCCCATGGAGTGTAGCTGGAATATCGAATCCTCTTTGTAAATTGTGTATCAATCGCCCTCTGCGCATTGCATCGTGACCCTTTTCTGCCGAGACTAAAAAAATGGTAGGCATTGATGCCTTCACCGACCTTGCACACACTTTGAACCGACCTAATAGCCACCGGACCCTCCAATTTCCCTCCAGTTTTGACTTTCTTGCCACGTAGCATTAATGATTGTTAATCTTTTTGTTCAATGCTTGACTATGGATTGTAACCCGCACCGTGAGAGTGTGTGCTTTCTAATTTTGAGTTGATAACGTCTTTCAAGACATTGATACAATCTTACCTTGAGATACTCACTTGCGCCGATTTGACTATATCAAACTTGAAAGACAACTTTGGCATGTGGTCAAAATGTAAACACAAATCTGGCAAATACAGTCCAGAGCGAAATTGGGTTTTCACGTATGTTGATGCTGGTGATCAACAATGCTACCGGGTCCAAAGCTATCGTAAATGCGTTGGATCGAGTGGAAATACCGCTCATCAGGTGAAAGACTTTTACGCCCATGGGTCCTTTGCCTTTTCCGGAAAAGCACTAAAAGCGCTCACTCAATAGTAATGCCTGCATCAACAATCGGTATCAAAAAATAGTCTACAAGAACATTTGTAGCTACTTCAACTAACTTTTTATATATCACTGCTTACAACAACATTACTGGTTCACCCCTTACAAATCCAGCATTGTCTCCTTATTACCTGAACATCAACTATCAACTTTTCCAAACCGAAATCAAATACTAAAAAGAAATCTTACAATAGTGATCCAAATACCGATTAACAAATCATCTCCGACTCATAATGCCCTTGATTGTTAGGGGACCCATTTCGAGATCGGAGCAAGCCTTGAAAGAAGCTTTACCAGGTCTCCTTCATTCAAATGTCGGTGAATGTGACTCGATATGCGAAACTTGCCATGCCCTTCACTGGGCAAACGAAAGGACAAAGAAACTTTGAGGTACTAAAATTCACAAGTACACATCCTGTTGCCAGGGCGGAAAGGTGTTGCTACCTGAGCACTACTTTCCTCAACGGAAAGTCCCTGAAATTATTACATGGCTCCTCACTTCCCCTCATCCAGGTCAGGAAACTTTCCTTGGGTTAAGAATCCTTGAACTTCAATACTGACATGCACAATTTCTTAGATGCCATTGCTGCTAGGTTGCGTATCCGGGACTATAATAATGTGTTATCCTTTACCTCAATGGAAGCTAAGGACATAGACCGGTCGGTAGCTGGCCAAAAGGGAGTTTTCACATTTCGATTGAATGGACAACTCCATCATAAGGTAGGATCTACCTTACCAATCAAAAAGGACACTCCATGTTTTTCTCAAATATATACCGTAGGAGACGGTGGAACGGTAGAGGCCCAAATGCGACAAAAGCATCACAACAACGAGTTGAACAATCATTTACTGCTCAAACTTCAATCGGCTATTAATAAGAGTAACCCTTACGCAGAACTGTTTAAGAACGTGAAGGAATTACTGCGTAGAGATAAAGGCAGCAAATTAGTTATTAAATGTATGAAGCCGGGTAAGAAAGACGAGTTAAAGCGATATAACTTGCCAACCGTTAAAGAAGTGGGGATGGTTATTCCCGGAGATGGAACTGTAGACAAAAAGGAACGCAACTTAGTCTTGGAGCGACGGGATGGCAACTTAATTACAATCACTGACATGCATACAGGATACTTACCCATGAGGTATGTTTTGTGCTTCCCAGGTGGTGCTCAACAGTGGTCCGAACACTATAAGTCACCAACGGGGAAAAAGAAGAGAAAAGCAGATGGTACTGAGGCAGAGGGTATGCACAACTTTTGCCTCTTCAAATAAAAGATTGATACTGACTTTTTATGCAGTTGCCGATAAGCGAGTAAGCAGTTTACAATGGTTCGCCTGGCTTTTGTTCGAGCGTAACTCGAAATTTTCTCCCCTACTTCATTGTCGCAGCTTGCTACAAGAGCTCATTGTGGACCTATACCTATGTGTTGAACGCGGTCGCCTATGTTACTTTGACATCAATCAAGAAAAGATGAAAGCGGAAAAGTACAAGCATATCTTAACTGACAAGGAACAAGATGTAGAAGTAGTTGGTCGGAAAGTCGTACTACCGGCTTTGTTTATTGGTGGACCTCGCCATATGCGGGCTCTGTATCAAGACTCGATAGCTTTGAGTAGAAAGTATGGAAAACCTTCTCTATTCTTAACCATGACCGGCAACCCTAACTGGCTTGAAATTCAAAATGCCTTGCAATACGATGAAACAGCCTCGGATCGGCCTGATATTGTAGCAAGAGTGTTTAAGCTGAAGTTAACTGAGCTATTGGAGGATTTGACTGTGCATAATCGATTGGGTGTAGTAGCTTCTTGGGTGTACGTTATCGAATTTCAGAAGCGCGGGTTGCCCCATGCCCATATCATACTTATCATGGACTCGCAGTATACACCAACTACCGTTCAAGACATCGATGATTTAGTGTGTGCCGAAATCCCTGACCCGACGCAAGAGCCCCTTCTACATGAGCTGGTGACGACTTCAATGTTGCATGGCCCATGTGGACCAGGTTTGAAGAGCCCGTGTTGGAACTCCGAAAAGAAAAATTGTAGGAAGAAGTTTCCTAAAGCCTTTCAATCAGAAACAAAGATGAACGAGAATTCTTATCCGCTTTATCGACGTCGTGACAACGGAAGATCTTTTGTTAAGCAAGGATTCACATTTACTAATCAACATGTCGTTCCATACAATCGGTTTTTACTCATGAAATATAAGTGCCACTTTAATGTAGAAATTGCACAAGGTATTTGTGGTTATAAATATATTTATAAATATATCTCAAAAGGTCATGACTGTACAAACTTGGAATTAAGGCAAGCCGAAGACCTGGATAATGTTGAAATTGAGGATGACTCCACAACTTTAGCCACAGCAACTTCAAACGGCAAGAAAAAGGTACCAGCTCGAAACGAAATTCGGGAATATGTCAAGGGTTGTTATATAGGTCCGGTTGAAGGTTTGTCTGCGTTACCTTGCCTGTTTATAATACACTGACGCTTTACTTTACAGCTGCTTGGCGTTTATTTCAATACGACCTAGCTGGACGATCGCCGGGAGTGTACAACTTACCTGTTCATTTTCCGGATGAACAGGACGTCTACTTCTGGGATGAAGCTGAGCTGGAAGATCAATTGGAAAGTGGTGAAGCCAGCAAGACTATGTTGGTCGACTATTTTTGACTGAATGCGGAGGGGGCTATTGGCCGGGAGAGAAAAAACGTTCGTGATCTCTTATATGAACAAGTGCCAGATCATTTTTCTTGGACAAAGCAAAAAAAATGGAAGGCACGTGTTCCGAACATACCATGCGCGACCCGACTAAGCTATGCCAGCCCAAAGGAAGGTGAAAGGTTTTTTTTACAAATTCTGTTAGGCCATGTTAAAGGTGCAACATCTTTCCTTCATTTAAGGACCGTGAACGGCGTCATTTGCAACACTTTTAGAGACGCCGCGTTGAAGCTTGACTTATTAGAGTTGGATAATCACTATGATTACTGTCTAAGAGACGCATCTTTTTGGATGACTGGAAGACATCTAAGAGAGTTATTTTCAATCATAGTTGTACATAATAATCCAGCTGACCCGAACGCGCTGTGGGAAAAACATCAAGACTCACTATGCGATGACTGTGAGTATCACCTTCTTCAAAACGGTTTTGATGGTTGTCCGACAAAAGAAGACATACTAGCTTGGGGCCTTTACAACATTTGTTGTCTTACGGACCAGATGGGTGGAACTTGGTCATTGTACAATTTTTGTGGATATGACGTGGACCGTATCAACTCAATCCGAAAGAAGGTTGATAATGAAGACGCAAAGAAAGAGGCTCGACTGCAAGCGAATCAAGACTTTGTTGATGAACATTTGCCGTTACTGAATGCGGAGCAATCGTACATCTTTCAAGATATCATAAATGGTTTAAATAATAGTAAACAAAAGTTGTGTTACTTAGATGGACCAGGTGGTACAGGAAAAACATTTCTTTTGAATACTTTACTTAATTACTTGGAGGCAAAAGAAATTAATACAATTGCTGTGGCTTCTTCGGGAGTAGCAGCTCAGCTTCTGTTAAACGGAAAAACGGCACATTTTGGTTTCAAGATTCCTTTTAAGCACGACTCGAAATCAGTATGCAGCTTATCAAGTAGGAATGATTTTGGCAAGCGAGTTAAAAACGCAAAATTCATAGTGTGGGACGAGATCTCCATGCAACATATGGATCACATTAACGCCGTAGATCGAAGCCTAAAACATTTGCTGAACGATAGTAGACCATTTGGTGGAATTTCAGTGCTGTTTTCTGGGGACTTTAGACAAACTCTTCCAATTGTACCTAACGGAAACTTACAAGATCAATTAAAGGCATCGCTGAAAGCGACCAACGTTTGGGATATGCTCAAGAAATACAAATTATCAAGGAATGTCAGGTTGTTAGGAACCGGAGAGCAGCAAAGTATAGAACTCACCAGTTTTGCTGATTGGCTGCTCAAACTTGGAGGAGGCGAACTGCAGGAAGATTCAGAAGCCATTGTTAGCATTGATCGCGTAGACACCCACATTGTGTCTCCCGGTGTCGAGGTTGACACCAAATTGATTGACTGGTTATACAACAACTTACCGATGTTGAGTAGGACCGGTTCTTGGGATGACATGGCTATTTACTTTTCAGATAGGATGTTAATCACTCCACTCAACAAGACAGTTAGAAGAATTAACCGGCTCTTAAGTGACCGCATTGGGGGCGAAGTTCTGGTCTCCACGTCGGTAGATGTTATAGACGAACAATCATATGAACCAATTGGGGAGGAATACTTGAACACCGTTTGCCTTACAAATTTCCCAGACCACAAACTGAATCTTCGTCGAGGCCTACCCATCATATTATTACGGAACTTGAACGTTGCAGATGGGTTGTGTAACGGAACCAGGTTACTCATTCTCGATTTCTTTGACCGTGTGTTACAATGTAGAGTCCTGTCTGGACCTAAGAGTGGCCAAACCATCTTCTTACCAAAGGTCTGGCTAATACATGAACCCGACGAAGCATTGTCAATCAGATTTTCCCGACAACAGTTTCCAATAGCCGAGGCCTTTTGCTTAACTATCAACAAAGCACAAGGGCAGAGTTTGAACAAAGTTGCCGTGCTGCTGCCTGAACCGGTCTTTGCGCACGGGCAATTGTACGTAGCTTTGTCTCGGTGCAAGTCAATAAACCAAATGATGGTTTCTCTGGCAACAACATCAACCTTGCCTAAGACAAAGAACGTTGTCCTGAAAGAAGCACTGTTGGACTAAGGTGAAGTTGGGAACACCAAATTAGTAAGTGAGTTAACTACTACACTTCTTGGTTGAAAATGACCAGCGTTCGGTCAGTTGAGCTAATTTCTTTGTGACTAATAAATTTCTGACACAAGCCCGTACTAATACTGTAGAACCCAAGTATGTTTTGGGCAAAAAACTTTGTACCTATTAGCTTCTCATGTGGATTAAATTATGTGTCAAATGAATTGTAAAGACCAATGTACTTTCTTGCGCTGATTTCACTCATTGAGAAACATATTTTGGGACATTTGTTTTTTGACGTGAGTGAATTCCACCAGAGGCACTTAAGTTGACCTTAGTAAGTATTTACCTACCGTGAGGTGTTAGTGGGTTTGTGGCAGCTTAGTTCAAGCCACGCACATCGTGAACGGTAATGATTCTTGACGTTTGTGAAGCCTGAGTATAATTTTGGACAGTAGCCCAACAAGCTCTCACTAACAGTACAAGATAAGATTACACCAACTTTGTACTACGTCGTGACTCGGTGGGGTTATACAACCAATTCAAAGAAGCAATAATTGCATTGGGTTAAGTCGAGATAACAAACAGTAACATAAGCTGACAAAACTAAGTTACGGCGACGCGACGAAAGACGATTTTGTATAACATGGTCATGCTGCCCAACAGCAGAAGCCGGCATAAATAATGTGTTGCAATGTTTGGGAAGAAAATTGAAACCTATTGAATCACCTGGGAAAGATAAGGATCCAATGGTTTGACAAAAATAACATATACATAAGGACTGCCTTGGTCCGGAAGGTGTGCTCGGAAGTAATATAGTACATAGGTGATGGCTTTGCAAAGGACAAGTTCCTGTAATAACACACGGTCTTTGAGAGGCCGGGACACCTAAATTTTAATACTGTGTGAGACACCTGCTTTATTATGGTGTTGGTCCAATGTGTCTGCATTGTAACACTTCTCAAAAATTGCTGTAAATGACCAAACTTAACAAAGTCCCTCGCCAAAGGCCCGAGCCCCAGCGAGGGACTTACCCCATAAACTGGAATCCTGGCGTGAGAAGTGAGCTGTATTTGCTCCAAATTCTCTACATCTGTTTGTTTTTTTTCTCTCTCAACAAACATGTCTTGCAACAAAGAAAGAAGAAAAAGGCAAGGGACCATTACATATGTACCAATTGCAAACTCCTTTCTATCTTTTTGGGAAGTTATCTTTTTGAGTAGTTGAAGATCAATTATTTTGACCGCTTTCTGAGAAATACAGGCTTTGAGCCGGCTCGCCGCTGCTGAAAATTGAAAACAGACCCATTTTTGATTCCCCAGTAGCCCAAGTTCCAGACCAGATTTGGGGAAGCTTGCAATTGGCTCATATGTAATGAATATTTGCCATCATCCTTTTATTTACCTCCGAGACCTGTTTATTTAGGAACAAATCAAAGAATTCAAAGTAGCGTTTTTTGAGCCAATACAGGCTACTTCTCACGCCAGGATTCCAGTTTATGGGGTAAGTCCCTCGCTGGGGCTCGGGCCTTTGGCGAGGGACTTTGTTAAGTTTGGTAAATGACACTCAAATCATGTGTATACAAAGATACATACTATGTGGCCCACGTCGTGCAGTTCTGCAGGTGCGGGCATGCCCGCATGTTCTCTAGTTCTATCAAATGTTTGTGCGGAATGTTGAAGCGATACATGAAAATATTTACCAACCTCTTTCACGATGTGTCTAAGGTGGCTGATGGATACTTGGATCTCATGACTCTCTTGAGTCTTCGTCGAGGTCCATGGCCCCAAGTTTGATTACAAAGTATGGAATTCGAAGTTTAAACGCTCGAACAAATGCTCAATACGAGGAGATTTCACTACAAGAACTATGAACAAGTTTAGTCAGCCAGGACTTTAACCAAGTCATACGCTGCAAGGAGCCTGAAAAGTTCCATAGCGTCGAGAATTCACAAATCGCGAGCGGTCTTACGTTATCTAACTTGTGCATCGTTTGCGGTCGGATCGATCTTTCAACAAAAATCAGTGTAAATTCGTACTTGAATTCATCAAGCAAACACCCCCAAGGTGCAAGCGGTTCAACGCGACGGCATTTCCATCCAGCACACGAGCGTGCGTGCTCCGATATATCGATAAATTTGCTGCTTTGGTTCGGAATGTCCGAAGCGTCTCCCTACTATGAGTAGTCTCAGCCTCGCTCATCCCCCAGGATACCTCTCAATTTCCCGGCTAGAAGTCCATGTGATTTCACATCGAAGTGAAGTGTTGAGTACTCCTCCCCGCATTGCTATGCTGCCGTGAGAAATGGGAGCCGTACTACCGTTCTCGAAACCTGAGTTTTTGGATGAACAAACTTCACTTGACAAATCCTCTCCGGTTTCCTGCTCCCGATACTCAACTACCCTGATTGCACTCTGTATACGTGGAGACGTGATTCTCCAAGATCGTGATTCTCCCGAGACGGGTGCAAAGTTTACCTGCTAACTTAATAATATCTTTTGCGTATCAACGTCCTTCCGCTTTGTTTTCATCTCGAAGCGTCAAGGTACTCCCATTCTTACCCATTTTTCTGTGTTGGGAAACCGTCTTGCCATTTGGAGGTTGCAACGCTTCAACAACATCTTCAAGTACTCGATTCAGAAAGTGGGTAGTTGCGCTTTAGTCAAGGATTGAGGATCTCGAGAACACAGGTGACTGAACTGCTTACCATCGAAAGGCAAAACCATCAAGACGTAATGTATCTTCCTTCTTCCTCATAATTCACTTCACTAAACAAGTCTGCACAGGTTGCTTTCAATCTGTTGTAGCTGTGCCAAATGTCCACGTACTGATTACCATTCACTTTCTGTCTTCGCAAATGATCAGTGTCATCGGAGCCATAGGATCATAACTAACATCTAAAGAGGTGGATAATACCGTGATATGTCGAATACATCTGACAGATTGAGTTGTCTGACATTGAAGGGTGAAGAAGAAATAAAACCAATGATGGAGCTGGAGAAGCCATACCCCACACATCAAACACCACGACATCCCCCTCGGCACCCACTACGGCACTCGGCACAATCAGAATATACGCTAAACGTCCCAGACTCAGCTGAGAACTCCCCGACCCAAGAAAGTCACACTATTCGCCCGCCATTTCTCCGTGATCACACTAACCGGCAGAGCGCATGCTCAGATATCACGGAAGAATTCCAAGGACCAGAAAATGGAAGTGATGGAGAATGTTCGGTCGTTTATGATGATTTGATGGGCAACACATCTGACCCTCTCCATTCTATTGAGAAAGTTTACCCTCGGCAAGGAAGGTCGAGATACATCACGGAAACTGGTAATCCGTTCACGATATGGTCACTGCGAGGATGGCTCAACTTAGGTGGGTACTTTCAAGCCTTTCACGTATGACAGAAACTCCTTCATGCTACACGATCACGTTTTGGATCCATAAGTCGAATGCATATGACTCACTCATTCCCTGTTTTCTTCTGAACTTTATATCAATAGGAGCTGTGACGTTCTTGTTTGTTTTACTCATCGGCCTTTTTGCATGTTTGTCTCCCTTGAATTTCCGTATCAGCTTTAAATTTACTCATATTTTTTGTTTTTTATTAGTGTTGCCCATATATCAATACGCCACTCGAACAGCTACATCACTCGATGACAAGACTCTTGAACTTTCGAGACAAAGCGGGCCTTTCGAAGTCTCACAGCTTCCCCAAAGGCTTCAAACGTAGTGACCTTTTTCAACCAGGCGTTGCTCCTCATCCTCCCTAAATTTTTTCATGTCAGCTCTGATTCCAAGGGGGCCGGGCGTGAAGACGAGTTTTTGACACCGCTTTGATTTCTTCAGCCGACGGGAGCTCGATAACTCATCTCTCATTTTGGAGCGTTCGCCTTCTTAAACCTCGATTTGTTTTCATTTTACCTTTAGACATTCAGCTTTCTCCCATTGCACTTCAACTTTCCTTCCTCTGCATATTCAGAATAAATCATCGTTAGGAAATGCTTGTATTATATTGTAATATTCTCCATCATACTGTTACATTTATAATTCAATTTATCCTTCATGTTTCTCTTTCTTGCACTATGTTGATGTGATTTTTACACTTCCTCAGCCTAGATCTCTGGGGCATCTGTTGCCAACAGATGCCCCAGTGCAAGACCCCAACAGTGTTGGGGTCTTGGAATTTGAGTTCAACATATTTTGATTTTTTTGCTGGAATTTGAAAGAAGATCCCTAATACACCCAACAGCTTCCTGATAGTTGAAGCCTGACGTAACACAAGTCCCAACTTCTTGCAGGGCACTTTTGGTAACTCATAAGTCCATAGCTTGAGAGGTCAAAGTATCTGACTGACTTGGTTAAATGATAGTTGAAGCCCTCATGTCAAAATTTAAATGGGTTTTGATAAAATACACCTGCAGACATCCAATTTGGAAGGGTAAGGGTGTGGCAGTATCTCCCCCTATGTGAGACGTAAGACTTTCTGTGAGACCCGAAAAACATATTCTTCAACCAAGCTTAATGATGGATTTTGAATCTGATGAAGTATGATACTTGTTCAAGAAATGCCCAATTCTACAAAAGGAATTCCTTGGAGTTGCCCATATCTGTATTCTAGGGAGGAATTGGATCCAGCTCTTTAGCGTGTCTCTGTTGTTGCCACATGAACAACCACCACAAACATCATACTGACCACATTAGGGGGTTTCAAGTTTGATTATTTTTTACATATTTTTCAAATATTCAGACAAGCTGTTCATAAAAAGATCTTTGTGAAACCATCTTATCTTTAATTTGAGACAACAACAAAGGTGTCCTGCTTTAAAAAATGCCATACATTTTACAACAATAGGGGGTTTCAAGTTCTTAAAATCTTACGGTGTTTTGTTCTGCAAATACAAGGTTGACAGCATTTGGGATACCTAAAAAGGTGTCCCAAATATTTAATGTTTATGGTAAATTTTACCGTCTCAGAGAAATTGTTATACTGTAAAAATACCGTAAAAAACACAACTCGGAACCCCTAATTCTATCTAAGATAAAACTATCCTAACCCGCACAGAAACCCTCTCACACCCATTAAAGCAAACCGTAAATGCAAAAAAAACTTTCAAAGTGTAATTTTTCTCTCTCTCTTGAAATGTCATGTAAATACAAAAAAATAAAAATCAATGAAAAATATATACATATATATATATTTTAATCTTGAAATCATAACTTCAAAATTGTTAAATTCTGAATAATAGAAACACCCTCCTTTATCTTCAACTTTGCTTCTTATCATCTCCAATTTATATATATATATATAATCTACTACCATCTTTCTCTTCCAAATTGAAAAAAGCAAAAGAACAAAAAAAATTGAATAAACCTTGTTAAATATGAAAAAGATTACTAATGAGAGTGATGCTACAAAAGAAAAAATCCAACTCCTTCAACTTCTTCCTTTCCTCTCTCTCTCTAACCCCCCAAAAAACTCTTTATTCATTTATAATAATCTCATCATCATCATCTTTCTTTTTATTTAAATCTTCCTTTTTCTTTTTCTTCTTCAAATCTTTTCCATTATTCTCTACACCATTTTCAACATCATAACTGCGAAAAAAAACACCAAACCAAAAAGAGAATCAATACTTTTGTTTCCAATTTTCACTCAAAAAAAAGAAACGAAAAAAAAGAAACACTGAACAAACTTTTTCAATCTCCTTTCTTCCAAAAACTTTTCATCTCTAACTTTTTCAATCCATTTTCCAATTCCTTTAGCACAAATTTTAGAAGTAAGATAATGAGAATACCAACTAAGGATTGCAGGATAAGCTGATCTTATCATCAAATAAATACATTCTCCTTTTTTAATTGATTCATCTCCCCATCCAATTAATCTCATTATAAATTTTAATCTTCTTTCTGGTATGATTAACAAAATCGGTCCTAAAATTCCTGTTGGTAAACTTATGGCTAAGATCATTTTAATTGTGATTGGTAAGATTATTTTAAGATTTGTAATTTGAATTCCTTCTAAAATTTCACCTCGATTCCAACATGCCAACACCTACAAAAGGGAAACATCAGTTCATCAGTTTTAAATCCAATCCAATCTGTTTCATTTTGGTCAGAGCCTCTTACCTCATCTTGAGCACGCGACACCCAATTAGGTACCACTCTAGCTAATCTAGCCGCAATAGACAAATAAATACAACCATAAGCCCAAGTTTGTACTAGATAAATCGTAGGAATTCCTAATCCTTTAGGCTTCAAAGGTCCTAAAAAGTATAATTCAATGAAACCTGTTAATAAAATCGGCAATAGAAAACCAACTCCAAATATAAATCCAATTAGATTGATCATTTGAATCAACTTTTTATACCAATTGATTTTCTCCTTGATTTCTACTTCTTCTGTTTCTTCTGTACGATTAAATGTAATGAGTTTCCTAATAAATTTACCAATGACAGCTACTACTAATGATCCAATCCCATAAGCATAAACATCATGAGGTTCTCTTCCATGAACCATAATCACTCTATCAAATATCAATCTACCAACCATCAATGGAATTCCAATCCCTAACCAACCAAAGGTTACACCAATGCTCCACATCGAAATCACATATCCAATCATCCTGATCCTAAAGAATGGTGGTAGATAAACTACAGTATAATGATCAACATCACGTCCAGTTTCAGCTCGAGCTTCTGCTTTTTGTTGTATAATTAAAAGTTCATCAGCTGGATTGATTGGCGTTCCATTCGCAAGCACTGGTATATGCATCTTTCTTCCAGGTACAACTTTGACTGAATCTGTTCCTGGGACTCTAGCAAACGATCCACCTGCTGATTTTCTTCTTCTTTCAATAGTAGTACCAGGTTGGATTTCTTCTAATGATTCAATTTGATCTGAAGCACAATTGTGTTGATCATCTTCAAAGAATCTCATTACTGAATACCAAGCCCTAGGTTTTTTCAAAATTGGTTCTCTACCTGGCATTCTAATCATCACTTCTAATTTGGTTTCTTCTTCAATTTCTCTTTCTCCATAAAGAAAACAACTCAATCTGAATCTTTTAGCTACTTTTTTACTTATGATCTGTAATGTTTGTTTTAGTTGATTTCTAGGTTGAATCCAATAAATGAAAATCGGTAAACCAGTTTGATAGATGACTAAATCGATTGCAGAGTTGGAGATGGATCGGTCTAAATGTACTCTGAGTGGTAAACAACCTATAAAGGTCATTAAACTTATCACAATCGATCCGATTCCTAATGCGATCACTGTTCCATACATTAATGCGGATGCTAAGATCTTCTTTACTTGACTCCATGCCGGTCTTTCTAAGATTTCTCGTATCGGATTAAATCGATCATCAGAAGGATCTCGGATCCACCAACAAACACCAGACCTAAGAGATTCCCTACAAGTAGAAACCAAAATAGCAAAGGTGAACATAAAACAAGTACCAGCCAGCCAAGTAATTAAAACTGTTGAATAAGGCGAAACACTATAAAGGTCTAATCGATTTGAAATAGTTGTATTAGGAAAGACTGGAATGGTTATAAGTATAATTAAAAAACCACAAAGGAATGGAAAGATGACTAATTCGATAAAGATAAATGTTCCCACTTTGGCGATCATCACTTGTTGTTTCATTCCATTCACAATGGTTTGACTTACAAATCTAGCTCTTTGTTGATCTAATCCCGATGAAAGGTAAATTAAACTTAAAAACACTAATTCTGCATAACCTAATAGAACGGCTAAAGCTCGATCGAGTGGTTTAGTACCATATGCGATTTGCTCTAATTTTCCACCTAATTGATCCATAAGTTGATGCCAGACTGGACTTAGTGATATGATCCGATTGAATTGAGATT
Source organism: Melampsora larici-populina 98AG31 (assembly GCF_000204055.1). Lineage (NCBI taxonomy): Eukaryota > Fungi > Basidiomycota > Pucciniomycetes > Pucciniales > Melampsoraceae > Melampsora > Melampsora laricis-populina. The sequence continues at coordinate 431,564 of NW_006768794.1, read as the reverse complement.
GGAGGTAATGAACACCAGATTGGAAATAACTCGTGGCATTGTGTGTGAACCATGAAGGGGTCCATGGAACGGCTTTGACTGATTCACTATTGTCTTTGATCATTGGCATAAAGCGTGATAATGAAAATCTTGAATGAAAGTCAATTCGAGCGAGTTGTCGTTTAAGTTGTACCGAAACGTAATCTAAACTAAGATGTACAAATCTTCGTAAGATTAAAAGTCCCTTCAAAGGTGGTGCCAAGAGTCGATGAGCTCGAGACTGAAGTACAAAACAATATCAATTCATCAAATTCATCTACTATAGCTGATCGAAACAAGTATCATGAAATCACTTACCAAGACTGCAATCTTTCCAATCATATGTGGTATATGAACAAAAGCCAAAATAGATAATGATAACAATAAAGTCATCAATCCCACATTCTGTACCAACATCAACAAACTACCTTTCATTCCAATCAATTCCAAAATGCCATCTAGGTCTTCTGCCAATAATTCTTCTTCTACTTCATCTTCGGGAGCAGCCGCAGGAGGAGCAGCCATATTAACAGGTCCTACAGCATTTGGTGGTAAACGGTTATTCCGATCTAGATTTTGGGCTTGATCAAATTCATTTAATCGAGCTTGCATCATTGCAAGATGTCGTCGATCAAGTCCTGGCGCTACTTGTAATGGAGGGTTTGGAGCTTGTTGAACTCGATTTCCAACAGGTGGGGGAAGCATAAATCGACGAGGTTGGTTTCTAGGTGGTATTGGTCTCACTACCCGATCAACCACTGGACGATGTGTTCCTAATCCAGCATTCGGCTGTGGACGAGTCGGATTGGCCTCATTGGCTTTGGGCAACTCTTCTCCTACCTCTAACCAATTGAACGCATCGGTATGAGATGTTGTGGTGGGTAAGGGAATGGAAGATGAAGGTCCTGCGACCGGGGCTTCGGTCTCTTTGATCTTCCCCTTTAAATCCTCTCCTTTGTTCGCGCTGTTATCAACAACACCGCTCCGATCTGAAGGAAGCACTTTGAGTTCCATACCAATGTCATCAACGTCGAGCAAATCCTCATTCATAAGCTAAAACACACATATATATGCAGTTAGTGGATGGAACAATGCGGAAATAAGACTCCAAGACAAACCATTGCAGTAGCATATCGTCCAAAACCCTCATGTTTGACAATACGATATAATACTTGTTGACGAGCCAAGATTCCAAGGATCCCGCGCCTCATACGAACCACAAATTGATTTGCTGGACCCTTATCGATAGGTAGAGCCTTACAAGATTCAAGTAAGAATTGAGTAGATCGAACGACTTCAAAGACTCCTTTTTGAAGTTGAGCACTGCTACATTCTGCTAATTTGACCTCTACAGCACGATGTAATGCTCCATGTAAACTTTCATAATTTATTTGATGAAATCCTTGATTAGGTTTCATTAATGATTTCAATTTTTCATAAGTTTTGATTAATTGACAAATCAATTTATTCCCTTCAGATTCATAAAGAGTTGATGCAAAGTCAATGATCACTTCATCATTCAAGAAGACTGTTAACCAGTCCATCTCAAGTTTTTGAAATGATCTTGCAAGAGCTGAGCTTGAGAACTTAGATACTCTTGAGATATGTTGACGAAAACCTGTCAATTCATTCTTAGTTTCATCACTCAAAATCATCGAGGTAGCAAATTTTGACCAAAGTCCTGTGATATTCTCTTCATCCCATCCCACTGGTGATCTGTTCAACATATTCATGACTTGTAGAGCTGGCGGAAGTAAGGTCTTGTAAGAGGGCGGTAAGAGTAATAGATAAGCCGATGTAACGAGAAGCCGATGATTGACAGAGGTCGGGAGTAGTCGGTCGCTTATCTCATGGTTGAAGGAGCTATGTGGGATTGGTGAAGTCGTCGTGAAAGAGTGTTTTCTCGGAGAAACTTTCGATGTAGATTTAGGATCATGATCACCGGGTGTAGAGACAGCCTTAGGCATCTGAAGTATCGAAGACTCCTTGCTCAGCAAGTTTTGCTTACAAAGCTAGAGAGTAAAAGGATTAGTACGCATGCATATCAAAATATTGCGCATCTAAAAAAGACCTACAATGTCTTGAGCATACTTTACAAACGCTCCACTTCTCATTACTGCACCCAAGATTCGCTGCTTAACCAGCATGGATACAAGATCTCGTTTCATATCCTGAATTAGCTTCACACTATCATCTCCAACTTCTCCAGATGGAAGTACTTGATAAGTTTCTGCAAGTTTCTGAATATCAAGTTCGAGTTGATTCAGACAAGGATGCATGTCGATTGATCCCATGGCTCCTAGAAGTGGAACCACAAACAACTTTAAAGCGTTGAAGACAGTTAAATAAGGTCGCGATGTTTCTTCATTCGGATGGTGATCACCTTCATTGACTAATTCGAGACCTTTGATCAGATTAAAAAGTGTTAAGAGACCATACACCAAGGCATGATGATGAAAGACATCTGTCAAAGGACTCTTGTTCGCATCAAGTTTGATACGGTAAAGTGATTGGATATGCTTCCCGATCTTGGGATCACTCAAGAGAGCTGTTGTCCAATCCGTTTCGAGTTGATTGAACATGGTCTCCTCATCCTTCGAGAATGGACCAGATGTAGGTTGTCGTCGCATGTGTTCTCTGAGCCGACTTACAGAAACAGGCAGAGTGCCTGTAGAAGGGTCCAACAGGGTAGAGGCGAGCTTGGTCCAAATTTGGACCAGTTCCGTTTGCATAGGTGTTATGGAGCCAGGTTGATGAGATGATGTCGTGAATTGATGTGAGGTGGGCTCAGCGATAAAGATGATATAAACAGAACCGATCAGCACTTGATGAGATAAGATATCAGGATTGATTGATTGATCGAGATTGTTTGAATCCATAAGATCCGAATCATCGATGTTAAGGGGATCTGATTCTGTCGAAAATTGATGAAAGATGGCATCTGAGCTATCCGAGTCGGATGAAGTGATAGAAGTTTCCTCAGTCGAATTGATCGGAGGTCTCGGAGTAGGGGCTATAATCCGATCTGAGTTATCATTGGGATTTGGCGGTTGTTCGACATTCTCTATTTGAGCTGGACGGTTGTTGATACCCTCAGCTAGTGGTCGAGGTAGATTTTGAGGCGCATCATCTTCCTCTAAGTGCATGACGTCATGTGGAGGAGTATTTTGAAGGATCCACTCGCGTAATAAGAAGACGGCGACAAAACTAAGAATGACAGCACAAGTGATCAGTTGACCTTGAAAGATATCCATCGCGATGGAATTGGTGTCAAGTTGGATTGAAAGTAAACTAAATGAATTATGTAGGTTAGTTGGATTGGTTGAGTTTGAGTCTGATGAATTTGAAGTAAGCTGAACATCAGTTGAGTCAGTAGAATTCAAACCATCGGAAGTTTGATTGTGACTTTGTTTGTATTCTGAAAGAACAAAGGCATAAGTGAGTCACATATCAATAAGAACAGAATACTTGATTAGAATGACACTAACTCAAGTCACTTCCTGAAGTAAGACCAAATGCAAACCAATCTCCTAATCTCCAATATCCTGCAGAAACCCAAACCACAGTCCAAGGAACTAGACCAAGCCAACACATTGCCACTAGAGTTGCTCTACCGATAAGTAAGATGAGGCGAAGAAATTCTTTTAGAGCTTGATAGATAATCGTAGGAATCGGTGGACGATCAGGTGAGCCAGTTTTATAAACTTTTTCAAAACTAAAAGGATGAGCACAAAGTTCACATGAAGATTTCTTTGAATGAGATAACCAAGTTGAAAGGCAATCTTGATGTACATGAGCAATTGAACCAGTACAACGACATGGATGAAAGAGAGGACCTAAGGAAGGGTCATCAGATCTACAAACCCTACAGACAGGTTGTTCAGTATCTTGATCGTTAATGTGAGTTGAAGTGGTTGGATTTGATTCGATCGTAGCTGGTAATGAATCAAATGCAGATGAAGATGCTGAAGTGGATGAAGAAGCGACAGAAGATAATGATGAAGATGAAGAATGAAGTGTTACTTTGGCGTTGTGGTTAGATGACATGATGATCGATGTTCTTGATGTTGTTCGTGGTCTTGTTCTTGATGTTGCTGATGTTCTTGTGATGAGAAGTGGTGATGAGAATGCTGAGTTAAATGCTGAATGCTGCACACGGCACCACCAGCACTGACTCGGGATTGTTTTTTAAGTGCATACGGTAAACCCGAGTACGTACCCCAGGCCCGCCCCGCAGGAGACCTATCTAAGTCCCTGGCGCGGCCCGCAGGTACGGTACCTGGTACGTGCCACGCAAGTTGAACTGATAAGTTTTGCCCTGCAGAGATTTTGGGTCCAAAATTGTGGTGTTCAAACTTCAAAATTCATTTGTGCCAAGTAATGAATAGAACTTGCACGGATCTTGCCTGGATCTTGCATGTTGGTCTTGCGCAGTTTTTGCACCAGTTGGAACACAATAAGGGGGCTCAAGTCGAAATATTTACGGCCCTTTCTTAAAAAATTGGGGAAAGTTTTTTACGGTACTGTGCTGTAAAAACTTCTCCCAATTTGTAAAAAAGGACCAAAAAAATTATTCGGATCTCCTTCTGAGCAGTAAATTTACGCAAATTTGCTGCTTAAAAAAATTTGGGGATGTTGTATAACATTTCCCAATAAGGGGTTTCAAGTTCCAATTTTTTATACGCTTTTTTAAAAAATCGGTCAAGTTTCATACAACAGCGTAAAAGTTTAAAACTGACCGTTTGTAAAAATCCACCACGTTGCATAATTGTGGTCGTACAAGAAACTTGACCGTTTTGATTACCCGAGCTTTTTATGACCAACCTTGTAATGAGATATCACCTGTTGACCAAGTAAATCAAGCCCAATCCATGCCCACTCAACCTTTTCAAAGGTCTCAAAAACCGTTCCAAACTCATTTTCCAGATGGTTCGAACATCACAAAGAAAAAAAACTATTCACACAGCTGAAGAGCTTCTTCAAATAGCCAAAGAAGATGAAGATGATCAAATGATCGAAGAAGAAATACTTGGTGAATGTATCATTCCGACGTTTGGCGATATTCTTTTTGATGATGATGACGAGACAGCCTTCTTGACCAATCTCCTCTTCAACGATGTCGACGATGCCAAGGATCTCTTGGAAATCCTGGAAAACCTCCGTTACCATGATGCACGGTGGAAGATGCCATTTGAAATGGACTTCAGTTTAAATGACTTGCTTTGTGATCGAGAAGTCGAGTTTTGACAATTGATGAGAACTTCTCACGCCGGCTTCTACGCCATCCTAGAAGCCATACAAGGCCACGGTATCTTCATGTCGACTAGTCGAAACCCACAGCCTGCTCCCATCATTCAACTTGCTCTTACTCTTGAGCGGCTTGGAAGTAATGGTAATGGCTGTTCTGTCCGCCGTCTGGGGAGAGATTACAAGAGGTCAATGGGAGCAATTGTTGACTGTACTCGACGTGTTCTCACCGCCATCGACAAGACATGTAGTCACTATATTCAATGGCCTAGTGAAGAAAGACGAGAAGAGATATCAACAGTGATGTCTCTTGAGGGATTTCCGGGATGTGTCGGTTTTGTTGATGGAACCAACATCCCATTATATCAACGGCCCGGCCTTGACGGAGAGACTTTCTTTGATTGAAAGAAGAGATACTCTCTCAATTGCCAAGTGGTTGTTGATTGTGATCGTCGAATCATTGCTCTCTATAGTGGATGGCCTGGTTTGTGTCATGATCAAAAAGTATTTTCAACCATGTCGCTCTCTCAAGATCCGGAGCTTTACTTTTTGGATGGTGAGTTTTCTCTTGCCTCTTTGTGATCTGAACAGAATTGACCTTTTAACTGACATTCTCATTACAACTTCTTTTAAGATGAATACTTATTGGGAGACTCGGCATACAAAATCACTAACACAGTGGTTTCAACTTACAAGTCGCCAGCATCAAAGATTCAGAGAAACGCTGCATTCAATACCCTTGTGGCTATAGCCCAAATTCGAAATGAACATGGTATTGGTGTTTGGAAAGAACGCTTTGGATCTCTTCAAGGATTGTGATTGAGGCTTGATGAAAATAAGGATATGCCATTTATATTGATCTGGATCAAAGTGTGTGCAATTCTAAGCAATATGCTTGCGGACTTAGGGGATCAGTGGGAGGAGGAATTGAAAGATGATTACTTACACGATAATTACCAATCAGCTGCTGGTCTTGACTTGGAAGTAGATCCTACTGATTCAATTGGAGTTCTACGTCGAGAACTTGTAAGGGACTATGCTGTTTCTTTTGATGAAACTTTATAAGGCTGTCTTGTTATTTTTTAATTCTCACCTTTCTTATTTTTGAATTCTCACCTCAATCCCTCTGAAACAATCATGTACACAATACGAAACTAGTTAAAATTTCAATTTCGATACAAATTTTGCTTCTTAAAATAAACTGATACATAGGTAAATAAAAATATTCTTGTAGATATAAAATCATAATAGATATTTGTAACTACACTTGGGTCAACTCAATCGATAAGTTCACTTTTCAAATAATAAATCCATATATGCTTTCATCTCCTGAACAGACATGTTCTTTAGTTGACATGATTCCATGACCTCTCGGCGAGTCTTGATTCTTTCTGCTTCCACTCGAGCCTCTTCAGCTTTTACCAATCTTGAATCTTCCTTGTTAAACTTCTCCCTTTCCCAGTTAATATTCTTATCAGCCAGCTCACTTGCAATCTTAGCTTTTGAACTCTCTGCTTTCTCAGCCTGTTTACATTCATTTTGATACTTTTCTTTGTCCCATTTCAAAGCGTCTCCAGCTATTTTTCCTTGAGCTTCAATTAGATCGCTTCCTGCTTTCTTTTTCTCCTCTGTCTTTTTATCAAAAAAATCAAAACATTTTTGATCACGATCTTTGACAATCGTAGCTGCTGGTGCCTTGTGGCGGCCTGGATTAGGATCAACCAAAGGTAAGGGTTTCATTGGTCGATTGGCAACTGATTCAGCGCCTCGCTTGCGCTTCGTGGCTGTCCTGGTAGCCTTTCTGATTGATTGAGCACCATCCTCATTGGCCGATATAGGATCGGGTAAGTCAGGAGTTGGTGACAAAGGATCGGGTAAGTCAGGAGTTGGTGATATAGGATTGGGTAAGTCAGGAGTTGGTGATATAGGATTGGGTAAGTCAGGAGTCGAGTATCGAAGATCACTGTCATGAGCAGGTGACAATTGTTTGGATCCAGGTGTTGTTGATTGAAGTTGAATACCCAAAACTTGTGAAGAAGCCATATCATCAATGTTGTCTTTCAAGTTGACAGTAGTTCGACGAGGTGGTGGAGATTGGTGAGGGTATTCATGATGATATTCAGGCTGTATCTCAAAGTCATTTGATTTGTAATGATACTCAGCATCCAAGGTTGGATCGATAACTACATCTTCATTGATTTGATCCAGAGTAGGGATAGAAATCTGAGTTGGTCTTGCTGTATCAAGGATTGCATGCGGAGTTACATTTGCTTTGTGACCAAAAATTTCATGAATGACATCATATCTTGGGCACATATATTCTTTTTTCTTCTCAGCGGTATCAAGTCCTTTAGCAATATCTTTATCTAGCAAACCCGTACCGGTTGATTTATCGAAGTAACGCTTAGTGTCAAGATATTTGTCTTTGATGCGTCTCCATCTCTTCGACATTTCTTCACCAGTGAGTCTCATTTTGTTGTTGGCATTAGCTGAAGATTTCTTGTGGCGATCATTATGATAGACATTCATTAAAGCCGCAAGGGTTTCCCAACAACCCGTTCGAGAAGTCCCATCCACGGCTGTTATGCTTCCAGAACCAAAGAGACAATCTTGGTTTTCTTGCATGGACATCAAATTGAGGAGGTGATCCAAGTCGTTCAGGTCAAACCGTGGGCCATTAACAGGATCCTTGACTTCAATTTCTTCTAAATTGATCTGGTTCTTGACAACTTTCGATTTCGGTTTCAAGGGAGGCTTGAAAGAGGAGGAGCCAACAGTTAGATTCGAATGAGAGGCAACAGTGGTTGCTGTTGACTGAGGGACCTGGACTTTAGGCAGTTTTGGTGGTTGAGATTTGGAGGTACTAGCGGTTGCTGTTGACTGAGGGACCTTGAGTTTAGGCAGTTTTGGTGGTTGAGATTTGGAGGTGCTAGCAGAGGCCTCGCGTTGTTTTGAAATTTCTTTAGATTGGCAAATCTGGAGTGCTGTGGGTTTTTGTCCGGGTGCTAAGCCACAGTCTGCTGCGATCTGGTCCTGTGAACGGCGTGGCATCCTGCAAATGGATATGAAAATATCAGTGATAGTAGATTGTGAGGCACAATGACATGATACGTACACAGCTTAATGTCTACCAAAGATCTTTGAATCCAGATTGATGAGAACAAAACGTGAAAAGTCTTGGTTGATTGGTCTGTTATCAAATCGGTTTTATTGAAAGATTGTGCTATATGGCAACCGGTTTGAAATACTTGATGCCCGGTTTCATGGGCCAAATTTGGCCACAGCCAAGCACAAGATGAACTGCAGACAAGTGTTCAACATGTGATTGGTTAGTAATAATAGGTTTCTATGGATCTAATGTTGTATTTAGAATTGATTTGATGATGGGTGTTTGGTGAGGTTTTCATTTCAAAGTTGATGAGGTTCCCATTTCTAACCAAACTGGGATCCTCAAGTTTAACGAGGTTCTCATTTCTAACTGAATTGAGATCCTTGACCTTTGAAACTAACAAACCAAGAGCGGATGCAGTGGATAATCATCAAAAATACACTCACAGATGCCGGATTGGTTCAGCTTTGAAGTGAATGATCGATCAATTCACTGTTGAGATAGGATAGAGGTGACAAAGTGGTTTGCCCAGTATTTGAAATTTTGAAAACAGGGCTTTGAATTCAAAACTGGTTGCCAAATACCGTGATCCTTTATCAAAAGTTAAATAGAAAGAAAACAATAAATGATTGTCAGTATATAGTGCGCTGGTATTCAATTTTGAAAAGACAAAATCAAATTAGAAAGGTAACTAACTTTGAAGATGGTATTATCTATTCTAGCACCAAATTGAATGATAAGTAAATCCAGAAGTTCTTTCAAATACCAAACTTGTTGTTTGTTAGAGTTGAAAACGATAGTCGAGTTTGATGGTAATAAAACTTCGAATCGTTATCGGGTTTGTGGATGGATCAGGGATTGATGGATTGATGGTTCAAATCCGGATTCGGATTTTGATTCTGAGTGAAAGCAATCCGAACTAGTACTGATCTGAGATTTGTAGTGAAGAATCTTGATCGATGGATGAGATGAAAGGGTGGTGCGATAAAGAATTTGGAGGTAAGGGTAAAGAGCGGTAAGGAAGGGACAAAATGGCCGGGTAAGGGAGTGATCGTCGGTCCTCCAAACTTCAAAGATGACGTAAAAGATCCAAAACTTGACCGGATACTTTTTATATGCGTAAATTTACGCTAATTTTAAAACGGGAGACGTAAAAAGGTTGACCGTTTTAAAAATATTTTACGTAAAATTTATGACTTTGTCCAAGTTTTTAAAACGTAAAATCACGTAAAATTTGGAACTTGAAACCCCTTAATTTCATAAAATTTTGCGTAAATTTTATGAAATCGGGAAAAGTTTTTTACAATAAAAGTAGTAAAAAAATTTGACTTGAGCCCCCCTAATAACTGGGGTTGTCAAAACAATTAATGTGCAAGATTGATGCACAAAATCTTGCACAGATCTTGCACATTGGTCTTGCACAGTTCTTGCACATGTTTTGACACCATAAATGGTTGAGATTTTTTTTCTTTTTTGGTTTTTTTGGTGGGCAAGTAAGGTTTAGGGGTGGTGCTAGGATGTAACATTTTGTGTGTGTTTTTTTCAAAAAAAGCAAAAAGAAGCAAATTTGGAGGTTATTCACCACTTGGGTCACCTATACATATGATGTATAGCATTCACATATATGATAATAGTGCTTCACATATGGCTCTTGTGGACTTTTAGAGCATCCACAATGGCGGACCTATTATGCAAGATCTCACACACTTAAGGGGTCAAAACATAAAAAACTGCTACAGTTGCTCCAGTCTAGTCACAACCAGACTTGCTCTGCAAAATTGAAATTTGATTACACAAGTTTACACACTGAACTCTTACTTACAAATCATGTGTAAAGAGTCATTTTTGGGCTCTAAGGGGGGTGTTTGTGTCAGAAATGACTTGGTGAGTCAATCTGCTTGGCCACTTTGTTTTGAAAAACCTCCGACATTTGGGTCTAGGTACCTAATGGACCTAATATTGAGTTATTAAGTACCTTACTTAAGTATTTAAATACTTATGTACCTTGAGTACACCAAGGGGCGACTTTGAACTGGGACCACGTGGAATGTAAGTTGGGTATGACCACCCCAAGTGGTTGTGTAGAACAGGTGGCAGCAGTGTGACCGCGGATATGTGGCCCTCATCCAAGCTTGTCACCTGTTCTACACGTGAGCTCGCTGGTGAGGTCACCCGTTCTACACGCATGTTATGCTACTGTGATGTACCAGCCTATTAGCGGATGAGCTGATGCGTGTGAGCAGGACCTATCAGCCAGGTTCTCAGCACCTGAATCAGCTTGGATGACTCAAATTCTCGAGAACACAAGACAAGGAAATTTGTACTTGAACATTTTTTTTTGGTATTTTTATTTTTATTTTTTATTTTTCTGAGGGACAGTGACGTCACCGGTTTTTACTTCTCTAAAATACACTGACCACCATCGTTCTTCTAAGTCATTCCGCACGCAAGTTTGCAACCCACTCCTACTTCACCACTTTGATCGATCACAAGCAGTCTCACTCTTGCATCTCTTGCATCTCTCGCATCTTCAATAGCAAGATTCAACAACTGCATCACATGAATGCAATAGATTGCAAGGACAAATTGGATAACATCATGGTAAGTTTGTCTGTCCTTCACATCAATCTTTTCTGATCAATTGTCTTAATCAATCCCATCATATTCATCAATGCCTTTTATTGTTCTTTGACAATATCAATCTACTTTGACCATTGTAGGTTTATCTCTCTTTCTCCTCTTCAAAGACTCATAAAAGAATCACACTTCATCATACTACTTCAAAGCCAATTCTTCTGAAGTTCAATAAACAATTACTCAATGAACTAATCAATCTTTATCATTCTTCTCCAATTCTATTATGTAGATCAGGAGATTCAGTAAGATCAGCTATAGTAAAACAAATAATAATCATTCAACAAAACGGATACACTCAAGACAAGCTCCTTTCTTTCAAAGTAACAATCTACAAAAACTTAATATTTCAAGTGCAACTTTCCTGTTCTCAAACATCTTAACTTCATGATTCAAATTTGCTGATCTCTTGTAACTGCTTTTTATCGAACTCTTCCTTTTAATCCTACTCTTGCTTGTCCATAGATCAGATCGCTCAATCACTGGCTCAATCACCTGTCCATATTAGACAAGTGATATATACATCTATTTGGCTTCATGTCTCAAAATCAGTCATATTCACATCATCATTCCCTTTGATACAGAGATCCCCATCACCTTCTGATCAATTTTATTTGATATAAATCTTTCTCTCTCTATTTTTCAACTGTGCTCTTCCAATTTTATCTTTCCTCTTTGCTTGATAAATGTATGTAGTATTTGAGAGTTTCTTCTAATGCAAAAAGTGGATGACTTTATTTATGCACAATTCTGGCAGCAAAAACAACAGCCAAGCCTGATTTGAGTGGGTTGGCTATTAATACCAAACAAGGCGGAATGAGCACTGAGAGGAATCACTCATCTGGCCATTGATTGATCAGGCTTACACTGTTGTTATGTCAGATAGCTCACCTTGTCACTGTGTGAGTCATTCCACCTTGTTGTGATGTGAGATGCTCACCTTGTTATGATACGGATCACATTGGGTGGAGCTCACGCTGGCTGGCATGTGTAGCTCACATTGGGTATGGAAATGTAGACAGCGTGTGGTTTATTAATTCACGTGAGTGTCATGTGCCACCCGCCCCGTGGTGTAAGTAGGTGGAGCACCTCTCATCACAACTCCTGGGGTACAGAACAGCATAGACTTGTATCTTTACAATACAAGGGTGAAGTATGCAGTGATAGAGTGAAGAAAAGGAACTTTCACCAAAAAAACCCTGCAAATTTTTTTGGGTATTACTGGGACCCCCTAACATTTGGGTCCCAGGGCGGGGCCGGGCTCTGGTTGTGACTAGACTGGAGCAACTGTACAGCAGTTCTTGCAAAGTACAAGGTGAGACATTGAGAGCCCTCAAATTTTGATCAAGAGTCTCCATATCTGGGGGGCCTGTAGGGGCTCTTGACATCACATGCACTAATAAGAAATACAGAACACACATCAAAAAGAAATTGACTGCAATCATGAGTCCAATCCACTCAGCATCTGAGTAAAAGCATATGCAGCATTAAACTAAGGTTTTTCAACCCAAAGACAGCAGATTTGAGTGCTCTGTTGTGCCCACACTTGGTTTCTGACTCCCACATCTGAAAATCAAGGTTGGGGGTCCATTTGTGACCCCTCAAAGTAAGTGGATCATTGTGGATGCTCTTACCTCTGTCACAGTCTGGTCTCTGTTCAATTTTGACTCCATCAACAATTCAGAAGTATTTCCGCAGGATAAACAGCATTCAGCATCCAAATAAGGCCCTGTTCAGTATAGCTTACAAAGAGTGGGAGAAATGCATTATTTTTTGAAAATGATCAATTTTTCAATTTTTCAAAAAATGCTGTTTGTTATCACTTTTCCCCCTGTTTTTGCAAGCCATTTTTCAGTTGATGATCTATTATTTCTGATCAGTTATATGGTGTTTTGAAAGCTGCTCTAGACAGGCTCTCAAGTTTCAATAATCCATTATAAACCTGGAAGAAGCTTTACAACTCAGGGCTCTCTTGCATCAAGATCACCTCCAATCAACATTTTGCCAAGAAAAATCTTGCTCTATCACACTCATGCTGTGCAGTTCTGCTCAACTGGCCTCCTTGTATCTCATCTCTAGAGCTCAGTATATCATAGCAATACCCAACTTCAAACTTTAATAATTACCAACTCTACTCTGATTTGTACTAATTGAACTTTGGTTTTTGCCCATGGCTGAGCCTGTGATCTTTACAAGTTCAACTCTCACTTTGATAACTTGACTTTCATAGTCATAAATTTGACTTTTGTATTTCAAACAATTACAGGTGATGAATAGAAACAATGGACCAAGGGGTTAGACTTGGACCAAGTGATTTCACTATCAATGAAATGAAACAATTGGGTGATTCCATCAAACCCTCAATGTATGATTCTATTGAGTCATCAATGAATCAATGAGATATTTGAGATGAGTTAATTTCTCATTGCCCAAAATCAAAATGAGTGATTGGAAATCAAGATGATGATAGGTTATGATTGTTTGTTAAGTTTAGTAAATGGCATGAGTCAATCACAGAGAAGCAGAATATGTTGTAAGTTTTCAGGGAGCTTGTAAGTGATGATGAATTGGAGATGAATCAATGTGCCTCAGAGAGGCAAACAAAAAACTCTGTTGCCTCATGAAAATCCACAGATGGGGAAAACATCATAAAAGAGCCAGATTTCTCCTGCAAAAACTCATTCCCCTCACAGGCCAAAGCCTACCTTGTTGTCATAAACTTCTTAACGAGTGCCTTGTTTTGCTGGAAGCATACAAGAAGCAGTGTGGGACTTGGATTGTGCACTGTGTGACTATGATCAACTCATATCATACATGATGAAATGTGACAGAATATTATGTACATTTAATTAGGGCTGTGACCTGGCAGTGGACCCACCCCTGCCTGGCCTCAACACCTTTCACAGAGCTGACAGTATGGGCCCTGGGGCACTTAAACCTAGCTTGATGGCAGTAAAAAATGGCCCTGTGGGCACATCCAGCCGCTTGGGCGCCTGACCCGGCAAGGGCTCCAACCTTTTTTCCGCCAACCATATTTCACAATAATCAGGATGCAGGGTTAGTAGATCTTATTTTGACAGACTCAAACCCCTATTGAGCTACAAGAATGCCCTGCATCCCTACTCTGGTGTGCCCTGGTCAACCCCGAGGGCTACTGACAGGTACCCGGCTCCACCCAAGGCCGGGCAAAGCGCCTACCCGGACCCGTCATACTCGGGGCCGGCTCACATTTTTACATGTGATTGATCGAGGTGACGTCATCATCATTGACTTTCACTTGAACTCTCTCCTGGCAGCCCCTGACCTCGAGACTCAGCCTACTTCCCTCTACTTCCTCAACGTCCAATCAAATAGATCGAATCAAAATGGATGCAAAAAACGATTCTCCCGAACTAGACCCAATCAGCTTATCAGAATTACCAAGAATCAATACTTATATTCCAAATCAAAATGGGACAAAAGCTTTAGTTTTCATAACAAAATATAATCATAAACAAAAACAAATGAACAGATCATTACAGTTTATTGAACTTCAAAGAGAAACTCCAAATCATGAACTTTTGATTGATAATCTAGTTTATACTGAAGCGATTTGGATTGATTCTAATACGATCCTTTATCTCAGGCCTCCAGGATCAAGTTTAGAAAAACCTGATTTAGATCCTACTTTAGATACTTCATCTGCCACTAAAGAATTGAATCAAAGACTTGATTCTTTGCCAAATAACGAAGGAAAATTAATTGAACTATGGGCCATAAATCTCGAAAAGAAAACAAATGAAAAAGCTTATGAAAACTATCTAGTTGGAAAATTACCAACTACAATCTCAGATTTACAATCGATTTCATTATCAAAAACCTCTGCAATCTTAGCTTTTTTTGCAGAAGTCTATGCTCCTTATGATCACGAATCAATAAAAAAAGTGGATGAGATTGAAAAACTTAAAAAAGACGAAGATGATGGGTCTTCTGGAATGGTATATGACGCTTTGTTTGTTAGACGTTGGGATACTTGGATGAATCCTCATGGGAAATCTAGTCGGGTTTATTTTACTCAACTTTCTCTTACTGAAAATCTTCAATGGTCGTTATCTTCAGATTCGACTTTTTATTCTCCTTTCCCTAATTTAGTATGTCTTATTCTCTATAGTTTCTTTAAAATCTTTCATCATACTAATTAGATTCTGTCTCACGAAATAGACGGTTCCTAATGGTCCACTTGGTGACGGATCTGATTTTGATCTTTCAGGTTCATCAATCGTTGTAACATCAAAAGATCCAAACTTAAATCCAGGTAAGTAATCAATCAGAATGAAAGATTTCTCTTTTAGTCCTAACATATCGTTTGATTTTTATCTGTTTGAAAAAGCTTGGCATACTCGTCAGAACATTTATGTGGTACCATTATTTCCAAAACATAAAGAAGATGGTAGAATAGTAGAAGTCACAATGGGAGATCAAGGTGCAACTTCAAATGTAAACCTCTTCCCCTTTCCTCTTCAATAGTCGAAAAACATCTTATACTTAATTTATGGGAATATTGGTTCTGTTTCTTTTAGCCTGTTTTTTCACCATCAGCAAAATCTAATAATACCAGAGATAAAGGGAAATTAGCTTGGTTAGAAATGAGAATAGATGGATACGAATCAGATCGTAATAGAGTAATGATATATGATTTCGAAACTCGTAGAAGATATTGTTTAACTAAACATTGGGATAGGTCTCCAAGTCGAATAATCTGGGGTAAAGATGATACTGAAATATTTTTAACTGCTCAGGTTTGTTCTTTCTATAATCACAAACAAAAATCAAGCTTATCACTTTCTTTTTATATCTTTGATGTTTGTTGGTTGTAATTTTAGGAACATGGTAGGGTGAAAGCTTTTCGTCTTCCTGTTAAAGAAGATTCAAAAGAAATGCCAATAAGTCTAACAAAAGAGAACTCAATTTCTAATCTATCTTACTTACCAACTTCAACACCTGAATCCACAAATTTATTACTTACAACTTCTTCATTAAATTCATTAAATTCTCCATCCATCTTAAATTTATCAAAAAATCAAGATGTATCATTGATGAAATTGAATTCTTTTGAGACACTTGGACTTGATGGACTTGATGATGCAGAACACTTTTGGTTTGAGGGTGCCGAAGAAGTTAAAGTTCATGGGATCTTTATTAGACCTCCTGGGTTTAAAAAAGGTGTCGAAGAAAAATGGCCGTTATTATTTTTAATGTAAGTTATGTAATTCAGATGAAAAGTCTTGATCCTTTTCTTAATAATTGGATTTGTTTGGTAGACATGGTGGTCCTCAATCGGCTTGGAATGATTCTTGGGGTTTAAGATGGAATGCCAATGCATTTGCATCTGCTGGTTATCTTGTGGCTATGATCAATCCATCTGGTTCTACGGGTTTTGGTCAAGTAAGTGATCATAATACATTCTTGAAAGTTTTTTTCCCTAATCATTCTTGTGGATTGAATCATTTTGGGTTTTCTTTTGGTTTAGGAATTTACGGATTCTATTAACCAACAATGGGGTGGTAAACCTTATAAGGTGGGCTTCTAATTACATAGGATGAGATCGAATTGCATATCTTGGATCATTTATGATTTTTGGTTGGGGATGGAGTGAATTTTTAGGATTTAGCAGCTGGTTATCAGTATATACTTGATCATTATCCAGAGATAGATTCAAATCGAACAGCTGCACTTGGTACGTTCTCGAACCATTCCCTATCTATTCTCCAAACGATTTTTCTGATTTCCATTGGATCCATATTTGACTCTTTCTTCTTTGACAAAAACACACAGGTGCAAGTTACGGAGGTTATATGGTCAACTGGTTGATGGGACACAACAATTCACCATTCAATTTTAAAGCATTCGTTTCACATGATGGAATCTTGAATACAATTTCGACTTACTTTGCTACAGATGAAATATATTTTCCTGAACATGAGTTTGGTGGAACTGCTATCCATAAGAAAGAAGTTTATGAGAAATGGAACCCATTGAATTTTGTCGGGAACTGGAAAACTCCTTGTTTGGTTATTCATAGTCGATTCGATTGTAAGTGGTTCAGTTTCTCTTCTTGATTGATTGAGTTGTAGGGTTTTTTATCGGTTTGGTTTGGGATAGATCGATTACCTGAATCTGAAGGAATAAGTGTAAGTTTTGAAACACTTGATTGCAAAAAGCTTAGATTCTTTTGGTGTTTGATGATTGGTTGAAATTTCATCTGATATTTATTGGGGTTTCTTTAGGTCTTTAATTCTTTACAACGTCAAGGAATTCCATCTAAATTACTTTATTTTGTAAGTCGCATTTTTCTTTTTTCTTTTTTCTTTTATGATTGGAAGAAATAATAATGGGATTTTTTGGTTGGTTTTTTTCTGGGGGGTGGAAATCGGAATAGCCGGATGAAAATCATTGGGTTTCTAAATCTGCTAATTTAATACGTTGGTATAAAGAGATATTTAAATTTTTGGGTAAATTTGTTTCTCTTGTTACTTTTGTCGAGTTTTTGAAAACTCACGATTTTCCTTTTTTCGGGTTATATTGCACTTTTAAAGATGAATGGTGTCCTGCTGGAGTAAGTTCAAGTGTTTCTGGTTCAAATTAAAAGAAAGATCCAATTTATCAGGAGAAAAGAAATTAGTGAGTTTTGGGTCGAGTTGGTTAGAATTCTTTCGGTTTATTGAATGGCATTTTGAGCCTCTGAAGAGCATTAGAATTTGATTTCAAAGAACTCTGTGATTGTATAGGAAGAAATATTGTATGTATAAGTTCTGGTGCGGATTTTGTTGCAGGTTGGTGTTGAGATTTTAGAGGTTTGATGATGCTTGAATAATAATTTGAAGTTTTTATGTATAGAGAAATGATATTACTTTTCAACAGATTTTGATAAGGAGAAAACCTTCTGGTTTATTTCAGTTGAGACATCAGACATTGGTTTCGCGAGATTGCAAGGGTAAACAAAAAGTTTGTGATGTAGAGATGTGAATTCTCTTACCTTTCTAAAGATGGTCACCAAAATGTGTTAATGATCATACCTGAATCTTGCAGACAAACCCATACTCATCCCATTTCAATGTCCTAATCCGTAAGCACTTGGTGCATAGATTCAGTAGCTCTTGCTCAAAGCTAGACTGCATAATCAAAACTACCTTATTAATTCTGCCTTCATGAGATGATATAAGTTTCTGAAGGGGTTTAGGAATCAACACATCTGCTGGAAAAAACACAAAAACAATCAACATCCATCAATCAATGGAGTGATAATGAAGCAATGATGATGAGCAAGAGTAGAGATGGAATGACACCGCAAGGATTTCACCATGGTGTAAAAAACAAAATCTCAGGAGAAATACAATGCTATTTGTCCTGCAATGTTTTTTGGAATAGTTTGAAGCATTTGACTGATCAAAATCAACTCAGCAAGCAATGTCTGATACTTTTTTGGGTTTCTGAAGAAAATTAGAAATTACACACCTCTCTTGCAATCCAAGCCTTGTGGCAGCTCTGATACTTTATATTCCATTGGATCCCATAGACCACCATCAGGGACCGTTTGGAACCTTTTTTCTCTCCGATCCTGTCAAACTCTCTATTCCAAGCTGCTGAACAGGTAATTCTGTGGGTAATAAAATCAACCTAAATACCATGTAAATATAACAATGATCAGTCATCAGTTGATTGGAGATCCTTCAATCCAGTGAGACACATACCTTGCGTAATATGCAAATGACATTGTTTGCTTCCCAACAATGCGTAGGTTGAGCTTTGTGATCATCTACTGTAAATTCTGGAAATACTTCATCTTTGGTTTCAGCTGCTTCACCCTGGTCTAACAAGTGTGAAATAGCTTCTGCAGGTGGAATTGATTTGTCAGTGTCAAGGTCCTGTAAGCTGTGTTCCACAGGGTTCTCTGATTCAACAGGCTTATAAGATTGTCTGCTATGAGGAGGAACTATGGTAGGTTTATTTGTACCTGATTCCTTGTCTTCTTTGACAATGGTTCCTTTGGTTGGCGATCCCACAATCAGCTTATTTCACTTTGAGGGGTGGAGGTGCCTTCACACCCAAAGCAGAAAACCCCGCCTTAACAAGTAAGGCAGCTTTGCAACAATATGCATGCTGTCTGGCACCCACCAGTAAGCGGGAATGTTAACCTGTTTCAAACATTGCTTGTGCATTTTGGAAGCCATTTTTTTATTTACAAACTTAGATCATGAATTGGTGGTCTGGCACAGCATGTAATTGAACAAAGATAAGATGTTAGCATGGTATTATTGAAATATGAACACCTTGATGGGATGTTGGCAAGCCACATTGAATAAGCCACTTGGATCTCAGATGATTATTTGAGATCCACTTTACATGCTTTATATGAACTATAAGACACAGCTGTTCTTTCAAGTCATCTGTGATGGTTTCTAGACAAGATGTGATGTTGGTATGATTGTGCATTACCAATTGGGTATCATTGAGGAAGAGAGTTGATTTGTCTTTGATGAGCTTGACCATAAATTCACAATCTTCCTACAAGTAGGTTGTTGGATGGCCTTGTTTCCTGTATGTATCCGGTTCTCTGACAATAGCGTGTAACATCTGCCAAGAGACTTCCATTTCAAGAAGGTTTGGGGTGAAATTTTGTTGAGAACTTCTGTGTTGATTACAAGAATGGATATACCACAAAGCAACTTGTTGACAGCAATCACTTTGATTTGAGGGCTGTACTTGGTGAAAGGCATACTAAAACAACAGAATACCTTGCATTGGATAGAAAATGTTATGATTGGATCAAGGATATAGAAGTGGTCATATTGGGGCAGCAAAACAGTCAACTGCCTCAATTGAGATGTCCCAATCTTGATTGAAGCCTATGTATGCTTATAGAATGGCCTGTATTGGCATGTATTAGCTCTGAGATTATGTCATTAAATTTCAAAGTGACAAGCAAAGGTGGAATGACTGTAGATAGAAAACCCAGACCAGCAGCTTCACCCCACAGTTTTAAACAATACACTGAGGGCGCAGTCACTTAAGCAATTTCTGGTGAGAAATCACATTCTGAAAAATTCAAAACATCAAGAAACTTACAGAATGTGATTTCTGGTCAGAAATTCCTCAAGTGACCACACAGAGCATTGCCACCAGGCCATGTAAATTGGACAATACAGGATGTATTCATTTTGTGCGGGAAAACATCTGAGTCACCGGACCATGTAAACAGCCTGTCTGTGCCACACCATCCAAATCTCAACCATGAGAGTGCAAATTTGAACTGTGTGCAAATACCTCAGCTTCACTAATCCCACATTCTGACATGGCCAAGTCTGCTCTCAAAGAGGGGCTTATGACTAAAATCCCGGGTTTGGCTTGAGCACATCAAAAAATTCAAGGACCTTGGATCCCCACAATGAGGACCCAATACAACATGCAATGTCACCAAAATTGGGAGGAGCTTCTTCAAGGTCTTCTGTGTCTCCTTGTACATTATTTAGCATGTCAACAGTTGTGGGTCACAAGGAAATTGGACTCCAAGAGCAAGTCATTTTGAACCGGTCAAGCACACGTGTAGGCCCTGTATTGAAGTAGAGCCAGATTCGCAAGAACTCAACAACTCAACTGTGTCCTTTTGCTCAAGTAAAATGGTGCAAGTAGTGGCACTAGTGTGGGTACAAGGCTTATAAGAAGCTCTGGTCATCATTGTGAGGTTACAAGATGTCTAGAGCCCTCACAATGAGATTTCAAGCAAAAGTACTTGAAAATCCTGCTGTGCTCAGGCAAAACCTGGGGTTTCAGTCATAAGCCCCTCTTCAAGAGTGGATGTGGCTGTGCTGGCTCACAATTTAATCACATTCCAATCTACAATCCTCTCCCTTGGTCATTTATTGTTTTGACTTGTCAGTATCTACACAGCTGTGGTTTTGTCAACCTATGCGCAAATCTGTGATACAGGCTGAGACCTGTCAAACAGTCATTGTCAGACAGCCTTCTTGCGCACCAATGTGAAGATGCTCCAAGGAAAATCAAAATATGAAGACCCGGGAAACTAAATCTGTACAATTCTTCAATGCTTCACAGAACCCAAATGTCAATGCGGCATCAATCAAAGTCTTTGCCAATCCAGATGGAACTTTTTTGCTTGATTGTGAAATCCCATTTGATCCACCCTTGGTCATGTCCTATCAAATCTATACTCTTGCTGCTGAAAAAACTACCCAGTCTTGAGCTGAAGACACAGATATCCCCAAGCTTCATGTAACTTTCTTTAGTTCTTTTGTCATGTTTTTTTTTGTTTCTCACGTGGCAAGACTTGCAGGTCAAATGTTGAGACTTATATCATGTTGTTCTGCCTACTATTGCTTTATCTTCTTATATATATTTTTGTCTTTTGACTTGTGATGGGGGGTCTTGTTGTTGTCTTTCTCGTTTTGTACGTGCCTTTTTTTTAATTGAATGTATTTATAGTGCAATACCTGGCCCTAGGGCATAAAAACACACTGTCCTGAAACAAGTTTGATCTATCTAGCCACAAGTTAGTAAGAAAAAATAAGGGTTGTGAGGCAACTAATGGGCCCGTCACTGCGTCTGGTAGAAACAACACTGGGTCAGCTGAGTTAGCCGTAGCTGGGACGCAGCGCGGCGCAGCGGATTTTATCATGCGCTGCGCTCCTTCGGAGCGTAACGTTTTGGGCGGGGACGGAGTTGCGCTACGGGGCCCTGACAAAAGTCGATTTTTCCAATAAGCTACGCTCCGACAAACGTAGCCCCGATATCCGGCACCGTTAGCGCCCGTGCCGGGTCAGAGCTCAATTTGGTATGAATCACCATGATACATGGTGATACTTCCCAAATTGGAACCTTCATGCCACCCCCTCTCGCCAAACGATCACAAACCAGCACTAAATATCCCAATGTGGCCTCTATATCAATGTATTAGGCCTAAACGAGAGGCCAGGGACTCAATGGCCACGCTCACGCTAACTAGAAATCAAACGTATTGGACTGTATTCAAGGTATAGTATTTCCCCCAATCTTCATTTCCATCCGATTCTGATTCCACTCTTATCTCATTTCTTATCCTGATCCACTACCATCAATAACTATCCCGTTTTTTCAATTTGGATATCTCTCTTATCAACATCTAGTCCAAGATGTCCTCAGTAACCTCCGACACTGTAAACATCATTCAACTTCCCCAATTTGGCAGAGGAAAATGATTAATAGTACAGTTTTTCATAAAAGAATCTAATACTGCACACCTGGGCCATTTCACCCACACTACATATGTGCAGCAAGCTAAGTCAATAGTTGTCTATCATGTACATACAGGTCTGCTCAGTTTTTTGCCCATCAGAATAAATAAATCACATGTTATACGACATGTAACTTTTTCGACTTTGAAATTTTTTTCCCAAAAATTCACTACATATAATTCTGTAGCTGCTCAGGCAATATTGTTGAAGCTATGTCTTAGTAACAGAAAGTGTGTTACATGCAGTTGAGTTGATGAGATCACACCAAAACATTGAGTCAGTGTATGTAGTCAATCTTTTGGAAGCTTTTTTCAATCTGAAAGAAGTTACAGCATGTATTACATATGAATAACTTGTCCTGATGAGCAGATAACTGAGCAGAACTGTATGTACATGATAACCACATATTCACTGAGCCTGCTACACATATGTAGTGTGGGTGTTATGGCTCAGGTGTGGAGTGATAGACCATTTTATGACAAATCATACTCCCAATCATTTTTCCCTGCCCACTTGGGGAACCCGAATAATGTCTGCAGTGCCGAACGTCCGTCGCGGAATTGCAAACAAACTAGCGAATCTGGAATGTGTCAACCGAGTCCGGATTCCCGTCGTCGTGTTTCTGTCGAAGACATCATCCTAGCAAAGACTAAGAACAAGCGCAAGCGACCTTCCGTATCAGCCTCTGCCACCATCATCACCTCTGATGATGAATCTGTGGTTGGAGGTAACGTTACTCAGGCTGAATCCGAACTCGAAGCCAGCTCACAATCTTCTCCGGTGGCCAACAAGACCAAGAAAAAGAAAAGTAAAGGCCAAAGAAAATCATTGAAAGGCAACGAGGTTAGTACAATTGGACTAATTCTTTCCACTAGTTTCAATTCTATTACTAACGTTGATATTTTGCATTGAAGAAGAAGCAACCAGGAAACATCACGAAGGAAATGTTGCGAGCTGATTCCGACGAAGAGAATGAGAAGATTCAAGCCAAAAAGCGCAAGGTTGAGATGCCCGACAGTGAAGGCTCGAAACTCAAGTGGTACTATGACTCACCGTTCCACTGTCATGACAGCAAAGGCAAACCGGACGTGAGTTCCTTTTTTCAGTTTTATATCTTGTGTTATTTTAATTCCATTCACAACGAGCGAAAGTACTGACTATATTACTCATTCATGTTGTCCTAGGATCCTTCCAAAGCCCCGCTGTCATACCCCTGTCGCTTCTGCAAGAGAGGCAGGGACGATCCTGTCAGAGTCAGTTTAAGTAACCTCACCGGAAACCTGAAAGTCCATCGAGATGGATCTACACAAGACGGCCGATCCGACGTTGGCTGCCCCGGTCGAATCAAAGCTCGCCAGCACAATCCTAACTTTGTTCCCCCATCGGTTGCTGAAACCCGTCAAGCGCTTGCTAAGAGCAAGGGATCAATCAGTTCTTTCGTCGTCAGCACACCCTCCACCACCTTCTCAAACCTTACACTGAATCAAATGGCTTGTACATGGCTTATCCGCCAAGCTCAGCCTTGGAATCGAATGGAAGACCCCATCCTTCGAGGTATGATTCGATACCTTCGAAAGGATGCCCATCTATATGGACGACGTTGGGCTGCTGAAGAGGCCAAGCAGGTCAACTTATCTCTCAGGGAAAATGTGTTTGCTGAATTAAAGGTGAGTAATGTTACCTGACTAATACATACAAACCAGGCTCTCAATTCCAGATTCAACCTTGTTCACGATGGGTGGACCACAAAGGGTAATCGCCACGCTTTCATCGGAGGGGCAGTGACCTTCATAGATGACGACTGGAATTACAGAGTCCGCCACCTCACACTCAAGTTAATAACGTGGCATCACCATGGGCCTTGGCTCGCAGAGCCCATGGTGAATATTTTGGCAAAACATGGGCTCTTTGAAAAGATAAGTTCTTTCTTTCGATTTCTCCCTTATTTATGATTTATGCTGACTTCATGTATTGTATCACATGCTTTGTCAGACAACTGACTCTGGGTCAAACAATAAGACCATGGCCCAGGAAATGCACCATCAGTTTCTCGAAAAAGCCGCGCCCTTGTACAAGTGGGACCCACATACTATGCATATTTTTTGTTTTTGCCATAAGCTTGCGTTGATTGTCAACGCAGGCTTGGCAGCTTTAGGTGTAAAGGCACCTCCGCCTTTGAAGGTTAAAGAGTCCGATCGAGGCCATTTCCCCATTATCGAGCGAATTGAGGAGGAAGACGAAGATGAATTGGCAGAAGAACCACAAATAATACCACCGTCTTCTAGTGTCCGACCTCGATCTAACCGTGTTGAAGATGAAGACGAAGCAATTGAACACGACGTACAAGACCTCGAAACGCCACCTGTAATTGTTGCTGAGCTTGATGACGAGGGCGAGTGGGACGCCGCAGATGCTGAAGATGAACAATGTCCTGAAATATTGCTTAACGAAGACAATGAAGCGCAACCCACCCACCGTCGTGAGGCTAATCAAGTAGATTTTATATTGCGCAAGGTAATAACATGCATTTATTATCTTTGTACAGTATTAATTGGTTTCATTTTAATTTTTGAATTGAAAACCAGGTCGATTTCATAACCCGTCGTATTACTCGATCTGCAGCTTGGCGCAAGGAATTTGAAAGAGTAAGTGTTCAGAAGGGTTTCAAGGGATCCCTGATTGCGGGATACGGGATCCGTTGGAATATCAAGTACCAAAGCCGCCACAAAGCGTGGCTAGCTCGAGAGGTCAGTAATCACAGGTTTTTTATAATTTGCACTTGAAACTAACTCCATCTTCTTCCTTCAAGGTCATCGATCAACTATGCCGAGATGATCTGAACATCGTTCATTCTAAGAACCGTCCTGCTCGTAAGAACAAGAAGCCATATGGCTATTTCCACAAAATGGAAATGACAACTACCGAATGGGCCCAAGTTCGCAAGATCAATAACGAACTGGAAGTAAGTTCCTTTTTCTTTTATCCAAACCCATTTTGATACGAAATGACATGTTTCTCAAGCCTTTCATGAAGATAACGCTTCAGATGGAAGGTGACGGACCAACGGGATGTATGGTCATCCCGAAGTACGTGGAGCTCCGCAATTCACTCGAGAAGAAAATCGAGCCACTCAGCGCGTCGGATGCAATCTATCCCATGCTGGCTAAGATGAAAGAGAAGACGGTTGAATATTTGAACGAGGCGCTTGGGTGTGAGACCCTGGTCATGGCCACCATTCTCTACCCGGTTTTCCGCCTGAAGTTTTTTGGAAAGTGGTTTGGACCCGACTCTGCCGTCACTATGAATGCTGAGGCAATGTTACGACGTCTCCACCGGGAATACGAACTTACTGCACCTGCTCAAGCCCCAGGAAAGTCTTCCCAACAAACAAAATCATCAAAGAATCCATCAACTTCGTCGCCAAAGCCGGATATCTTTGATAGTGACTCCGAAGACGAACCCGAGATTGAAGAGTCAGAAGATGTGGCCTTGAAGAATTATTCACGCGGTGCTGACAAAATGAAGGCAGACGATTATAACGTTCAAGATCCCAAAGCAAGTTTGCAATGGTGGAAAGTGAGTCTTTCTTCATCATTGGAGATAGTGACGGTATAGATTGATTCCTTCAGAGATTGATTCCATCTGATTAATCTGTTCAGCAACATGAAAAAAGCTATCGGGTACTGGCACGCATGGCTAAAGATTACTTAGCGTCAACAGGCTCTTCATGCGCCGCTGAACGGATTTTCTCATGTGCTTCGGACATTCGTGCCTCTAGCCGAGGTAGTTTGATAGCTCGGACTATCGAGATGCTTGTGTCAAGCAGGTTGTGGTTAAGAGAAGGGGTAGACCTTGGTTTAGGGTTTGAGGATCTTGTAAAGGTTTTCAAGGTGATGGGTATTCCCATGCATTGAATTTGTCTTTGTTTCTCTTAATTTTTTTTTTCATTTCAAGTCTTATTCAAGTATTTAAGTCTTTACTGTCTTTAAATCTGTTTACTTAAAGTTTCAAAACTCTCATTCAACAATCTTGTCAACTATTTTCCTGTTCTGTCTTATGCTACGACTTTGGCGCTGTAGCGGTAGCTGTAACGCGTGCGCAGCGTGCCTCCAGAAATCGACAAACGCAGCTGTTAACGCCCGTAGCGTAACTCTATGGAGCTGCGCTACGTCATTTTGTTTTACCCTTATGTTGAAAATCAGCTGCGTTAACGGCGTGACGCGCCGAGACCGTATGAAAATGAGCTGCGCTTGCGGTTAACTGGGCTGGAGCGTGTTGCAGCGCAGCTGGCCCAGTGTTGGTAGAAAGGTGAGTCCCTGAGGTCATTGTGTGCTATCTTTTACACCAGGATTTGTCTTCAAACTAGCACAAAGAATCAAAGAGAATCCAAACTCAAAGATTTTTCATGATGTGAAGTATGATTCAACTGTTAGTTGGAACTTGGGAATTGGGATGCAGGAAGAGGTGTAAATTTGGGGTCAAAAAAGGCATAAACTCCCAATACCCTCAAATATTAGCCACACTGACATTCAAGTCTTCGGTCGGCTTGAAGAACAATTTGTCCCATTTGTAGTGATCGCACAATTCTCATCAGCTCACACTTTTCATGCTACCTACATATCTATCTCACCATGTTTCGATGCAAAACGTCTGTAACCCAACGTTGATGTGCAATCTTGTGGCGCGAAGGGCTCAGAGTCCAACGGATGTTTCGTATTGCACTTCCAATCACTTTCGAATCTCCAGAAAGCCAACAATTACCCGCATCCAAAGCATTATATCTCAATACCAAAGCAATCTGGCTTGCGTTTGACCTGACTATAGCTGGAGCAACACACCCGCTGCCTCAAGGGCAAAAACGTGATTTGCGCTTCCCGGAGACTGATCGTCAGGCGACTTGACTCTTCTACATACGATTTCCTCCTGAATTGTATATTTCGCGCTCTAGTCGCATACATGTTGGATGATGCGTTTAGTCGCACTACCGAAGGATAGAAACAATGCTTCGAGCTTGGATTGGAAGGAGCAAGCACACGCATCCTGCTTGAATGCGATCAAAGCGATGGCATCCCAAGTTAGGCTTGATCAACTCGAACTGTTGATCGCATCATGGCCTAGAGATCGGATGTCGCACAGAGAATAGTCCCTCTCTCAAGCATGACTTGCACGCTCAATCCCTTTATGGGGACGCCACTAAAAAGATATCTTTCTACCATTGCACCCTTCGGAAGAGGCTCGGAGGCATAGGAACATTTGTACAGACTGTAGGTAACTAATATCAGAAGTACAGGACATCTAGCCACTCGATGTCAGGAGGATCTGGAGTAATCAAAAGGATAACCAGTTCCAGATTGCTGACTGATATGAGAGGGACTCTCTAGAGTCTAGATTGTCATTTCGGGCGTCTTAAGATTGCAAAATGACGTGTGAGACGTCTCTGAAAGCATCAAAACAGATTTTAGACGGGCAAAAGCTTTCATCTAACATTTGTTTGAAAACCTTTTTGACCCCAGACCAAAAAACGACTGGATACTGACTTTGTTCAACCAAATGTCTGAAAACGACGTGCCAAAGGAGCTGCTGACAATATGTTTGATAGCCAAGGGTTTGAAATCTTTGGACTGCTAATCAATCGTGGTCAAAGTCTTGATTGATTGACAAAATTTTAGGATCATCAAACCAGGATACAAGACTTGAGGCATGTAGCTCCTGTCAAAAAGAGGATTCTGGTGTTTGACAATATAGCAAATATTTCTTGATTGCTTTTGTTTTCTTATTTTGGGTATAATGAATGTAAACAGATATGGTCAAAGTATTTTAGGTGATGAAGGGATCAGTACCCGAATTGTGGGCAAGATAAAGAGCTGAAAGCCAAGCTCACCAAACATTCAATAGGCATATATTGAAGCTATGAATCCTTGATGCTCAACAATCCAAGGGATAGGAATTATGGGTTGGATGTTCGGGATCATTCAGTGGATTGTAAGGGTGAAACCTAAGGGCAAACATTTTATTTTGACGAATTAATGCTGGAAATTGGTAAAGTAGGCATCACAATCATTTTGTACAGCTTCGACTTCATTATTTGGAGTACAAATGATAAATTAATGTACTTGCATTATTGTTAATGCTGGATGACATAAGAAATGTGGCAAAGCTGATACTGATGCTGATCCTCCCAGTCACCATTTAGCTTGTATCGGTTGTGTCTCTTACTCAGAGACCTTTCCACAACTCACCACTTTGGCTCCCAACTCCATATTCCGTCCCTTCCGTCTCCCTTCAAAACTTCTCGTCTACAACCTTTTGATTGATCACTATCACGATGCGGCCTCCTGCCCTCAATCTTAAGAATTTTAGAATCAAGAAAGTTTTCACCAACAATATCAATGATGCCGATGCAGTGAGTCCTTGTTTCTTTTAATTCACTTCCTGAACCTCTTTCATCCTTTCATCCTTTCCCGTTTCACTTTCTCACTATTATTCTTTTGCTTCTCCAGAGCTATGCCTCAGGCAGCGAGCAAAGCTCTTTGGAGTTGGAATTCGGTGGTCTCTCCCCAGCTAGACTGGCGATGTTCAACCTCGAGGACCCTCTACCATCACCAATTTTGGAGCGCCCCCTGCGCATCAGAAGCCCTATCAGAAATGCTTTCTCCAAAGGATCTGCCTTCCTTCCTATGGTGAGTATTGTAGATGTATCCACTTATCATTTTTGATCTTCTATTCACTTGCTGACTTATCTCTCTCCACTTTGCGTTTCCTCTTACTTTTCTTCTTGGTACTCCAAATCATTCAAGACTCCCGACTCCACTCGTATTGAATCAGAAGCTCCTTCTCTCTACTCTGGACCACCATTGGTTATGAACCCCGACGGCAGCGTCCAATCTCCTCATCGAAAACCCGATCTAATCATCAAAGGCGGTATCAAGAAAGTTTGCATCACGGAACTTGATTTAATAGACTTGGTGAGTGTTTCTAAATCGTGTTTGCCATTCTTCTTGATTCCCTGGAGCTCATCAGTTTTCACCGTGTTTTCCTACTTCGCATTATAGTACTTCGTCTTGCCCCCATTCAAGCCCCTCAAGAGAGTACTCTACACTATTCCGGAGGAGCCTGAGGAAGAAGAAATGGTTGAATCTAAAGGAAAAGGGAAGGGCTTGGCCAAAGGTAAGTTATTTGTTTACTTTTTCATTCTGATTTTCTTTCAATCATTTCAACAATCAGTAAGATGATTTATTCTATTTTTTTCCATTTCTGTTCACATTTCCTTCACCAGATGATGAAGACTTTCAAACAGTCCCAACTTCTATTCTCAAACCACGTTTGAAGCATCGCGGATTTGTGGTGGCTGATGGTGAAGATGTTGGAGAAGCTTTACAACTTTGGGTTGGAAATGAAGAAAAGCCTGAAATCAAGAGTGGAGTAGTAGATGAATGCCATGCAAACAATATTTCTTACTCTTCTGAATATGGTGAATCATCTGTTGGGTCCTCTATGTGGCGAAATACTTGGTAGATATGTTATGTGATTTGTGTTATGTTTATTGGAATTAGGAATTGGAATACATATTTTTATAATTGTATCATATTTTTCAATTTTATATCATGATGATCAACGTGACCTTGTCTTCGAAGTGCCATTTTTTCATCCTTTTGAGGTCCTTGGTGAAGTCACGGTCTTCCGCCGTAATTACCTTTTGAGATTAGATCCCTTATTTGATGTCGTTGTCCTATTCAACACAGGTAGTGATCATAGCCTTTGATCTACTGTTTAAGAGACGCTTTTTTGACATGTATGATAAGTGTGAGCTTTGCACAGTTGGTCAGCTGAGAAGTTTTCCTGCTAAGTTGCACCCCTCACCTCAGACTTTTTCAAGAATACCGCCTTCTGTGCTTCCGCTAAGCCCTTTACTTCGACTCTGTTCAAAGTTGTGTATACTTCACTTCATTGACATCCTAGCGCGCCTGGAGGCGAGTGATTCTAAAGATGTTGACTAAGTAAGCTCAAGAATTGATCCCAAAACGGCTCACTCTGATTAACCGCCCTGCCTTTAATCACTGATGTGGTCGTGCGCTATGAGCACAGTGACTTCCCTTCATGCATTGATCAGATGACTTCGTAAGTATGCTGGGTTTGGTAATGACATGCCCCTCAATGCATTCTGTCAAAAGTCAAGGCTGTTGTTCTTCAAGAGAAGAGTGGTCACAGGTACATATTCTTTCTCAGATTGTATGGTTTAGAGAGCCCCCAGTGCTTGGGCAATACGAGTGACATCACAGTTTGGAGATATGTCACTCTCATTATGTAGTCTGCTTCAAGATGGACTGCGAGCAACACTTGAGGCGGCCCACTGCAAAAAGCGGGTGCGGAGCGCCGGCGGGGCGGTATACCCCGCAGGCGCTACATGTATTTTGAGGATCAGGCTACAGCCGACCCGCCACCGCTCTCAGTCTGAGATTTTTTACATAGCCGATCGGGTCATTAGCGAGGCGGGTCAATTTTACGCCCCGCAGGCACCTCTCAGAGTGGTTTGCAGCGGTTCATGCCAGATGGACACCTACTGCCACTATTAGACACACTTCGACCTCCCCCATCCCTCCCATACGACCCAGATGCCACTTCCACCACCCCATTTCACTATCTCCGCAGGTTTGATCACGTCAAATCTTAGCCACCATTGCCAAATCCCTTCAAAACTTGGCCAAAATCGTTCGAATATACTCCATTGATGGACCAATCTGCACCAAATCAACGCTCCTCATATCCCAACTGTTTGGCTTTCGACACAAAGTAAGATTGTGGTTTGCCCTTCCTTCCATCTTATCGCACTTTTAGTTGTAATCTGAACTGACGTCAGCACCCTCTTTCCTTCTTCAATTTGATAAGACCAGAACGAGGGTGCTTACAACTCTCATGATTCCTATATAAGGTAAGCTTTCTTTTTCACCTCATCCTTTGGAGCACGCGCAACTATATATCAGTAATCATCTTACCATATATACTAAACTTGAAATCTGACTTACCATTTCGTTATCTTCCTCTTTCTGTCTTCGATCTCGATTATCGAAAGAATTATCCTTGATACTACTATGGCTCCGTCGAATTCAAACCTTGCTCCTCCATCTTCTGGTCCTGTTCTTTGTTCTCGTAGTCCTCCTGCTCCTAAACCGGGCTATGTTATCCAGTCTCCTGATTCGCGACTCTCTGTTCATCGTCCTTCAATTAGTAACAGCGAAAGCAACTTACCCAAAATCGATCTCAGTCTCAATCCTGATAGCTCGTTTGATTCCAAAACCGTTAACAATGACTCTGATTATGAATCTGTTGTTGAAATTACTCAAGCCAAGGATTTCTTAGCGATGTTACCCAAAAAGAAAAAAAAGTTGGTCAAGAAGTCGAAGAAGTCTTGTGCAAAGGGTAAGGGTCGCCCAAGGGACTCAGCTGCTTCAGCAGGCTTGCCGCGAGGGCCAGCAAAGAAGGCAAAGAAAGCGGTGGGTATACCAGTAGGTTACAATCTTGTCTTGATTTTTTTCTTATACTGTTGTCAACCTTGGAGACTGACGTTCAACATTTCTTCAATACCTTCCAGACCGGAATACCCAATTGTATCAATATTAATCAGGA
The DNA here is from genome assembly GCF_000204055.1 of Melampsora larici-populina 98AG31. Taxonomy (NCBI): domain Eukaryota; kingdom Fungi; phylum Basidiomycota; class Pucciniomycetes; order Pucciniales; family Melampsoraceae; genus Melampsora; species Melampsora laricis-populina. Next base: position 399,665 of record NW_006768794.1, on the reverse strand, counting down.
CTCCGAGATCGAAATTGTCGAGTCATCAGGCGTTCGTCGCGCTCAAAAAGGCCGGGTTTCTCAGTTGCTGGAGTACTTCCATCCGCCAACCCATATCAAGGGCAAGGTGGGTTTTTTCCTTTGTTTCTTCTTTTTTCATCTATTTACTCTTTTCTTTTCATTTCCTTCTTTTTTCATCTATTTACTCTTTTCTTTTCGTTTCCTTCTTTTCGTCAATCTCTAGAAAGGTGACAATCCCCGTTCTTTCGAGTGTAGGTGGTGCAAGGGCACGTTCATACGTGGCCTTCGCACCCACTACAATCTGTACGCTCACCGTGATGGCGCCAATGGGCGCTCTGCCTGCCCTCGAAGATCTCATGCGATCAAGGCCGGCTGCAAGTTACCTCCTACCTGGGCTCAAGAGCAAGCAGCAAATGCCGCCACATCAACCGATCTCACTACTCAACCAACTCTTGACTCCTTCCTCTCACAAGCTACGTTCAGTGTAGACCTGTGCAACACCGTCTTGGTGTTGTGGATCATGAAACATGCACTTCCGTTTAATCGATTCTATGACTTGCCTCTCCGAGCAGCTTTCAAGCTGGCTAATTGACGCGCTGACTTGAGGACTCCAACATGGGCTGCTAGTGTTGCAAAGGAGTTGTATCAGAGCTTGAGCTCAGCTGCTATTGCATTAGTCTCAGTAAGTAATTGTCTCTGTCGTCTCTTTCATTTCACCTATATGTTTGATCTAACCGTGTTTTCTTTGTGATAGAAAAACACTGGAAAGTTTTCTCTTCAACACAATGTTTGGACTACCAAAGGTAATCAATACGCCTTCATAGGTGTTTCAGCCAACTTTATCAACCAAGAATGGAGGTACAGAACAGTCCACCTTACTTTGAAACTCGTCGTGTGGAACAAATTTGGCTACCTCTTAGCCCAACCGGTGGCACGGTTTCTGATCACACATGGACTCCATAAAAAAATAAGTATCTTATCTTGATCTGCTCTCACCCTTCCTTTTCGATGTCATCTTCTAATTACTGACATTGTTTGTATAATTTCCTTTTTAATCTCCTTCTATTACATGATAGGTCAGGCAACAGACTCCGGTTCATCTAATAACACGATGGCTTGGGAGATGGAGGTTATGTTCTCTGAATGTGATGATCCTGTTGATTGGGACTCATCGGTGAATCATGTCCGCTGTTACGCACACAAGTTGGGTTTGGTGGTCAAGAAAGGTTTAAAAGTCTTGGGTCTAGCGGCTGGACACATCAAGCCTACTACCCCGCCTAACGCTTATGTCCCCGTTCCCATTGTGACCCTCAATGACGACTTGACTGAGGACGCAATCAACTACGACGAATCCAATGACAACGACAAAATCCTTGATCCACAAGCCAGTACCAGAAGATCACATGATGAAGAGGAAGACACCGAAGATTATCCAACGTATGAGGATGTTCCAACCGATGGGTGCATTGTTGTGAAGGGTGCTATGAAGGTAAGCATTTTTATTGTATCTCTCAACCGTTTTTTGTAAGGTTTGACCCAGCTGACATCAATTCCTTTCTAGTTGAAGGAATTCAATGCCTTACTCACTCGTAGCAATGCAAGACGTGGTGAATTTCAAGCGCGCGCCAAGCAAATGAACTACCATGGTCCTGGTCCGATTGCTGGGTGGGGTGTCAGGTGGAACATCGATTTTGCAATGTATTCTGCACTGGTGGCTGCCCGCGATGTAAGTGTTTTTGTCACCTGCTGAACAATATGCACCAACTGACCCATATATCTTTTCTAGGTGGTTGAATCCATCCTCATTGCTGACCGTAAAACAAGATACTACGGTGGTATCATGATGGCGATGGACGAATGGGATGCTGTGGAATCACTATGCAAGGTCTTAGAGGTAAGTCCCATTAACCATCTCACGTTCTAACCCAATACTTATTGGGTGTCTTATTCATCTCATTCAGGTTTTCCGCGTTTCAACCAAGCGCATGGAAGGTAATACCATAACAGGTTCAATGATGTTAGCAGAGTACCTTTGGGTCATCCAGTCCTTGAACAACACACTCACCACGTCAACCTTCCCAAGTCTCGTTCGCATGATGGAAGTCATGCTAAGTCAACTCGCGGTTTATCAGAACGAAGTTTTGGCTTCTGACCTGATCATCGTGGCAACTGTTCTCAACCCAAAATACTGCCTCTGATTCTTTGAGTTGCACTACAAAGACTATGCTGGACATGCCAGGCGCCTCATTGAAGAAGCCTTTGAGTCAGCTTTGAGAAGTTGGCCAGTCACCCCAGCCTCTACCCCAGCCCCAACTCCCTCTCCAGGTTTGAATGACGAAGTCGATCACTTCGACTTGTTCACCTCAACTGCCACGTTTCAATCTTCTGAATCAATCCGTTTGGGCAAACTCGAGTCTTATCTTCAAGGCACCAATCTGATTGTTCCTGGACAACAGGAGCTGATTTGGTGGAAGGTTTGTTTGTCTTCTTTTCAATCCTGTCTTGAACAGCTGACTCATCCCCTTCTCTTTATTTGTGACAGGAAAATGCTTCTGACTTCAAGGTACTTGCCACACTTGCCTGTGACTACCTCACCATTTCCGGTACTACCTGTGCACAGGAGCGTACTTTCTCTTCGGCGGCCGACATTGCCGTTCCTGGACGCGGGTCATTAAAACCTAAAACTATTTCGCGGGCTGTTGGATGTAGAGAATGGCTGAGATCAGGTATCTCAACCAATGACAAGTTCTCTGACAGCCTTGACTATTTGGTGTTGTTTGAAAAACATGCTCACAAAAAAACAATTTCTTAATCAATCTGATCGATCATCTTTTTCTGATCCTTTTCTTATCTTTTTATCTTTTTGTATTTTTACTTTTCTTTTACTCTCATTAATAGTTGATTTATTTTCTGATCTCTTACTTTATCTTTCTATCATCTTACCTTCCCTTGTCTTTTCTATCTTTTCTTTTATCATGTCACTCGTTAATTTCTGACTCTCTTCTCTGACTTATATTTCTAGTCGCTCTTTGATAACTTATTTATATATGATATTTGATCTTGTTTTATTCTGTCATATTGTACATATACCTTTCTTGCATGTGAATAATTGAAAAAAAATTGTGAATATATTCTTGCCTCGTGCCGCTCCATTACGCTCAAATCTGATGAAGTGGAGCGAGGGGCGGCGCCGATAGGCGCCGCGCTCTGTTACCCATGTAGCGGGTCTTTTTCCAAAGCGGATCGAGGGTGATCTTCGTCTGTACTATGTAGCGGTATACCGCCCCTCTACAAAAAACCCGCCGAAAAGCGGATCAAAGCGGGTCGCTTCAGGTGTTGCCGCAGCACTGCGCTGCAGCTGCCTCTTGATCCACTTGAAATCAAGCAACATGGACATTCGTCACCGCTTTCATTCCCTCCAATAAACACCTTGCCATTCCACTCAAGCTTCAACCTCGCCAGACTTCGAAGAAACTTGGGGTCAGCTTTCATGGAAAGAATCGGTGCCCAAATTGGAATAAACGGTGTTTTTTGAATTGTTGCATCTTGGCACAAACAATGATTTTTATGAATCGCTTTTTGTGAATCGTTCTTCCAAGGAACCCGTGAAGAGTTTTTGTATGATACAGTGAAGTTTTTGTATCATTCTCACAAAGAACAAGTCAAGTGAAGTCTCTGTCACCTCCTATCTCACTTTTAAATTGTCTTGAGTTGTCTTTTTTTTTTGATTCAAAGCAAGTTATCAATTTCAATCAAGTGATTGATTCCAAAGATTGTTCACTTGATAACAAGAGAACGCGAATAATAGTTGAGAAATTTTCAACAAAAAATCAGTTGCTCATGCAAACAAGCCACATCACATCTCTACAACTTCTAACTCGAGCATCTTGAAGAAGCAAACTGAGAAATTGATAGTATTGATGATAGTAAAGATCATTCAGTCTCTATTAATCCAATCAAAAGGTTTATACCCACATCGGGCATAGAGTCAATGTACTAAAGCTTGTTGGATTGCCTGGCAGCATTGGGCATAGAATCCATATAATAACGCTTGTTGAAATGGCTTGATCGAGAGGTTGAATCGTTGAATGGAGGAAACGAGAGCGGTGACAAAGGTGACGGATGTGACTGTTGCCCGATTTCAAGTGGATTGAGAGGCGGCTGCAGCGCAGTGCTGCGGGCGCAGCCAAAAAAAATAAAAAAAAACGGGCCCAAGGTGTCAACCTTTCTAGCAAAGGTAATAGTGACGTAGATTCCAACCTTTTTGTAACAAATCTTTTTGGTACAAAATCACACTTCTCTTTTGCTACAGGAGCACAAAAGAAGCGCAAGAAGCAGAGCTTTCATATGCCCTAACTTTTAACCCCATAGCACCGATAATTCCCGAGATATTCAAGTGTAAAGCCCAAAACTAGCCAAAATCAAAGGTCGGAATTGGGCCTTGGGGGCCCAAAAAACTTTTTGCGCCTTTGCGATTTACGCCGCAGTGAGCCAAGCTACAGGGGTCAGACCAAGCTCATCTGATAGCCCTATTCCATGCGCATCTTTCGAGGTGCTTGGGAGCGTGGCAGAATGAGTGGTGTGTAGCGTAGAGCCCAAAAATTGATAAGTTTAGCGGCGCGCAGCCATCGCACGCGGCCTCATCCTTATCATTTCTTGGATGCTGAGCCAATGCTTATCGATAATCGAGCGAGTCTTTCCACTATACTTCCAAACGTGGCAATCTGACGTGATCTTTTACGCGCTGCTCCCTCTGATTCCCCGTCGATGCACCGATTGCTTCCGTGACGAATACATTACCCTCATTCAAACGCATATCATCACCTGTTGTCTAATATTAGGCCCTGTGAGCTCCTCATTGAATGGTTTTTTCATCAAGCACGTCTCATGATTTATCAGATATATTCGTGATTTTCAAGGTGGGGCTGATGACCTAGATTGTTAATCATAGTCAAAATTTAAAAACCACCCAAAAAAAGATGAAAAATCCTCAAGGAAAGTGGAGAGCCTTCCAAAAATACATACGCGGCGGTATCTATTATTGGTGACCGATTTGACATATACGAATATATAGGAATATATGCAATTCTTTTGACAGGCTCCGATGATACGCGCGACCTTCAGAGTTGATTATTGCGACGAACTGCAACAAATACAAAAGGTTTTAATTAGCTGGATAACAAGCTGAGTCCTGCTGAGCCAATCTTATTTGCATCTGGATTTAACCTCATCTCTGGCCTACGATAAATATAAGTCACTTATATCATTCTTTCTCCTCTTTATATTTTTCAAGCATTGCGAAAATCGTCGCAGACTTACTCTAATAGTTGCCAGTAGATTTCTTTTGACTTTGTGTGGTGCGATTTCCAACAAAATTTTGAGTATGAACTTCCGTTGGAAAGTGTGGTTTGCAAGTCATGCTCTAGTAAGCCACGGAGTTGTGGCACGGTCGAAAGTATCGGTTCCCTTGACGAATACCATCAACCTCTACACCGTCCCGATGGGCATAGGCCAACCACCTCAATTCCGCGATTTGGCCCTTGATACCGGTTCTTTTGTAGCATGGTGTGGAGCCATAACACCTTACGTTGCGACTAAATCGACGGTCAATCTAAACTTGCACATGCACATCAACTATGGAGTAGGGTATGTAGACGGGTCTTACGTTAATGACACCATCACCTTTGAGTCGGGGAATGGGGGTGCACGAATCGAGATACCAAACATGACCATCGGAAACGCTACCACTTCCGTTGTAAGTGATGAACACTGCTTCTTGATTTTTCTCACGTATTGTGAGTCAAGAGAATAATAGCCATTATGCTGTGACTATCGCGTGACACTTCGCTCGCGGCATCACTTCAGGGACTTGACGGTTACGACGGGCAAATAGGATTAAATCCTGTTCCGCGTAAGGATCCCTCGGTGATCGAAAATCAAACACTGATGGCGTACATGTGGAGTGGTGGTTTTCTTGAAAAGAACATGTTCTCGGTGAGTTTTACGTCTCTGATGAGGTTCTGCATGCTATTGACCTGTACATTTCTGCGCATGTTGTACGCTAGGTCTCCTTCAAACCCACACGCTCGATGACACCAGAAAAAAATGGACTTATTACATTTGGCGGCATTGAACCTTCACTATTTATTGGCCAGATCTATTGGTATAGTTGCCAAACAGATGGATAGTGGGTATTTTCCATGAATTTCTCAATATTATGCAGCCGCACTACAATGAATTGATAAATGATGTTTTAATCATTCCGTAGTTGGTGGGATTGGACGGTCGACGTAACTTATGGAAAAGTAGAGCTAAGTTCAGGCCCAATCCGAGGTATATTTGATACTGGTAAGCTTGACAACTTTCACCACAATCATAAAGATTCAAGTCGATAGATTTATTCTAAAAAGGTTGATCAACCCTAGGTCTCACACTTGGACCATCTCTATCCGATGACCTATTTGCCAAGTATTTAGCTGAGATACCGGGTGCAATTTGGGATGCTGATGATTTTGCCAAGAATAATCCGGATTGGAGTGTAAACCGCCACCTCTTAAAGATCCCAAAGACTTCAATCAGTCAGATGAATGACTTATGCTTCACAGCTAGTGATAAGCGCCCCTGGTGTTTCACTCCTGAAGCTCAATTGGTACCTGAAGGCGTGCTTCCTGATGACACCTATCGTTATTCGTTCATCACACCAGGCTCAGGGAAATCATCATTCAGCTGTAAGTTTTTGAGTCATGGTTTTTCGAGAGATTCAAGACTCGCTGACTCATATCGAGCGGACTTGTAGTTGGCATGAAAGGCCATGAGAGATACTATGTAGTATATGATTCAGAAAATTACAGGGTTAGTATTCAATCTTGGTTCTATCTGAGAAAGCAATCTACCGCCTGAAACACATCCTATCTGTTTTTACGTTCTTCAGATCGGTCTAGCAGAGACAGCTTGGACCAAGACAAAGTTCTGAAAGCCTTAATGTCATTGCACGGCACGCCGCAAACGCTTTGATCTGGAATAGTTTTTTTATCTGGTCAATCAGCGGGAATCTGATTTGCATGGAGCTTCATAAGCCAGTCAAAACATATTCCTCAACGTTGTTTCTACCTCCCTTGTCTCCTCACATTTCACGTTGATCTTGTACCAGTTTCTTCACTGAATTGGTATATATTTGAGGCGCCATCATATGCAGGGGGGTTCGTTTTTTATCTTTTTTGGTACTGGTGGAAAGGTGTCATGAAATCCAAAGAATTTTTCTTGCTTATTGAAGGACTTTTTGAAACCTACGACGCGAAATTCCTGAGAGACTTGAGACTTTTGCTGGAAGTATAGCAAGTGATACATTTAGACTCGATGTGCGGTACCAGTAGTAAAAGAGCTAGGCTATCCTACAGGCTATTCTAATCAGGCCTTCGCAATAGATCTACAAATAAGATAGTATCCGTGTGAACCAATTATTCCTTACAAAGGATAATCGAATTACTCAGTTCACCTTCCACATGGCACTTCTTTATGGTGTTATGTAGACAATCAAGTCGGTTGCGTATGTAGTAGGTTCTCTAGATGAGCGGCAGTTTTTGAAAATTATCTTGATTTCATGCTAATTGTCAATTGATTGATATGGTCTATCAAAAATAAGTTTTGATCAATCAGAGTGGAATCATTCCACCTTACCAAAATTATGGATTGGATGATGATGATGAATATTTATCTTGTTCTAGCCAATCTGATGGATAAAATGATGAAGAGGATTATTTTTACAAGCTAATGAACATGATAAAAAGATGTCACTGTTGCATTTGCTTTCTGCCTCATTAACATGTCTCTTGAAATTGATGGTTTCTTTTTTGTTGGAGTTTCATTGATCTGTTGCCTTCTTGAACCTGAGCTGACAGACAAGCTTGTATGGCAGCTTTAGATTGTAAATATTCATGGCCCTGTTGCTTGTGAAATCCATTGTAGCTCCCATTACCGTGCAAATGCAAGCTTGATAGTTCACAGAAAGCCATTCTTTTAGTTCACTTTTTGTTTTGATCAATCACCATAATCAATGACAATTTGTGTTGTCCATGTTCCAATTGACCACTTGTTGAAGTGTGATCACTGATCAAAAATGATGGATAAGATCTGCGCCAAAGCCGCATCAGGCGCCCTCTCATGCATCAGGGATGGCACATCAACAATTTTATGCCACATGCGTACAATGTCTAATAAGTAGCACATTGAATATCAAATCAAAGTGGGCAACATGGCATGAAACATATAATATTATTATGAGTCAGAGCCCTGAAGAGAACCCCCACTGGATCATCATGAAGATTATAGTGAAACAGGTATATGGACAATTTTTTCACAATCAAGTCGTGAACTTTGGACTGGCGATGAAAGAAAGAAGCAGGTTGTCCAGGTTTTCAGGTCTATTTTTGCTAAAAGTTTGTCTATTTTCCCGTGCATACGTGCGAGACAAAGCAAAAGAAAACTAATTATGTAGCTACAAGTATTTCTAGGAGATCTTTTCAATTGATCTTTATCAAAACTAGGACATAAAAATTACTTCCCCTAGACCTATAAACTATTCAGATACGACGACTTTGACATTTTCATAATACTCTACCATTGGGTTCGATCCATCACTTAGGCAAGTCTTCTCGAAATCACCTCCATGATATTCACTCACAAATTCAGCATGTGAAAAATCCTGCAGTTTTGGTCTGGAAGGATTGATTCGATGATATAGCTTTCTGAAGTCGTCAAAATCGGTTGGGAAGAAGATATCAAATCGACCAGGTTGGACTAGATAGGTTGTACAAGGAACGGTCTGTTTGGGTTTGTTTTTCTCGGATCAGTTCATTGGGCAGTGTTTGAATTGATAAGAATCTATTTCCAGACTTACCATGCCTTCATATCGAGTTTGAACAACAGGTGCTCCGATACCCTTGATAGATTGTGGTAAATGATCAAAATCGCTAAGAAGTAACTTATGATTTGGAAACCAATCTCGAATGATCTCTAATAGTTCAAAAGTACGAGTAGGAACAAATTCGGCTTGACTCAGATTAGCAGCAAAAGGCAGGTGAGTCATGATCCGATCGTATAACGTTAATTTTGATCTTAATTGATGATGTTGTAAGTATCGAGATAAACTTGGATTGACTTGATCACAGATCGGTTCAAAGAATTCATGAAATTCCCCATTCTCATCTGTTCCTACACTTGCCACCAATACCTCTCCTGTCGTTCGATCATATCGAACCACATCTCTTGCAAGATTATCAACAAGTTCCATAGCAATCACCCAGCATGGTTCAGATTCAATCGGGCTGGTTGAAGTTCCCTGTTCTTGTGGAAGGGAAAAAACATTATGAGGGATGATCTCAAGTTTATGTCCCGCTCTCGAAGCCCTAGCTGCTTGAATTCCAGCCAATCGTGCTGAAACCTCGACAATGGTATAGGTAGTCTGACTATAAAGCGTGGGTGCATGATCTCGGATATAATTCAACACTCCCTCGCATAATGTACCGTTCCCCGCTCCGATTTCGTAAATACGAAGGGGTTGATTCGGTTGATGACGAGAAAGAAGGCAGCGTGCAACTGCATTAGCGTACCATGGCTACATGGACGAGTTCAGTCAATCGAGGGTTGGTTATATGCTAGGCTTGAATTGGTGATCGGCCAAAGTGAGAGTAGCAGACCTTGAAGAGTTCGGTAGGGGTATGCCAACTTTGACGAGGTCCATATCGATTAGCGATCTCTTCTTCAAGTGCTCGTAAGTTTGATAATTTTCCAAATGGAATTCCACCTTCTGGACTATCAAGAATTTCGACTTGAGTAGCAAAATAACCATAATGTGGATTACAGAGTGAGTCTTCAATAAATTCACGTGAAAGTAATTTCACTCGACGTGGAGGACGACGAGAGCTTGAGTTAGCAAGACATGCAGCTGTTTTCCGTGGAAAGTTCTGAAGTCCAGTTGGCAGAGGTTCGGCTGCGAAAGGGTCGGGATTGTAATTATAACTATTTGGTTTCTTAGAGTTTCCTAGTGATGGGATAGATGAGAAAGAACGACATGACTGATGTTTGGGTAGTAGTCGATGAAGAGAGTTGATAAAATTAGCCATGGACTGAGTGAATGCTGAGGACGAGAACGGTGTCAACAAAAAATCGATCACTGTGACTTCAAGTCTGAGACTAGTGGCTCTCAAACCTGCCCCAGTTAAAAAAAACCCGGTTGCCCCAGTTAATTCTTTGGCGGTAACCGAGGGTAACCGGGTCTACTGGGTCAAGGGTTCAGGTTTCAGACCCAAATACCCACTTCCTCGACCCAACTCCACATCTCACGCCCTTTTCCTCTCTTCAAATGCCACAGTCAACCCGCCGTAGCGACGCGCTGGCCTACATGAAGGTCTTTTTGGCCCTTCAGGTCGCCTCACTGGCCAACCATAACAACGACTCACGCACAACTCCTAGCGACTTCGCGGCAATCATGGCAGCTGTTATTATCTTAGATCAGCTTGACTCCACCGATGACCTCCTCATACTTGCATCTCAACTTTTCCTATCAAGTATGGCGGCTTCCGATACTTTACGTACCTCTCGCAAGCGTCAACGTTTGGAAGACGAATCGATGGTAGCCATTCTGGCTTACGGTATACATCGTGTTCACACCAATCGATATTTGGTACCTCGAATTGGACGTCTTTCACGCCGAAGTAAAAAGCAAGAGTGTTTCGATGAATGGTTCAACGAAGGTGATCGGACATGGGGTATTGTTGTAAGTCGCATTCACTTCCTTGGTTCAGGTCCTGAATTACTGAAAAATGTATGCTTGTATGTTTGTTCTACTCCCATAGGCCCGAATGTCCAAGGAAAGTTTTGTGGCTCTTGCACACGAGATCTCTGGAAAACCCGGTTTTCCACAACAACTCAAACTACCCTCAAGCTCTAGTTCAATGGCAGCTCTTGGTTGCGCTGGCTAACTTTGGCCTTTCTGGAAATGGTGGTCAAGGTCCGATAATTGCCAAACTTTTCTCAATGGCTGGTGATTATATTTCCTTCATCTTGATTTGTTTAAGTAGAGGTTTCTGATTCATGGTTTAGAGGGGAGTGTGGACAACTATACAAACCGTTGTATCTTGGCATTAGTAGAACTTGAAGCGAAATACATCAAATGGCCTTCACCTGAAGAACGAAAGATTATCAAGACGGAAATTGGTCAAAATTCATTCTTCCAAGATTGTGTTGGTTTCATTGATGGAACCCTGATTCCACTCACATACGCTCCTCAGAAGAACCCTGAGGACTACTACTGTCGAAAGTCATTCTATGCACTCAATTCATTGATCATATGTGATCATCGGAAGCGAATTATTTACGCTCATCATGGGTGGTGCGGATCAGCGCATGACCAACGTGTCCTGAAATCGACTGAGGTAAGTCATTTGTTATAATATGTACATTTTAATATCTGCTGATTCCAAATGAATCAAGTTTTTTAAGCATATAGAAGACTTTTTTAGTGAGGGCGAGTACATCATCGCTGACTCGGGTTATAGTTCCTCCAAACGAATAGTACCGGCTTTCAAGAGTCCAAGGAATGGTGAACTTGACCGGGCACATAGAAGGTTCAATAACGCTTTGAGTATTGAACGAATTGTTTCAGAACACACTAACGGAATGTTGAAAGGTCGAACTCAATCTGTCAAAGAGTCTCGCCTCCTCATCAAGAACAGGAAAAGCGCGAGCCGAGCATCTGCCTGGCTTTCAGCATGCTGTGTAATTCACAACTTCATGCATATTCGAGGCGACAACTCAACCTTTGAAGACAACAACTGGCAAATGCATCGGGAACCGATACCTAGTAACGACGATGAGCGCATAGCATCTTTGGGGAACTCACGATTATCATTACAAAGACGAGAACAGCTATTTCAAGATTTTATCTCAAATGATTTGACATAAACTTTGAATTCAAACCTGTGTCTCTTTCTTTTGATTGACTGGTTTTATCGTTTGTTTCTTTTTTTTTTCAAATGACCTCACTAATAACTTTCTGCCTTTGAAATTATTTAGTTGTAGCTCTCTCTGTTTGTTTTTGATCTAATGGAAGCTCACTATGTCAACCTTTTGATGAAAAAAATGTATCTGATTTCACAAGTTTTGGGAGATTTTGGAATGAAAAAAACTTGCACTTTTGTTATTTCAGTTATCTCAAATAAGTTTTTATCTATTCATCAAGATAAAAACTGTCCATAAAGAGATCAAACTTTTTTTAAAGAAACATTTTTTGGGTATTTAGAAATAGTGAATAAAAGTTTTTAATCACTAAATACTTTGGATTTTGAGAGAAAAACAGTAATGAAAAAAGAATTTGACATAGTGCCTTGAAATCATAAAGAGATCAAATTGTTTTTAAAGAAAGATTTTTTAGGTATTTGAAAATAGTGAATAAAAGTTTTTAATCACTAAATACTTTGGATTTTGAGAGAAAAACAGTAATGAAAAAAGAATTGGACATAGTCGCTTGAAATTTGGTTCAATCTGATCATAAAGAAGAACTAACCACAAAGATGAAGAAATTTGATAATAAGATATTTGTAAGAGTCTAATTTGATATGGGTTAGTCAGACAATCCTTATTCTGAGTCCTCCAAATCATGATCTAGTGAGTTTCCTTCGATTGGTCCTGTTCGATCTGGATACATCAAAAGTGATTTTTGGAAGGCCTCATCGAAGTTCATACCTTGGTCCATCAATTTTGTAGCCAGTTCCGCTCTAAGTTGTTCGCGTTTGAGTTGAAGATCATCCTTACGGTTCGCAGACATTTGAGTAATAGCATTTGCAATCTGGCCGTTTAACTTAAGCTGACTTTCATCCTTTTTATTTTCGCGTTGGGCAATGCGGGCTCTTTCGGTTTTGGACGGTAAGAATTCACCCATGAGGGTTTGTAACCCCAAATGGTCGCGGGGGCTATTCTTGATTGAGTTCTTAGAATCCATTCGTGCTTCTATTAAAGTGAAAATAGGTCAATTCAAGATCTGAAAATACGAATTAAACACACTTACTTTTGGATGATCTTTGAGAGGACTGTGACGCTTGGCCATCTTGATGGCCTTCTGCCAAGCTGTCATTATCTAATTCTTCTAATTCTTCATCTTTCAAACTTTCATCACCAATATCGAAGTTCCTACCACGATTCACGTTCAAATCCGAGGCTAGATCACTGAAAGAACTATTCCCTAAGGAATCGCGAGTCGATTCTGGTACTACGTTGGGTCGCGTGAGCATTACTGGTTCCAGGATGCAATACCAAGGACATATTGACAAAGCTTGCTCTTAAAAGATGAACTTTGATCAGTTTGATGAAGAACTTTGAAGAAGAAATAATGTACATACCTATAGGACTGGCGCCATCATTGCCCTTGCGGTTCCGTATCTTCCCAGTTTGATAAATGTTACGTGTTATCAATTTTCCTCCCTCACTATCATGATCAACCGAAACCGCATTCATTTCTTCCAGCTGTATGACCCAATCTTCGCGGTCTAGAACACCTTGACCAGTTGAATCAAATTTTGATTGTGCCTCCTTGAATTTCTCCTCGATGATTCGCACCTACAGTAAGTTACTTTATGTCAACAGCTGATGTTTAAAAAGTAGAAGATCACAACTACATACCTTCTTTTCAACTTCCTTTGCCGGTCTCTCCCGATGATTCATCTCTTTCAAGTGAGCAGCGATGATTCCAGCCACTGCTCTCTTGCTGGGGAATCGATTTCGCCAACGGTTGAAGTTAGCTTCATCAGAACACCACAGAGCGATGATATCCATGTCGGAGTAGCCGTCACTTTGTTTTTCAAACCACGAAGCCTGACTTGTCTTATCGTCAAGGTCAATTTCAGCTTCTTTCAGTTTTGATTGTGTTTCTGATTTCTTTGGTCTTCCTCTTGATCGTTTGGCAGGAACTGAAGACGAGGTCCTTTCGTCCATCGTGGTATTTAAGGATGGTGCTGATGTTTCTTGAGAACCAAGATTGAGAGAAGGTGAATTCAAGGTAAGGAGTGATGGCGGGGTCGAGTTTGGGAGGGCCAACAGATTCTGACTTGGGGTTAAAGTACCAGAAAGGCCAGTTGTAGTCAAAACATGACCTAAACGAATCAAGTCGGTACTTGATATCGATACAGAGGGCGAAAGGCCTGGACTTCCGTTTGCCGAAGTTGGTGTGAGAGTGGAGATACTTGCGTTCGGCGATATAACGGTATTCGGCGAGGGTGAAGTAGAATTGGCCAGTAAGTTTGGGTGTATGTGGGAAGAATTGTGGGGCGATTGAGAAGTTGCGGCTTTGGGTTTGGGAGGCATCTGGCTGGTTGTTGTATGCTGCTTGCACATCTGAAATCTGGACAAAGGTTTTTTATTTACATGTACCCGGTTGACCCAGTGTAAAAATCAACTGGGGCAACCGGGTTTTTTTTAACTGGGGCAGGTTTGAGAGCCAGACTGCACGCTGTCTCAGGCCAGAGAGAAGGTCAAATGCTTGTGCACGCCTGTGCGCGACAAACTAAGTTTCACAAAAGATGTCAACAATTCAAAACATACCATGCAAGATAAATAAGTCAGCCTGTCCTATTGAAACTCTACCAGTGACCACTCATATCATCCTGAGTTGAAATCAATGCCTGCACAATGAGGAGCAGAGCCCAATCTAAGAATATGTAATGATCATGCCTGCAAAAGCCTCTGGGTCCAAGATTTTTGAGGTGGTTCTCAAGACCAATAATCTTTTTTGGCGCCAAAATTTACGTGATTGGTCGCACCCCCGAACATATAGGGGATTACATAGGAGACAAGTTGATGAGCTACAAAGGGATTTTTTCTCCAAACTCATTTTGTGAAGCTTCAGCAATATATTGACCATGAGTGGTACCCATCAAAACTATGAATGAATGCATTATATTGAAAGAATGACAGCTTTGTTTATTCACATGTAGGGTTCCGCAATGGGATAATTAGGTATCACATTCACTGGGCTATAGTCACGCAGTATGCAATGAGATTATAAAACTTGAGGTAAGAAGTTCAACAATGAATGGTCTAGGCTGTTGGTGAAAGCCAAAAAGGTGAGAATGGTGCAGGTGGTTTCATGTGTGAATTACTATCACAGGAGAATACCAGGAATCGTAGCTCTCTGGGTCTTTCGGGTCAGAGTTTGAATGTAACGCTCTAGCAGAAAATGTCGATCAATGATTGATGAGTCAGCTTTTGTCTACAAAGATAAATTTTGATTGAATGTCCCATACTCTATCAAGATCCTGTATTCCCCGTGAGGTACATGCTTCAGTGGCTTGCCTTTTCCCAAAGATATGGTGCCGTTCCACGTATCTAACCACGTACGTTTGACACTATTCTCAAAAGCATCGACAGAAACTCGTCAGTTATATGGGATGTAAAAAGCCCTTGAGATGAGAACATACGACGAGCGATAACATGCGGTGCATTCGACCCCAGGGACTTCACCCAATATTAAAACACCGTGGCAAGACTTGTGTGGATACTTTTTCTTGCCCATGGAACATTTTTTCGCGAATTTTGCCTTTTTGTGGGGTGATGTTTTGTGCTCGTGCGATGGATGTTTCGGCTTTCTGTCTTGTTTCTTTTTCTCCTTGTTTTTGATAGACTTAGTTGACACCTTTTTCGAATGTGACTTTTTAGTCTGATGGGCTTGTGTGTGATGTTCCACGTGTTTAACAACGTAAAGCCGGATGTTAGGGCTTCCAACTAGATCATAGAAAACTTCAGCTTTGGAAGATAACAGTACGTCAAGACTGGCTGGAAACTCAACAGTTTGCTCGATGTTGGATTTGTAATTCCTCATGTTGGGTTTTGTTCCACAGAATCACACCACTTTTTTCAATTTTAGTCTTCTTCTTATCTTTAGCCGGAAACTGAAGGTGTGGTAGGTGGTATTTATGAGTAGTGTTAAGCGCAGGTCCGTGATCAATGACTGAAAAACGTATGTCAGTCATGGCTATGGGGTGGATGGATGAGAGAGCAAATCAATCATACTTTTTTGATGGCTTATGGATCCCACCACGCCATAGTAAGGTATGTTATGACTTTCACATTCCTGATTTGCTTTCTTCATACTTAGACATAGTCAGATATAGTCTTATAGGCGTATGAGATCCAAGGATCTCACCAGTTGGATGTAGCCAGAATAGATGGGAAGCAAGCTTGGATCCACATCAGGCGGTATCAATGATACCTCCACGGATCGAGACTTTCCAGGCTCAAGGTAAATTTCTTCAGAAGAGATGTTTACTAAGGCGAAATTCATGTCCTGCACAAGTTTGGTGTTTGGACGAGCATACAGCTCACCATGGGCAAATGTATACGCGGTCGAGGCGGGGTGGTGAGAAAGCACATAATGTACAGGGATGGGTCCGTGGTTAGTGACTCTAAAGGTCTGGGTGCCGTTGAAGCGTGGGGTATCATTGAAGGTGATGACAGAAGCCGATACCGACGTATTCGACAGTACTGCACAATAAGCATTAACCAATCCACCTCCTTGCTGGACGACGGCTACGACAAACAAGATGAGAGCACGAAGCGTCAGTAGACCGATTCATATCGATACACGCGTGACATACTTTGAAGGCTGGAGGTATTCGAAAAATTTGGGACAGGTTGTGCCGTCGAAACTAATCTTCGCCGCATTGCACTACCGTGTACCTCTTTCCCTCGCGCAGCTTGAACCAAAGCTGCAATGCCGGCGAGCTAGTTGAAAGATGCATAGTATGAGTCATCGGTATATCTTGCGAAATAAGTGAATGACGAACCTGTGGTGCCGCCATGGATGTGCCGCTATCCGAAGACTAGATTTTCTAATCAGTACGAACATCATGGTGCAAAAGTAAGATTGAACAACGTACATATGATCCGTTGATCCTCGGGAAAGTCGCTGACGGTCACATCCTTCGAGATGAGAAAAATCATATGTATGCATGGATGGGATACGGGAACTCACAGACGACTTGGCCTCCTACCCCCGAGACATCGGGGTGTAGGTTCACAAGATCAAAGTTGGGACCACTGATTGGCAATGAGATGGAATCCATACATCAGTGCCAGTCCCCGGGAATGACGATGGATGAGAGGTACGGATGACAGGATGCTCACTAAGCCGAGAAATTGCTCATGAAGCCACCTCCCGGACCAGGTACTATAAGAACGATATTAGTTGACGGCTATAGAAAATGTTGATAAAGCCATTGTGACCTACAAAATTTCACTTGATCGGTTGGAAATCGCACTGTGAATCCAGTGGGATCCTTCTTGGATTGTTGGAAAATGTATTCGCCGTCTTGTCGGGTCATTATAGCGACGCGAGTGTCATTCATCGTGTTAGGTAGGGAAGGGAACGTCGTCGTGTTCTGAAAGATAAATCGCGTATAGTTCACATACATGTTCTTTCAGAGTTTGAATTTTGACACGAGAGAAACCGTTTGACCAACAGAATAAAACAGTATCTTATTGGCACCTTTTGCCTTTGCATTGTTAACCTTGATAGAAAAGAAGCATGTTCTTACGTGACCAACGCGACAATTCAATAGTAACTTCAGATGTCATTACTTAAAGTATGTTCTAGCAGATGCGGGTAACTTACCCTCTACGGATGAGTACAACGTAATTTGTCAGGTTTGGCGTGGTCGACGGAAGCGGTTCACATGCATCCGTCATGATGTCCGTAGAGTTTCCTGTGCGATACACCGGGAACTTGCCTGAAAAATCCGAAAAGGGTTCCGCGGTGTAATAGGGCAGCTCGCGGCCAGTGGAGGTCATCAAGGTCGCGGAGATGATTCCAGTTGACTCAACCGATCCTGTTGAAATGGCGTGCTTTGCATCTCCCGGGCTAGGGCCGAAAAATAAACCCTCCTGTGATCACCATGATGGATGAGTTGAAACTTCAAACATGGGGCCTTGATTTGAGCAAACGTACTTCTCCACTGTTGCCAGCAGCAAAGATGATCGTGGCGCCTTTCTTCTCGACCAAGTTGTTGACTGTGTCCTCAAGTATGGAACCTCGACTCCAGCCTCCTGAGCCTGCGATAGAAGCAGATATGACGTTGGCTCCATCTTTCTGAGCTCGCAAAAGTGCAGCCACAACTATGTCATCGCCCGTGGCAGACTGGTCATTACATCCAAATACACGATACACTCCCAGAGTCGCATGTGGTGCCACTCCACTGAAGCCTTGACCCACGTTCGAAGCACCGATTATTCCCGTCACGTGAGTGCCGTGAGCCTGCCAAGCACAAATCAGTCAACCCATCTCAACAGAAATTGGATCTGAAGCCTTACACTACACGCTCCGCAAGGATTATCATCCGCTTTAGGTTCATTTGTGCCATCATATTTGTCGCCAACAAAGTCATGCCCAAAAGCTATCTTGAAGCCTGGTCCAAACCCACCGCCCAGAGCTGGATGATGGCAATCCACAACAGAGTCCAAAATTGCAATCTTCACACCAGCCCCGAGGTGGCCCAGCTCATGTAGCCTTGTGACACCAGTCTGCATATGAGGAGGATATGCTTGCGAAGTTAAGTTGAGCGTTGATGGTAAGGTTCTGCGCTCAGTCGGTCTAGCGGCTAGTATTTTTTTGACTTTATGCACATTCTGAACATCATCGCCCAAGAGAGAAATTCGAGTCAGTGAACGTCTTATGAGTCTGAATTAACCGAAAGACGACCTGGATCTTCCACGTACCACTACATGGTACGAGGCTTCGAGCTTTGCGATATCGGCTGGACTTTTCACCCTCATCGAAACACCGTAGAGCACGTCAGGCAGAATTTTCGTGTAATCTTGAAGGATTGTACATGATATATCGAGTTCTTTCAGGTGTATTTTGAAGTGTTCAAGTGAATGCTTCAAGGTTGTATCAAAGAAGTCCATCGAGGTACTCAAGAGGGGTCAGCCGGTTCGCATCACACCGCAAAATAAGTTGAGGAAGCACTAAACTGATTCTTGGGGATTCAGGGTGACAATGATGTGGTTAACGAACGCGACTGCCTCCTTCGATCTGATGACACTAAGCAGATGGGGAAATGCTAGCAGAAGTGTCCAAGAATGACTAACAGCATTGGTCAGTCTCATCGAACTAGGATGACCGCTCCGAACGCAAAGAAATCAGCCAAGTGATGAAAGAAGAGCAAGGATTCCTTTGTTGAATTGGATTTGCACTCCAACGCGTTGTGCTAAACGATAAGAGATTGGAATCCAATTCGTAAAAAAACTAGAATAATGAGTGAAGGGTTGGTATACTTTATTGTCGCATCGAACGGATAAGAGCGCACAAGAGAAGCTTCTTGAATCTTTGTTTTGATGTAGACCTCGGGCAGAACAGGCAGAAACAATTGGTGCAATACGAAGTCGATTGGAGTCTCCCACGTCCCTAACCTTGAGGTCATGTTTAATCAAATTCAAAAGTCACAATTTGCACGGGTTGAATTCGGAAGACGTGACCTGCGGAGTCACTCGAGCACCACCATCTGGGTTGCAAGCTCATAGATTTTCCACCGGTGAGATTTTCTGCTCTTGTTGAGGGTTCAATGCTTGAAAGTCCTTCTGCGCCCAACCTTCACGCCCTTGAATGATCAACTGCGTCCTACATACATATTGGGTCTCATTTTGGTTTGTCTGCCTCCAGGATCCACCCGAGGCAAAATGAATGCAATCTCATGAGTCATGGACCCACCTGCTTTCAAAGTTTCAATATTGCTCACCTCCCCTCTCCCTGGAATCCTGCTTCGGCGCTTTGGCTGTTGTAGCTCGGAGAGATTCAAGGTGAGCCTTTAAAGGCCTTTATCCCATTGAGTTGTCCAGAACATCCGTTGCTTCTTGTCTATGTATTCACGTTTGTGCAGGTTGAGTTGACAAATTTCTTGAGGGCAAATATTTATCACTGACCTCTTGCCGCGCAAGTCGTAACATGGATCCATCCCAGCCGTATCAACAGTCAGGAAGCATGCCGATGATGCTGCTTGAAACAGCAACCATGGCATTATGTCATCACCCATCAAGGACTCGAAGAGACTACAACTCTTCTCTTGTTTGTAAAACTGACTGATGAAGGCTCCCTTGTCTCTGTTGATGACTCCTAGGATGGTCGCATTTTAATCTATTTTAAACTTACATAGCATAGGAAGAAAGTTTCAGTATGTATCAAGCTGATCAAGCTAAAGTCAAGTAATCAATTCCTGATGTGACTTGTTGTGGAGTCAAAAATCCGCTTTCCCTCCGAATCCTGATCGTGAAGTCCCAACAGTCGTCGCCATTTGTTGTCTTAGCTTGAAACAATCTTCTTATTTTCCTTTTGTTCTCCTGACGACCTGACTTGAAGTTGTCATCTCTCAGATCTAAAGCGACATGGTCATTTGTTTTTGACGAGCTATTTCATCCATCCCAACTTTCGATCGCTCCAATCTTTATTTGTGGAAGTTGATGTTTCACTTCATCAGTTCATATCATCATCTTCGATACCTCGCCTGAACTCGAATCGCCATCACGCCAGAATTGAGTTGGACCGAATATAGAATTTCTTCAACGTCCCTGCTTGGCGTACATATCATAGCCTACCATGTTTGACTACCAGATGATCCGATTTTTGGTAGGTGGTAGCAAGAAAGACCTCCGCTACCGGCACGATTACTCCATACTTGGTAATAGGGAGTTTGTAGGGAAATGGGGGGCTCCAGACATCGACACCTCTGTTGCCGACACGCTTCTGACCATCATGCTCTTGATCGTGTATGCATTTGACATCAACAATCTGCTATCATTTCTGATCGACGAAGATAGTCAACAGCTCACTAGTCTCACATCGACAATACTTGAAGATGTTCGACAGATGACCATCGATCAATTATTTAGTGAAAACACTTTGAAACTTTTATTCCAGCGATTCTCCGAAGCTGTAGAGGAGCATCCGTTGGCCTTTGAGCCTTTCTGTCCTTCTGGATTATCTTTTCAATTCGATGGACAAAACCAATCCAACGTTTCAGTTTCGATAGGACAACATCTGACTATCTTATACAAATATCACAAACTCGACCTTCAAGTCGTCATCCAACGCGCCCTTCGAGAGATTCTTAGTCGACAACATCAAGATGAAAAGTACGATCATATCATCGATTCACTTGGTGGCCCAGCCAAAACGAATGATAAGATCGAAAAACTAGCAGCCGCTTTGTCCATTGGTAGCTTCGATCAACTACTTAAAAACGTTCGATCTATCATGTCTCCACTTGATCCAACACTAGAACCAATCAGTGTCAACTTTGACATCTTCGTAAACTTTGATGATGCAGCCTACAGTCGAGGAGTGGTTACCTTTTCCTTTTCCCGAACTTCATCAAGATCTTTGTCTCAGCGGCATAGGGGCCGGAAGGCATTCCAAAGACTGTTAGACAGCACCGTCTACCTAGTCAGCGAGCGCTTCACTGTCTTGGTGATCTTCGTCCTTTCGATCGCAATCTTAGTACTGGGTTTATTGATTACGATCGGTTTGATTCCTGGAGTATCTGAATCAAGAGCTGCGAACGTTCTCACCTACTCAGGAGCAATAGCAAGTGCATTAATTGGAGTAGGACCCAAAATCATTTATCGTAATTGGACGTATTATGATGTTTTTAGAATGCAACGCTCGCTCCTTAGTGTTAGTGACATCAATCGTAATTTTCCAGAGTACGAAGACCGGGCTCGAATTTTTACAGAATTATATAAACGTGCTAATACGGGAGAGATCCCAGTGACAGGATCTTATACTTGTGCATTTGTTTGTGAAAAACGTGATGATGGGTTTGTTTGTGATGAAGGTATCCCATTAGCTTCAGTAATCAGATCAACAGATGGTTTGATTTATGTATCACTTAGTCATCATACTTTAACTTTGGTCATTCCTGGATTCTCATTTAGTAATGTTTCTGGATTAGGTACTGAAGCAAGAAAACGAAGAAAAGTGAAATATATGATAAGAATCAATGAAGGTGTTTTAACTTATGTTAGAGGTAGTACACCAGAAACAGCTTGTCACTTTGAAGACTCTGGAGAATCATCTGAAATTCCTGTAGCTGATTTTAATGAGGTAGCCCCCGCTACTTTGTACGTGGGTTATGGGACGCCGACTCTACCTTAAGGATTATTGGCCAAAAGCAACTGATTTATTCATCTTCTAGTAAGTTGGTCTCGCGATTTATTCATGGCATATTTGGATGTTTTAGTCTAGAAACTTACCTGACTTGATTTGCGCTTTTGGGTATTCAGAAATTTTCACATATCCGGATGATGTTGTATTATATGGAGATTTCTTGTCATACCATAGACTTGAGTCCTTTACTACTTTGATTGAAGCTGTCTTTCTTTATCTTGATCCCACAAAAAAATTATATACCTGCTTTTCTCTTTTCTTGGAATTTTTTCTTTTCTTGATTTTTTTAACTTTTATTGTACTGAGAAAATTGCTTTGTACACTGGACTTTTTTTTGGGATTTGTAATAATTCGAATATCAAGTAAGGGTACACCACGAACCCAAACCAACTTTTGGCTTTTCTGATTCTATACATATGGTGGGTCTTTGGAATTCTGGAACACGTATGACAGTTTTATCGAAACTTTGTTGGAAAGACGTATCAAGGATCAATGTGATCCTCACTAAGGATGTATGATGATACGGAGACTCTCGGAGGGAAAAGACCGATGCCACATCAGTGGAATTTGTTTCTGGCTAATCAAACTCTTGATTTTACTTGATCAACATTGAGGTTAGTCCTCCACCACATAATATCTAGGGCACAGCTGAACATGAGAAGGAATGCCATGAATGGAAAGCTTTGTTTTCACGCCATGGGCGAAATAATTGGAGAGCATGACTGAATTGGGTTGATGGATAGAAAAGCGTGGATACGCTGATACCATTAGCACACTCCAAGGGCCAGCAGGATACAGCTTGAGGTCAGTAGGGAGGTGTTGAGAATTTATAAGAACTGAGTTGAAGGTGCTGATGGATATCTGAGACTAAGTTGAGATACGACATAGGTAAAAGTGATCAAAGGGTTAGGTCTACTGGCGCCGGCGCGTCAATGCTATCAATTTCAATCAACGCGCCTTTCATTAACCATCATCAAAACCATCATGAGTCCTAAGAAATCAAAGAAAAGAAAACTTTCTCAGCAAAACACAAATTCAACCTCAATCGACCCTCCTCGAGGTGATCACCAGAATGCCATGGACATAGACGAAGAGAAACCGAAGAAAGATCAAAAACTTGAGATCGAATCGACGACTTCTGAAGTTCACCATGTTGGCTGTCAGCAACTTTTCCTGAACCCCAAAACCTTTTCTTCCGCCTGATAATTGACTATTGAAGTATATCCATCGTAGCTTTAGAGGACGGATCACAATGGGGCCGACCAGCTTTGCCTCCAATAGACCCAAGCTCACAGTCTATCAGTCAGTCCTTACAACCACTTTGGCATCTCGTATCAAAAACGTTGGCTGATGAACTCAATCTGTTTTTCAGTATTCCAGCAAATCGACATCGATGAACAATCACAGAGTAACATACCTCAGTTACGAATCTTTGGGATCACCGAACAAGGACACTCCGTATTAGCTCATGTTCAAGATTTCTTACCCTATCTATGGGTTCCCGCTCCAAAGGATTGGCAAAATTCGGATTGCAAGGATCTTACAGCTGCACTGAACGTACGCTTATCTGATTGATTTGGGAGCGTGAAGGATACTCATAGGAGATTGAGACTCATGGAAGATATTGATTACTCATCCAATAGTCATCTCTCTCTATGGGCACCAAACCCGTCCATAGTGTCACAGTAGCTCATAAATTGTCTCTATGGGGATACACGGGCGACACTAAATCTCCCTTTCTCAAGATATCACTGACCGATTTTAAACATATGGGTCGTGTCAGAAGTTGGTAGATCACTTTTTTGTAGGAACATGCACCACAGCTTTACTAACATTTTGTTCCCGCGAACTCTTCGAAATAGGTGCCTTCGAACGAGGGGAGGTTAACTTTCGTGATAAATTTCAACCTTGTACGACCTTTGAAAGTAACATCTCATATACTTTGCGCTTCATGATTGATAAAAAGGTATTTCCTCTTCCAGATGAGACTTCCTGATAAAAGCCAGAGAAACATGAAGTTGAATTTTCCTACTCAAAATTATAGATCACGGGGATGAACTGGATTGAGATTCCCGCTGGTACATACCAATTGCGATCTCCGGGCAAACAGGCATCCAAATGTCAAATCGAACTGGATACTTCGTGAGCTCAATCTCTTGTATGTGGTTCAAATTGTCATCGTCCAAACGAAAGTAACAACTTTCCTTCATTAGATCAGACACCATTATATCACACGCACCAGAGGGTGAATGGTCAAAGATGGCTCCTTTTAGAGTTCTGAGTTACGATATTGAGTGTGCAGGTAGGAAGGGAATCTTTCCCGAAGCCAAAATCGATCCAGTCATTCAAATTGCTAACTTAGTGACATGTCATGGTCAGTCTCATCGGTCTCTGATACCATTTCCTCGTAAATCTCTGAATCAGATTTGTCTGTTCAGGTTCAAGTACCCCTTTCATCAGGAATGTTTTCACCCTTGACACATGTGCACATATTGTGGGAAGTCAAGTGATAGAATTCAAGAAGGAAGAAGACATGTTGGCAAAATGGCAGCTTTTTGTAGAGGAGTGTGACCCGGATCTGGTCATTGGGTACAACACGACTAATTTCGATATGCCATATCTGCTTGACCGTGCAAAAGCCTTGAAAGTGAACACCTTTCCCCAACTAGGACGAATGAAAAGTACTTGATCTTGCGCCGATTTTTCTTCTTCTGCTTAAGTTCACCACCTGATGTTCTCTTTCTTTGCTATCACAGACATTCAGACTGTAGTCAAAGATACACATTTCTCTTCTAAAGCTTATGGAACTCGTGACTCTAAAGAGACTCACTTGGATGGACGACTTCAATTAGATCTTTTACAAGTCATGCAAAGAGATTATAAACTACGGAGTTATACGCTCAATGCAGTCTGTGCTCAATTTTTAGGTTGGTCCTTGTTCTGAAATGTGAAATTGAGAAGATTTTTTGGGACTTTAGCTTAAATCTGTCAAAGATGTTATTTAGGGGAACAGAAAGAAGACGTTCATCATACGATGATTACAGAGCTTCAAAATGGCAACTCCGAGTCTCGACGTCGGTTGGCTGTCTACTGTCTCAAGGTGATGTGCTGTGATCAAATCAGTTTGGTCTGCGGACTCTTGCAAGCGATTCACTGACGTTGGTTTACCGATTCTATAGGATGCGTACCTTCCACAACGATTGATGGACAAGCTCATGTGCTTTGTCAATTACACCGAGATGGCTCGTGTAACAGGCGTACCCTTCAATTACCTCTTATCCAGAGGACAACAAATCAAAGTCGTCTCTCAGCTTTATCGTCGTGCGGGTGAATTTTCTTACATCGTCCCCGCGATGAAATATGAAGGATCCGATGATCAATTTGATGGTGCAATTGTAATGGACCCTATTCGAGGTTATTACGATGTTCCGATCGCTACTCTTGATTTCGCATCACTTTATCCTTCGATCATGATGGCCCATAATCTTTGTTATACTACTTTGACTGATGCGAAGACAGCCAAACAACTTGGCCTTGTAGAGAATGAAGATTACATAATCACTCCCAATGGCGGTAAATATTTGTTTGATCCTTGTCATTTTTGCGGATCAGACGATATTATGCTTACTATATCATGATTCTATCTTGTGACAGATTATTTTGTGAAGACTTCTAAACGAAAAGGATTACTGGCGATTGTTTTAGAAGATCTTTTATCAGCTCGAAAACGTGCAAGAGCAGAACTTAAACTAGAGACTGATCCATTCAAGAAAGCTGTGCTCGATGGTCGTCAATTAGCATTGAAAGTTAGTGCAAATTCGGTATATGGTTTCACAGGAGCTACTGTTGGAAAATTACCTTGTTTGCCTATTCCAATGAGTGTGACGGCTTTTGGAAGAGAGATGATTAAAACTACAAAGGCGGTTAGTTGGTGTTGTGGTGGTAGTTTCTTTCTTTGAATCGGCATAAAAAAACTGACGTGAGGTGTTATTTCCAATAGGAAGTTGAAGCTACTTACACCAAAGCAAATGGATATGAACACGATGCACAAGTAATTTATGGAGATACTGATTCTGTGATGGTTCGATTTGGTTGCAAGGATCTTGCAACATCCATGAGATTAGGTATTGTCCAACTTGAACCGATTCCAAAAACGATTTGACAATCACTGATTGTTTTTGTGGATCACATTTGATAGGTGCTGAAGCGGCTGATTTAGTCAGCACGAAATTTGTTAAACCTATCAAACTCGAATTTGAAAAAGTCTACTTTCCTTATCTTTTAATTAGTAAAAAAAGATATGCTGGATTGTATTGGACAAAACCAGAAAAACATGATAAGATGGACGCTAAAGGTATTGAGGTAAGAAAATATTTTAAGAAGCTTACAAGATTCATAAGTTTTTTTACTAATGACTCTTACTCCTTGTTCTTGATCTTCAAAGACAGTTCGTAGGGATAATTGTAGATTAGTTCAAACTGTTATTGAAACTTGTTTAAAGAAGATGTTAATTGATCGTGACGTTCAAGGTGCAGAAGATTATACAAAACAAGTCATTGCTGATTTACTTCAGAATAAAGTTGATTTATCTCAGTTAGTGATCACCAAAGCGTTAGCAAAATCAGATTATGCTGCTAAACAGGCTCATGTCGAATTGGCGAAACGTATGAAGAAACGTGATGCGGGTAGTGCACCAGCGCTGGGAGATCGAGTCGCTTATGTCATCATCAAGGGCCCCAAAGGTAAAGTCAATTTACAAAGTTCAATAACAACATCCACGATGAGCTGATCTGTAAGTTCAACCATTTTCCGATATGAAATTTGATCAGATGCAAGGGCGTATGAGAAATCAGAAGATCCGCTGTATGTGTTAGAGAACAATTTACCAATTGATACCAAGTATTACCTTGAGAATCAATTATCAAAACCTCTAATGCGAATCTTCGAGCCAATTCTAGGAGAGAAAGCTTCATCCCTACGTAAGTACTCCCTTTGTTATATTGATACACGGAATTAGACATCTGAAAATTTATGGAAAATTGTATACTAATGATTGGTGGTGGGTTCCGTTTGTGATTGGTTTAGTGGCGGGTGATCATACTAGGATTGTGACGATTGCAACACCAACGCAAGGAGGATTAATGGGATTTGTCAAACGTACTGAAACTTGTTTAGGATGTAGAACACCTTTACCAAAGAGTACAGGAAAGGGGATGAGTAAGTCAATTCTTGGTTTGGATTTCATTTTCTTAGGTCAGTTGCATAGACTAATCATTATGTTTTCAATGGTTTGATAGATACGGCTGTCTGTAAAAACTGTAGACCTAAAACGGCTGAATTGTATACTAAACAAATGGCACTTACTCAAGGATTTGAGACCGCTTATTCTAGATTATGGACCCAATGTCAGGTAAGAATCTTACTTCTCAAAGGGAAGAAACTTGATCTATTTCAATGATAATGACTTGAGTTTTGTGTGTTTGTTATTGGAAACAATTTGGAAATAGAGATGTCAAGGATCATTACATCAAGATGTGATTTGTACAGCGAAAGATTGTCCAATCTTTTATATGAGAAAGAAAAGTCAAAAAGATGCTGCTGATAGTCATTCAGTTTTACAAAGATTTGAAGGATCTTGGTAATCTTTAAGATTTACGATGGTTTCTTCTTTTACTACATACTTATATGGTTGAACTAATTTTTTTCCGGGAGAATGTAATTTAACTTTTTTCAAAAAATCATGAGCATTTAAGTTTGATGAGAATATTTGGTTTTCTTTTGTTTTATAGCTTGTTCATTTTTTTTAGCTTTCTCAGCAAGTGATATATGAAATAATAAATTACACAAGGCTTCAATCTCGTGAGATGTGGAGTGTATATGACTGACAGCTATACTTCGATAAAGCAGACTGCGTGTTTTTTTTTAAACTCAACAAAGTCCCACGCTGCGTCTCGCACGCTTGCTGCGCTCGAAGCGTGCGAGACGCAGCCAGCGTGGGACTTTGTTGAGTTTAGTTTTTTTTTGTTTTTTTATATGAATGTATGTATAGTGCGATACCTGGCCCTAGGGCATAAAAACACGCTGTACTAGACAAACTTGAATGAGAGACAAATACAGTCGTTCTCAGAAATGTTGGAAAAATCCAACATCTCGAGCTGAGGTCGTGGTCCCGAGGAGGTGACTTTTTCATGACATGTGTCACGGAAAAGTCATGGCAGCTGTCGAGTGGAGATCAGTGTCCCTTTCACCAACCTCAACTCCCTTGTGTCCTCTCCATGCCATCCTTCCTCTGATCCTCAACTCGTGTTACAATCCCTTAACCATGAAATCATACGTTTTCACCGTTTTTCTGAAGAGATCAGTCCGTTAGCCTGGCCATTGGCAAGATAGGTGTGTGGTCATCGAGGTATGATGGAAAGTAAACGAATTTTCATCTTGAGATACCTGTCAAAATCAAAGTTTTTGTCAGTGTTTGTATCTGCGTGTCCCTGCTCAGCGCACGGACCCCGAGCTCAGCTCGAGATTTTGCATTTTTCCAACATTTCTGAGAACGACTGTAGTTAGAACCTATGTACAGTCGCCGCTCGATATAAGCAACCTTTTAAATGCAGAATACCTGATGCTTAAAGGGAGCGATGCATCACTTCGAAGTAAGCATAAAAGCATATTTGGGAAGAAATTGACCCTAATGCTTATTTCATCAAAGTCAAAATTGCATATGATTTTTATTGTAATTGGCATAGATACATCATAGATAATAAAAAAGCATACAAAGCATAAGAGGGCATACAAAGCATAAGAGTGTATGTCTAGGACAACGACACAAACATTTAAGACATCTGGTTTTATTCACCTTCATGGAATAGGCTTGGGGCAAAGAAGTCGGTGATACATTTTTGATTCACAAATTTGAAGCGGGCAGTACTAACATCATTTCGAAGCGAGTGTAAGGCTGTGATGTGCTTTCTCCAGTCGGGTCCATGATCATCCACGAGTTCATCTATTTGCTTATCAATTGAAGACATTTTGATTGAGGATGTAGAGCAGGATAGAATGCTGAAACAAAAGTGGTGTAGGGTCGACTTGATAAAATTTGATGGCTGGGTCTTAGTCAAGCAGAATTGCTATCAGGATTTGGGTCCACTGATTTCTTTCGAGTCCCACTGGCATACCTACTGTTTTTTTCCTCACCTGTCTGGAATCTAGATGTTTCTAGGCCACTCTTTATAAGCATACATGACTTGAGAGTGGTTACTTATGCTTATAAAGCCACACTTTCTCGTTCCTTGTAAGCATATTTCCAGAAAAAAAATGCGTTTAGCCTATATGCTAAAGTGCTCCAATTAAGCCCCCCGCATTTTTGTTTCACTGAAATTTGACCCTTATAGCGAAATATGCTAACTCGATGTGTGCTTATATCGAGCGGCGACTGTAACTATCTTGTGCGTGGTAATTTTTGACGTTTGGTTTCTTAAAAGCTTCTAAAATTAGTAAACTCAACTAAGTCCCAGGCTGTTGCTCGTGACCCGAGCCCCAGGATTTTTCACTGCGGGAAAGCTTAGTCCTCGTTTCCTTTCTCACTGTGTTTTTTGATGATAAAAATAGTTATTGAAGACGTCTGGATATCTATATAAGCAACGGACTTCTGTCTGGCAAAATATCCTTTCATCTCTCAAATCATTTTTACGAGATCCACATTTTACTGCTCTATAGAATCACTCCTCTCCAACTTCTTGTTGCATCCTCATCCCAGCTCTTGTCATCATGCGATCATTGATTCTTCTTGGATCCCTTTTACATGTGTTGTTTGTAATGGGTCATCCTGAACCAATCGGGAACTTACAAGGACGTGATTTGACTGGTCTGGAATTGATTCACTCAAACATGCTTTCCAAGCGCACAACAGCGCCGAGGAACCCTGCAGCTTGTCGTGGTGTTAGCGGTAAGGTGCATGAATTTGATGTGCAAGATTACAGGAAGTCAGTCACCATCCCTTTTTTGCTTTACGCGATATTTCCTATAATTCACTAAGACCGTCTATTGACTGATATTGATCGCTGGCAACTTGATTAGAGTTATCACCCACTTGGTGTCAAACCAAGTTTCATGCGCTTACTTCAAAAACATAGCTGTGAGTACGGTGTTTGATAGACCAACTGAGAAGCTGGAACACATTGAGTTGACTATCTGATTGACTCATTCCACACAGATGCTCGTCATTGTGGAGGCGACTGTAACAGAGGCGGTCTTTCAGCAGTGAGTGCCTGATAATCCGAGCTGATTTTGCTTATCCTCAGAGGCTAATATCATTCTGACAGCACCTCGGCAAAATACGTTAAAAACTGGTTTGTATCAGACCTCAGTGCAACCTGTTGCATTACCAACCCAGTCAAACTTGTAAGTCTTACTTCCTCTTTTACACATTATAATCAAAACCCTAACTTTCTTTGGAAACAATACCGATTGATAGGTCAGCAAACCACCACCACCGAGCGATGATGACGGCTTGAACATCCAAGTAGTCTTTTTCGACGAATCTATGCCTTCCGCGCAAGTCGAGGATTGTGACGACGAGCTGAAGGGGATGATGCTTTCCATTGCTCGCCAACAATGAATATGTTTCTGCACCGGTAACGGTAAGAGACCTACATGATTGTGATTACCTTTTGTTGTTCATTAATGTCAAATTTCATCATTTTAATTCAGGTTATGACAATTATTTGATTTCATCCCCTTTTTCAGACGACTCATTCTTGATCAGATCTATTACCTTCTTGTCAGATACAACACCAAAATATATACATGAAGGTGTACATCATGAAGTGGTTGTTGATTGTAATGAAACACCCAACATGGAAATTAGCAATGAAAAGAGATTGAGAAATCAGAGAATTCAAATGAGGCCAAAGCGGCCGATAGCGTTGCCAAATTTTTGGCACCCTGCAAAGCCACACAGTGTAGCCCTAGACTCGCAGCAGCAGCGAGCCTGCGAAGCGCGCCACAAAAAGCTACGCTTCAGCTGCTGGGAGCGGAGCTGGTCCAACATTGGTTTCATGGCTCAGTCAATATTTTGATGTTATACTTTGTCTATGTTTACATTGTCAAACATTGGTTTCAACAAGATTGAATGACCCATTCAATTTTGGCTCTCTATAAACTTGTTGGCCTTGTAGTCTCTGTAAACTATCTTGGTGGATGTATCGGAACAAATGAAGAAGAGGGAGAGGTAAAAGGAGTACTACAATTGTATTGGTTCTTTTTGCTCTCCAGGTGAGTGATTGAATATCAGGATAAACATGATTCAAATTGCTAAAGATTCGAGAACAGTCTCCAAAGAATATATATATACATAGAGAAGACTACACCAGGTCACAAAAGTTGATCTGCCGGGTGTTCATTCCACTCACCCTTGATTGCACAAAGAACACAAACATCACTGCCAGCAAAGACAAGCCACAGTAAACTGTGAACAGTGGAGAAACATGATGGGTTGTGAATCAGAGATGATAATATCCTATTCACTGTAAACCAACTTCACTCACAAAATTCTAATCACCCCTCATAAGGCTGCCATATTCTTGGATCCCTAAGATTGGCTTCTTTACAATATTTTTCCAATAACAGCAATTCATCCTCATCTCTTGTCAGGGTGGCTAGTAATGTAATGTACAAGTTGGTCTAGTCAATCAACTGGTACCAGGATCCTGACTGATTATTCTGCTGGTTACGGGGAATAGTTTAAGGTATACTACAAAAGTGTGGTAGAGATCAAATTAAATTAGCTAATGCTGTCCTCAAGTATCTTGATATACTAACTTCTAGATTGTACAGGCTCACTGCTGGTTAGCAGATGTTGGCAGGTAAGATCTGAGCTTTACTCTATCTCAAAAACTCTAGAGTTTAGGAGCAGCCTGAGATTCAAAAATCTGCAGGGATCTTGCCGACAAGAGTGTTGCAAAACCGGGGTCCTTGACCAGTGGATGAGAAGAGAAACTAGGACTAACCGGGGATTTATACCAGGTGGAGTTCCTTGATGGATAGTTTTGGAAGTTTGATAAAAGAAAAAGAGGCTGACACTGATTCTAAATTAACAGTGTGTCAAAAAAATACTAATAAGACTATTCTTTGCAAACTTCTTACAAGCTGCTTTTATTTTGGAAAACTATTAGATATTTTCCAGGCTAGATAGTTCTAAAACGGGAAAATTTGGTGTTGGTAAAATCAGGTGAGGTTCCATTTCCTCTGATTACTAGCTAGGTATTTATGCTCTTCTCTTCATCCTTCTAGTAACTGGTACTCTACGGTGTTCATCTTACTATCTCGATCTCGTTCTACTCCGCCCAGGAGGTTTCAAATGTTTTGAGTAATTTCAAATATGCTTACATATTACTTAGGAAGTTATGTATTCCGTTTCTTCCCGTGAGTAGTTATTTTCCTCAGCTGTCTCTTGGCGTTACTGATTGTTTTATGTATTTTGATAGGATCTTTGTTAGTTTGTGAATCTACTTACTCTAGCTTTCTTTAGTAAAAAAGGTTACTTCTTCCTTTTTGTAGTTACTATTAACTTGATCAAGAACGGGTCGGTAGTTTCATATTATCTTTCTTTGATAGTATAGTCACTTCCCCGACCTAGCCTTCTTCTCATGACTAGTGATGCTAAGACTAGTTAATTGTTCCTTTCTATAGTTCTCTCTGGGGATGAACGTCTTTTCTGTGTATTCTTAATTTCAGTGCTAATTTGAAAAGGAGTGAATATCCTTAGATACCCTTTTTATTCTATGGGTTATTCTTCAGCTCTCAGCACCTATAGAATTGTCACGACCTTTGAAACTAAATCTGTAAGTTGTAATTATTATAATGTTCTTTGTGCAGGTAGTTTAGTATTATATAACAATGAAAAAGAATGAGAATATTTTTTATATGTTCTGTGACTTGTAGCTCTTCTGGCTCTTATGCTTAAGAGCTCGGGAGCTGACATCTCTTGTATTTGAGGATCAAGATCAGGTAGCTCCATACTCCAGTGAGAAAGTACAAATATTTCCTTGAGCTGGGGCCAAGCAGCTTTGAGTAGCATCTTGTTCAGCCTCTGGAAATGCTCTGATGTAGTGTAGGTCCATTTTAGGTGACATATAGATTTACATTCCTGAAAGCTGTCCAGGAAGTGCACATTGCTGGTTGACAGTTTCAAGGAAGTTAATTGTGGAAGGGAGAAACAAGGACTCCAGCTAGGATTGAATTTGAAGTTGTCATTGGGTTTCTCAGAGCCAAATTGAAGGCTGAGCTTCTGTACAAGGGTGCAAGGTGGTGTATGATCTGATGTGCTATACTTAGCAACAATAAATTTTAACATCAGTTATTATTCTTAGCCAATCACAAAGACAACAGTTTGCATTTATGTCAATAATTCCATATATATGCAATTGTGATAAGGATTTGAGTTTGGATAGATTGGATCCAAGAGACTCGTCACAAAACCTTGTGTCACCCCCAGATGCTGTATAGCCATAACATAAGGTGAGCAACTCAATCCAAGGTAGACTTGCAACAACATTCCTTGAGATTTCATTTGACAATCTCATGCCATATTGACCACCTAGTGTCAAGTGCCAAATTCCTATGAGATTTTTCAATAGTGGAACTAGGCTGCCTGTTATAAAAGCTCCTATTCCTACTGTGTCTCCAGATGCTTCAAGATATCCTTGTTCCATCCTCAGAGCAGAAAGATTGGGGCACTGATCTATCAATATTTTTACATTGCTTGGAGAGTAGAATCTCACTAAAGTATCCATATCAGGCCTAAGATTATTGTAGGAAGGATCCATCATAAATTCACCAGGAGGTTCACTACAGTTTTCAGAAAGTAAGATTGACAGTGATTCAACATAGTTCCCTTGTCTGAGGAGAATATCTTTGGTCCATAGATCAATCGGTGCTGGATTTGATGTAGGAAATCATAGTTTCTGGAATTTGATAAGAGTGATTGATTGTAATTAGAAACCTTTCCTTTGCAAACAAGTTGGTTAAATGACTTACTCTCCATAGCCATGGTCAACATAGTTGATATATCTTACAAGAAGTGACTGAAAAACTCTGCTATACATATTGATTATATAAGATTGTAAATGTTACCTAAGCTTGCGACGGTACATAGAATTCCATGTCTTGAGAGTTGTGAGAGCAACAGGTGCGGATAGGAAGATTTCACACATCTAGTGACATATCACGCATTGCTGTCACGAGTGAGATCTGAATTATGATGTGGGCAAGAGGCGCAGAGTTTTTCCTCTCTACTCACCACATCATCTCTCCGGTGGTTACATCTGAGGAGGAGGTGGTTACATCTACCAACTCCTCAGTTAAACAATATGTGGACCAAATGAATACACAAATATTTTAGGAAGAGTGTGACTCTACATATTCAGTACATATTATATTCATTTCACACAGACAAACTAATCTGTTGGTGCTTGTTTCATTGCAAGAACATTGGCTATAATCTTGGCACTATTTTACTATTACAAAATATATAAAGCAACTCTATATTTGGGAAATACAAACCAGCCATTGCCAAGATCATATCCTTCACATTCAGTCATTATCTTACCGCTCTCACTATCAATAGGATACCACAAGCAATACACCTTCCCCTTATCATTGTCAGTATGTGGCTTATTATAGAATCCGCCAAATGTAAAGGCAAAGTTGGCGGCAAAGTCCAGTGGGCCTGAGGGTTGAAACTTTGAAGTAGAAGACATGGAGGGCGCTTTTAATTTAATAAGCTCCTCATGCGCAATTTGGAAACCTTGGTCGCAGAAGCTTTGGAAACGTGCACCAACGCTGTAGAACTCTTTCAGTACACAGCTGAAAGCAGAGCCAAGAAGGGGAAGAATGAAGACCAAATCAACAACACACACAATCAAAAGAAGAATAAGTCTTGAGATGGTGAATTGAAAGACTTCAAACAAAGAAAGAAATGCCCTTCTTAAACAGGGACTTTGATTACTGATGAATTAAATTTAAGACCTTCAAGTCTTTGGATTAATAAGAACCAGGCTGAAATAGGACAATAACTTCAAAAATAGCACAATCTAGGCGCTCTCAGGCACCTTCCAAATGAGCAAATGAGCTTACAACTCAACAAGAAATTAATTAAAAGATGAATAAGGGTCTTATTATTATAAAATTCCAACTCTCATTAGTTGTTTACCTGAATGATAATAATAAAAGATAAAAGCTTATTCTAAAAATCTAGTAATTATTTTTGCTAACTAAAAGGCTCCCAAAGGGGAGGAAAAGAGACACTTGACTATATCAAAATTGAAACACACACAAAAAAAGAAAGTAGGACAAAAACACCCCTCAAACTCGAAATTCACCCTCATACAACTTTTTCACAGCATAATTCTCAATGAACCCCCAAAATAAAGTTTATAGACGGATTCATCACACACAAATTGACAATATACAAACTTTCAAGCTCACAAGCAGCACTATAACTTAGCTGTTTACCACAAAAACTGAAAAATCCGCCAATTCACCCTTGAAACCTGAAAAAAAATGAGAAATAGGGACTGTATCAAAAATCTGAATAGACAGAAAGAAAGGTCTTCTTCCGCTCTACAACTTTGCTCAGCCAAGCTAAACTCTAACTCTATTGGCTGTACCCTTAAAATGAAATTCGATTTTATGTGAAAATACTCGAAATTGAATTTACCCAGTTTACCACCTGATATTACCACTGATGATGATGTATATGGTTTATAATTGATTTTTCATGTTCCTATGCGAAAATATAACCCTCCCCAACTTATTTCTAGGCTGATAAGATGCTGTGGTACCCTAAAATCAAAGTTATATGATTGAAAATAGCACTTTTTATGATTTTGAAAGTCATTTTCGAGTTTCAAAACCACCCTTTTCATATGTAATGTTTAATTTACCAATGCTGTTGTTTGATAATTCCATGAATCCATCTTTCAAAGTGATCCCTGCTTGCTTTTTCAGTTTACCACCCCAGTTTACCACTACCCCAGTTTACCACCATCTGTCTTCAGCCTGAGCCCCAAAGGCACTCCCGAACGGGGACCCCGACGGGGACCCCGTTCGGTCCGGGAGTCGGGCAGAGCTTTTGTGATCCCCGAAATTCGGGGATCCCCGCGGGGCGGGGTTCGGGTGAGGGATTTGGAAAACCAGCGTCTCACCGGGGTCCCCGACGGGGAATTGCATTTCAGGTGGTGGAAAACATGTATCTAGTTGAACTTGTATTGTAGATACCAGCAGAGCAGAAGGGATGAGATTGGGGATGGAGACAAGCAAATTTATAAGATAACAAAAGAAATAAAGAAACTAGTTGTTGCCGGAAAGTATACGTTCCAACTCGGGATCGACAACAAATAAAGGACCAAACATACGGTACCAATCTTTAAGACACAAAAGTACCTCCACGCTCAGAGAAGACAAAGAAGCACGCTGGGGGCCTAGAATGCTTTTAGTCTTGCTAAAAACCCCCTCGGAGGGAGCGCTAGTTGCTGGGATGGCTAGAAAGGTCATGGCCATCTTAGCCAGCGCGGGATAAATGTCTTGGCGTGATTCCAAAAGGTCAAAACATCCGTTTCTCGTGGTTCAGTTAGCTCAGACAAATATCGACTGATCTCACTACCGATTGTTCAATCACGATGATTGTGTCGCTCGCCATAAATGTCGTCTTCAAAGTATTGAGCAGTCGAAGAGATGGCGGGTCTTCTGCTTGAGGTCTCTTGAACATCCGGTGTGACAATCTCATGTTTCCTCGCTTCAACCTCGAACATGTGTCTTATGCCTGGTAAGAATAAGTCGTAATCACCAAGCATCAACTCTTGCTCCTATTTTTGACATTATCCAAACATACATGATCAGTACATAGTTGAACTGGGATGAGATTGTTGACTTACTTCAAAGTACTGAAATTTGAGGCGTGGATCAAGGATAGTCGCACAGATCGGGCCTGGTTTTGAGATGACTTTTTTGAAATATTCTTCAAGCTTTGCAACCATTTTCTTTGACGCAGGAATCAATGCATTGTGATCGTATCTCGAAGTCACCTGAATGATCAATCTCGATCTTCTTGTTAGGAAAGTTGATAGGGTAAGTGATGATAATGAGATGAGACTGACCAATCTGAGTTTTTTGATAAGAGAGATGTACATAGGCACTATTTGTTGCATCGTTGGAAACTTTGATCTACAAAGTACCTCGGTTGCTGCATTGAGAGGTTCTAAAAAATTGCACATCTGTTGTACATAGTCCCACTCGGCAGGTGAAAGAGCAAATTTGGTGAAATCTCGTCCCTTGCAGAATTCATCGCAAGCTTGGCGTAAACGGAGGAGTCGGCGAAACATGTAATAAGATGAATTCCATTGGGTGGGAACATCAGGCACCAATCGATTCGCAGCACCATCAAGAGATTTCGGGGTAGATCGATTTTCATTGTTGTTAAAGTCTTGTGTCATGTAATTAACAGCTTCATCATCTAAAGAGTTGTTCACATTGGGAGCTGTGTTGTTCGCACCGGGAGCTGGGGTGTTCGCGCCAGGAGCTGAGTTGTTTGCGCCAGGAGCTGGAGGTTGGGACTGATTGGTGTCTGATGCCAAAGTGTTTGCAAGATTCCGAAACGCTGTGACAATACTGGCAAATGCTTGCGCACGTTGTGGACTAGATTGGGTTACCTTCACAAGTCCGTGGCACCGAGCGTATATTGTTTTGAGATTGAATTGAAGTACATCCGGAGGGTCAACAAGATTGCGTACGTCCATCGAGTTTGATGGGAGTTCGCCTTCTTTGTAGTCAACCACTTCACCTAATTCCTTGAGGCCTTCTTTGGCAGCGAAATTGATGACATGGGCCACACATCCGTGAACTTGAGTCGTATGATCAAAGGTTATCTCGGGGAACATTCCAAGCTTTCGACCTATTGCAGCATTTGTACCAACATTGTCTGCTGTCATTGCAGACAACTTACTAGTGAGGTCAAACTTTTTCAAATACTCCAGGATGATGTTTGCAAAATTTTTTGCATCGTGAGGCCCTAGAAGATGAAAGACATGATGTTTAAATTGAGTAAGTTGAAGATTGAGTCAGTCAAAATAGATATATAAATAAAACTGACCTTTAATCTCGGCAATACCAAGAGTGATATCTACTAACTTCCACTCCTTTGTGATAAAATGACCGGTGAGTGACATGAATGGGACATTGTTTGGAGATGTCCAAGCGTCTTGAGTTATGGCTATAGCTGGGGATTCGGACAAGTACTGTTTCTTGATGTATTCTTCATAAAAGTAATAAATCTTGCGAGTATGTTGAGCAATTGAATGGCGTTTGGTGAGCATGCCATTGACTTGATAGTTGCAAAGGGTTAAGAGGTCTCTATAAGATTTTCGATCCACAATAGAAAAAGGAAGGTCACAGTCGGCGATGAAATACGAGACGGCTGTCATAAGGCTAGTGGCATCCAGTTTACGCTGTGATATGTACATCAAAGTAAGCCACTTCCTCTGGTATGTTTGACAAAAGGAAGAAGACTTACCATATGATCAGTCTTGACCTTCTTGAATGAAGCAACTATATTAGTTTGGTTGGGAAGATTGGCGTCACGGATTCCATGCTTAGACTCAAGATGACCCTTCATTGCCTTAGTACTTCCTGTCGTGTCACGCTTTGATTCCTTGCCACATGTTGATCCATCAGGCATTATAACATTACATTTGTTGTAATCACGGGTTTGTAGCTTGACAAAGTGGACCCAGACATAGCTTGCTGCACGAACTGCAGAAGCTGCTACAGAGCTATCAGAAGTACCAGGTTGATCATCTGTTAAATCAATAGTGGGGGTTTGTGAAGGAACATTACTTGTGTTGGTAGTTTGAGACATGATTTTG
Organism: Melampsora larici-populina 98AG31; assembly: GCF_000204055.1. NCBI lineage: Eukaryota > Fungi > Basidiomycota > Pucciniomycetes > Pucciniales > Melampsoraceae > Melampsora > Melampsora laricis-populina. Next base: position 360,548 of record NW_006768794.1, on the reverse strand, counting down.
AAGGGTTTTTTCAATTTGACAAATTTAAGATTATTGAAGATTGAAGGGTGATAAGGATAAGGAAAACTCAAAGAACCACGTCAAGTTGTCTAAAGACTGATGCCAGGGCAGAGCACTACCGGGTGTGACAAATGGCAGAGTAGTACTTCACCCTACTTTAACCTAATTTGTCTATAGTTGTAATATTTATAAATTTCTGTCTGCAGTGCTACAAAAAAAACACAGCAAAAGGCTGACACCCATGCAATGCAAGGTGACTAGCAGGACCTGTCTGATCAGCTGAAGCCAGTATATGGAGACAGAATCAGAAGCCATTTTGCTGTTTATAGCCTACGTGCCCCGGTCTAGGGTTCGAACCCAGGGTGAGCGACCCTTTTTGGTCCGGGGCATCGGGAACCCGCCGGGGAGCCCGGCCGGGGTCCGGGCGGCCAGTTTTTGGAAAAAAACCCCGATCGGGGGTTTCCGATCGGGACCGGGGAGGCTTTTAACCCGTCGGGGCGGGGTCCGGGCGAGCTGGTCCCCGAAAATTCCCCGTCGGGGCTCAGGCTGAATCTGTCTGAGTTGTTGGATTTTCGAAATTCAGCCTTATTTAAACCCATACCTCAAAACCATGATTCCTCTACACAACACGTTAAACCCATACATATCTTTAAACATAACTATTAAAACCCATAATTTTCGAAATTCCAACTTGAAACCTGTATACTCCCCATAACCCATATATCACTCAACTACACATAAGTTCTAAACCCATAATTTCGACTTTTGGCTTCATTTTTCACTACTTCTCATACTACATTTCATCCACCAAACTACATAACCCTTAAGAAATAGAAAAATAGAAAAGCGCAAGACTTCACATAAAATGAAAAAATGAAATAAAGTATAGAGAGAAGAAAAAGAAAAGAAAAAAAAAGAAATAAACTGATTAAAGAACTTGAAACACTTAAAGAACTTAAAACACACTATTGAGGTAGTGTAGTACTTAAGTAATGTAGTACTTAAAACACATGTTTGAATTAATGTATTATTCTAAAAACTGTAGTTTTCGTATTTTGAAATGATAATGATAAGATAATTGGGTTACCCCATTTCTGATTTCCACAACGCGTGCGCCAAAGCCAGGTAGATTATCAAGAAATCAGCGATATAGTGATTTCGAAGACCCTTTCATTGGAATATAGGTCAAAGTCAAAATATTACTTGAATAGCCTACAGTTTGCCCAAAGCAGTACATCTTCCCTGCAATCAGGGCTCCGTTAGTAGTTCTTCCTTTCTTAGGCTTGACAGCAGTCAAAGCCTGATCTAAATGAGTAGTAGGATTCTCCGTATCATCCCTAAGTGATTCCTCCATATCATCCGTGTCTGTGTCCTCGTAATCCAAAGGTGGGAGTGAAGTTAGCGGCGATGAGTCAAGCAAGGAGAGTGGCGATGATTGAATATCATCAGCAGGTGAGCTCTTGGAAAGGGCATTCTCCATCACATTGACCATTTCCGTATCCCCGCATTCTGAAGGTGGCAGAGAACTTAGGGGTGAAGAGTCCAATGAAGTAAGAGGGGTTACCATTTGATTTTCACAAGGAGTCAAGCACTGTGGCGGGGTGGGATCCATAAGCCTTTGAGAGACATTGGTAAGGGGTAGTTGATTTAGAATAGTTTGTTTAGGAGGAAGTGATAACCTTTGGAATAGCTTTGTAGTCATTAAGATCGTAGTGACATCCTTTTAATTTTCATCGCGTTCTTCGGAAGTAATAGATTCCAAGTCCTCATAAGAAAACGTGCAGATGAGCTTCTTGGTTTCCCGATCAACAAATTGTCCACAACCATGAGTTACAATGGTATAGAGATTAGATACTATCTCCATTTTCCTTTCATGGTCTTTGAATGGTAGAAGTGGGTCATTGAACCTGGTGAGCTTTTGATCAAAGGTTCTCTTCACATTGGCAGACTGATCGGCCCGCTTTGCAGCCATAAACTTTGCTGCCTTTGCAGGATAGCAACTATGAAATGGCCAAGGGTGAAATATTTATGCTTAATTAACAAGCACTTCACTTGTGCAAGGTGTAGGAGTTTCACTCATGTCCTGGTTTTTCCATTACCGTTTGTCTTGACTGGATGTGGTGTTGGGTCTGGTATATTTTCATGACCCTGCTCGCGGAAGTAATCCAAAGCCCTTTGCCTGAACATAGGGTAATAATGCATATCAGTTACACTCTTCGATGATTCACCAATAATCAAATGTGGTTCGATTTGCTTACACAAGTCGACAATTACCCAAAATCCCATCAGCCCCAAGGAGAGCAAATTTGCAAGCGGTATTGAGCCAATTGCCTGTACTTGGGAATCCATCCGGTGCGAGAAACTTGTGGGGGACATGGGCATAAGATTTTGCCACAAGGAAAGGCTGGGGAAGCTGTGAATGTGAGGTGGTTAAATGATGTCAATCGCAGCCAAAGTAAGAACCAAAAATGAGAGGTTGTTAATCAAGGGGAATTGCTGCCAAAGTAAAAACAAAGTAGCTTACATCATTATTGCTGAATCCAGTTTGGCATTTGACATCAATTGGCTTTAGCATATCTGACAGATATGTAAGACCAGGCAAAGCCATGGTGTCACTGTACAGGAGGGAAGTTAGTTTGCTTTATCAATCAGGTAAAATATTCAATAGCACCTTACTTCGCATGCAAAACCTCAGGGAATTTTTCCCTCTTTTGTTTTTCCCAACAGGGATCAAGGTCAGTTGACATTGTCCCGCTTTGAGACAACCAAACACAATCACATACAAACAAAACCATGCAGTTAGTATTGAATTGCCTTATAGGCACCTTGAATGGAGTCGGAAAATACTCTTCCAGGGGCAAATAGATTATTCAGCAGGAACTGGGTGGTCGTCAGGTTATGCAGAAGCCGTCTGACACCCAGTGCAAATTCAAAACCTGCCCTTCTTGGATAGTCTCCTAATCCGCGCAAGGTATCTATCCTAGCCTGATAAGGGAAGAATTAAAAGGAGATTTGAATACAGGGCTTACTAGAAAAGTCTTTATGTCCTGAGGCGATCTGGTGTGAAGCAAGGTGTGACGGAGGTAATATTGGATGCTTGTCTATTGCTGTGATCATGAAGTTGAAGTACATTAGTTTTTGATCAAACTATGGCATCAGATGAGATGATGGGATTTGGTTGGTGCACTGACCTGATTTATACTTCAACAATGCCTCAAATGTTTGCTAGCAAACCTTGTGTGGAGGTAAAACGTGATTGATGACATCTCAAATTGACTTATCAAGAAGCGAACCTATTGGGACAGGGGAGAGGGAGAGAGGGAGAGTGACCAAGACATACGATCCATTGAGAGCGAGCAAGTTGGAAATGACAGATTGGCAAAACTTACCAGGAAACAATTGGTTGGATTATAGAAACAAGATGAGGAGTCACTATGAAGGAATGGGTGTGCGGACAACCCACCAATTGGGTTACATCCACATGGTACTTGATTGTAAGTGTAATACTTAAATATTGGAACAAAACTACCTACTGAGGGCTGGGGAGACATTATGTATATGTATTTAAAGTGATTATCTTAAGCCTTTTGTATCACTTAAAGATTGAGGAAAAATCACAAACTACGTCAGGGCTCATGTATATAGAGAGATACACATCATAAATATATTACACACCACATAACGTGTGTGTTCAGAGAATCGAATAATCAATGCTCTGGGGGTCAAAGTTGTGGATAAACCCATTGCTGAAAAGGGTATCCAAACAGGCAGCCATAGTTTGGCAATTTTTATCTTCCTTAACAATATTTTAATATTATTTACGCGCAAATGACACTTCATAACAAACACCCATAAGTCAGGTATATAGGAAACAAAACAAATGGCATATTCAAGTGTGGTACGGTACTGAAAGCTCAGTGGAAAGATACCCAATTGTGTAGGAAAATATTGAAAAAGATACTAAGATGACAGAGCATAGAGTCAATAACAAATTTCTTTTGACTTTTGTAATCAATCTGACATTCTAACACTCTCGTCAGCTAAATTGGTATGAGATTGGTCTTGTGCCGTCCTACTTTCATCAATTTTGCCTTCTTTTGAATTGGAGGTTGTGCGTACAATGGTGTAATTTTTCAATCTGATATCTTCTATCCAAATTTCAACTTCATCATTCAAAAGATGACCAGGGCCCTTGGATAACATGAGATCAGTGATGCGGCTCTGAGGTGCACATTGAAAGGTGAGCTTAATATTGCTATCAGCTTGAGTCTAAAGAAAACAAGTAACTCGAGACTGAAAACAGTTGTACTTACAGTTCTTGAAGAGTAGAAGTTTCAAATCTGTTGGCTTTGTTACAACCCAGTATCCAGATACTGCTGTTGAGATAAATTCGAGCCGGGAGGTCAGCTTCTAGATGATTATTTTCTGTTGTAGAAGGCTGAACCAAGAGGTACTCACTGAATAAGAATCGATTTTATTCAAGGTCTTCTAAAGATGGATACCCGAGTATTCCTATCTTAGGGTGGTCTAGATTCTACCGTATATTAGAAAACATTAGAGTACAACTCTTAGTTATTCTAATATGCAGATCTGAGAATAATGTTCGACAAGTTTGTAGGACAATGAGTTGATCTGTTACTGGTGGTCGTCACTCTTAGGAATCAAAGGTTGAGGATGTAAAATCAATCCAAAGGTTTTAGGAAAAACCACGACGTCAGATAAAGTAGAATGTAGTAGCTATGTAGGCTTGTTCGTTCTAGGTTATGAGTAATCGGCTGGTGGTTTTCGAAATAAAAGCTTTGTAAAAGGTTTTAAAACTTGATTTGATAGTAAGAGTTTCTGGTGGTGAGTATAAGATGCAGATTCGTTCTATCTGCTAAACAGGTAAGATATTTATACCAAAGTATTTACGCTGTTAGTTAAATTGGCGTACGTTTTAGTTGGCTGGTTTGTTCAGGGTTCAAGTGGTTCCTGAACTGGGTCAACACGAAGATTTCGTCATCGAACCGTTCCCTTAGTAGGGTTCATCCTTTTGAACCCTGCCTGGTTGGTTTTTTAACGTGGGTAGGGTTTTCATTTAGACCCTGCCTGGTTGTCTTAATTAAGATCCTGGTTTTTCATCGGCCTTGTTTAGACAAGGGTTTTTTTGATTACTGTTGTTTCACTCTTGATACTCGAGTGTGAGTTGTAAAAGGCTTTTTTATGTTTTTAATATTAAAAAGCTTGAATTGAATAAAATAATGTATTTGTCTATCTAAGGAGTAAGTACGTATACTCTCTAGGTTGACATTCACCGGGGTCGGAAAAAAAAGATAAATCTAGAGATTTTTCTTTTCTATCCTATATTTCCTAAGCAGAATTCCTGCATTGGGTATTTTGGACTCGGGCAGCCATTCGTCAAGATCGCTGCTTTTATTCTTGTATCTTACGAGGTAAAGTCAGATGTCTTTTCCGTTTTGCTTTATTATCTTATGTTGTAATACTTTAGTTATAATTTTCTCTCCTTCCTCTTCGAATGGAACATGTTGTTCACTAGTGTCTTTCCTGGTTGGGAATTTACCTTCTTCTGTTTCTCTATAATGTTTAAGTAAGGATACTGGGAAGGTGGGGTGTTTTCGAGAGAATTCGCCTGTTAATATGACTTCCACTGCGTTTGGCCCATGTAATTTGACTATTACGAAAGGTCCCACAAAGGAGTCTTTGAGCTTCTTTGGTCCTTGAATACTTGCGAAGTTTACGGTCGAAATTAATACTTTATCGCCTATTTTAAATTCGACTTCTTTATGTGTTTTATCCCATCTGTTTTTGTTGTATTGTGTTGATTCAGTGATGCATTCTTTTGCGTATGCTCTTGCTTTGGTCAGCATTGTGTGGAAGTTAAGAGCTGTAGGGTGCACCTGTACGTCTTTTGATTTAAAGAGATCTTTCGGCGTTCTTGGGTTGTACCCTCGTTCAATTTCGAATGGTGATTTGTTTGTTACACTGTGTGTGCTTGTGTTGTAAGCTAACTCTAGCGCTGGTAAGAGATTTTTCCAGTCGTGTAGGTAGCCATCTTTATCTTTAAAAGATAACTAGCCCAATCAGCGGCGGGCGCCGCATCATTGAGTCATGTTTGATCAAAGAATTTACTAAGAACAGCCCCCATCCAGAAGGGTTGACCGCCTCCTTCTAGTTGGGGAAGAAGTTAAGCTTAACTAAGCCCCTCTAGCGCGTTCGCCGCGCCCTCGCAGAGGGGCTTAAATGGACTCGTGTTTCATGGCGGGAGAGCTCCAGAAATTGAGTACCTTTATGTACTTTTCTGGAGCTCTCCTCAAATCTTCACCGTAGGATTTCTCAAGGTTCAGATATGTGTAGCTTCATGAGAAGCTACACAACCTCGTACCACTTTTATTGACAACAGAGAGCAGTGACGCTGCCAGGAAACGTTGCACTGATTGATTGTTACGTACTCCTGTAACAGCTTAAGAAGGCCAGTACAGACCTGTACTGGTCTTTGACAAGATTTGGATGTTTGGTGCTGGTGTGTTGGCAAGAAATTGGGAGTTTGCGACCAAACATCTGTTTTGGCATTTTTGTCTGAAACAGGCAGCTACACATTGCAACAAACTGGAAATCCCTTTTGCATACCCATACTTCCAAAAAATCTTGCTGGAAGTGGTACGAGCTTGTGTAGCTTCTCATGAAGCTACACATATCTGAACCTTGAGAAATCCTACAATGAGGTTCTGAGGAGAGCTCCAGAAAAGTACATAAAGGTACTTAATTTCTGGAGCTCTCCCGCCATGAAACGCAAGTCCCATTTAAGCCCCTCTCTCGACTACTCGCTTGTCTGAGAGGGGCTTAGTTAAGCTTAGGAAGAAGTACAAACATCTGTACAAATTTACAATGCAAAACCAAGAGGTCAACTTGGAACTGCATGCAATAGGGGTTCTCAAAGTTGGCCCGGTTTCAAGAAAATCCAGTTGACCCGGTTGCTTTTTGGCAGTAACCTTGTGTATTGAGTTGTCTTTTTTTGACAGATCACAGCCAAAAAGTCAACTGGGTCAACCGGGTTTTTACAAACCGGGTCTACTTTGAGAACCCCTAATGACAACTGAACATAAAGGGGGCAGTGTTGAAGTGTCTTGGATTCAGGTCAAATGGAGATATGTCTTCAATCTTGGTGTAACACATACTTTGTAACTTCATCAAAATACATTTAACACTTTTATATATGGTTCTTTGTTTAATAATTTTCTTCTTCTTCTTCTTCTTCTTCTTCTTCAACCCAGGTATATAATATGTACAAAACCTATCAAATTACAAAACCAAAAAAAACACATAATCAGAATTCCAAACTTTACAAAGGAAAAAACCCAATCATCATATGTGGAAACCAATCTCATTCTTTTGAATTATCTCCAACACTTGGGTCTTCTTAAAACAGCACAACCTTCATCTTCACTCAACCCATTTCCATAAATCCTCAATTATTTCCTCACAATTTCATACTCCTTGATTTTCCCTTCATCAAAACAAACTTCACAAACTTTGATATTATTCCATGTCTTTTCACTTTATCTTTCAAGCTATTTTCCAAAGATAAAAGTTCAATAGCATTGAATAATCTTTTTCAGCCCATTTCACAAACCTTTAAATATTCTTTTATTGTTTCAATCCATCCATTTTCAACATCAAATGTTAATTGGTAAACTCCATTGCAATTCATACATCTAATCACAATCCTGTTAAATTTAGTCATATTTTAAATCAAATTTGACAATTCATCACTGCTTTTCAAATATAATCTTTGTTTATTTCATGAATTGATGTCCTTATTGTTTAATTGAATGAGTCCAGATCTTGAATGGTTTCATTCATCTGGGTGATGAGTTCACATTTTGTGAACTTTCTGCTTCTTGTTTCTCTTCTGTGGTAGGACTGGGTTTTAAATCCTGTTGTCTATAAATCAAACAAAAAAAGATCACAAATCTGGACTTTATGTTTTAGATATTTTAATCTATTTTGAAAATTACAGAAATACAATTGGTTTGAAAAATAAGGTTTAAGTCCTAATGAAAGAACTCTAATTCAATCTTCAATAATGAAGCTTCCACATCTTTTTCTGAATGAATGGATCAAAAATCAATTAACAACTTTCATTTGATCCAGTTTCTTCAATTATGTTATTCATTTTCCATAAAACTTCTAAAGATGAGTTTTTCTTCATTCAGTTTCATCAAATAATTCAAGCAAAAAATCAATCAATTTTATAATTCAAGCAAGATCTTTGAAATGAGTGTGACATTCCATTTTTAAACTTGAATGATGCTTTTGAGGGGTGATCATCCCAACTGAGAAGTAAAATCAAATATGCATTATAACAAAAGGAGAAAAGATGAAGAAGTTGTGTAAAACAAAACTAACCTGAGCTCATAAGCTCTGTAGCTGTTAATAACCTAAATGTGTTCCTTGAATATCCTTGTTCTTCATTATGTTCTTCTGACCAACTTGATCCGACTAAAGCTTTTTTGATCTAGTTTGATTGAATTGTTGTTGAAACCCAGGTGGCATGATTCATTCAACAGGATATGAACTTCTAAGGTTTACATTCTCAAAAAATTGTTACAAGCCCTCCCAAAAAAAGAGCAAAGTTGATTGAGTACTTTTAATCTAAGTCAAAAAGAAGAAAATCAGTAAACCTCAAGAGCTTGATTAAAAGTGTCAAAAAGTTCAATTTGATCCCTAAATCTATTTCAAAGTCCAACACTTCTTAAAGCTTTACCACTCTTCTAACTCGCACCACCAATCATAAAGATAATCCATCTAAACTTTAATAATCTTTTGATTCTTAATAATCTGTCAATTGCACTAAAATCAATACTATCCACTGGTGTTGAATCTAAAACTAAATATGATATTTCTCTTCGTGATTCAAAGAAGACTTGCATTGTCTTTTTGCATTCTAATATCGTTCCAAAGAATAAATAACCTTGCCATTTAACAACACATCTGGTGCAAAACGCCACTTCAGTAGTCACTTGACCTTTAGCGGAATCCAGGAATCTTTACTCACATTTTTGATCCAATTCTTTTCAAGAATTCGTGCTGAGTAGGATGTCTTCAAACAGTCGATCGACTAAGCCGAACAAAGAATCCGAATTCAAATTAATAGAATTCGATTTTGATCAATGTTAGGAAAGAGTTACAAGATCGTCATTCACCTAATATCCATCCACAATGAACATAAACGTTAACCAATTTCAAAACCCCATATTGAATGATCCATATGTATATTACTTTGATGACTTTCAACTTGCGTGATAATGAAGATCTAACTGATCCAATTGAACTAAATTGTGATTCGAATGCATTCAAATCAATTAAGATTCAAAATAATAGTGCAAGTTAGTCTTGAAGTTGTTTCAACTTACTCCTGGCTAAACTCAGTGCCGCTCAATGTGTAGCAGACTCTCGAGTAAGTCTGCAACATCTAGAATGGACTTCTCAACAGATCTTAGATTCATATGCTCGAGATCGAGTCATTGACATATCTTGATTGTGCTTCGGAATAAACAATATCACCACACGCCATCTTTAGCCAAATCGAGGTCTTTGTACAATAAGAGGTACTGGAAGTGAACCTGGATCAGATTATCTAGGTGGTGAAACCGATTGATTTATTGAGTTGATTGTGTGAACAGTACATTACAATTGAGAAGAAATTAAAACAGTTTCAGGTTGATAAGCCAAAGTTAAAAAATTTAAAGTTAGCAAAGCTGCTTTGGAAAAACTTACAGATTGTGCTTTGGCTACTTCTTCAAGGTAACTTAATTCCTTCTTCAAAAAAAAATTCAACCTAAGATTCTGATCAAGTCAAGTTCTTTTTTTGCGCCGGGGGATTATGTGAGATATGCATTACAACTTTTGACACCTAGGGTGATTCTCAAGTCTGTGGCTGGTGAGGCTGATATTCGAAGGGAAGATGTGGGAGGGGAGACGACCGAAGATGAAGAAGCTAAAGAGATGAGTTGAACGATAAGATCCTTCGAGGCAGTAGAACGTTGTTGAGTGGCTTGATTGAGACTGTTGGGTGATGAAGGCAGTGTTGAAAGGATTGAGCCAGAGGATGAATCAACTGCAGAATCGATATCCTTTAAGAAGATCCGAACGTCTTATACCAACTCAAGAAAATGTGTGAATGGTTGATCACGTTTGATGGGATAAGATGGTGAGGTTGAATGAGTATGTGAATGGAGTTGAGGAGAAATGCATACCTGATTCCAACCTGGTAGGTGGTGAAGAATTCATTTGATGAGAGGAATGAGTCTTGAGCAACAAATTGGGGGTGAGGCGCGTGGAAATCAGGACAAATGTGGTGAACGTGTAAACCTGGAAATTGGTAGTAGGGATTGGGAGTTTAATCAGGTTTTGCCGGCGAACACGGTTTACCTTTAACTTGAATGATCCATACGCGCAATATCTGCGAATCATGTCCTCTAGTGTCTGGATCATGCGTTCTGCTAAACCATCAGTCTGTGGGTGATAAGCTGTTGAAAGGGCTAAGGTGGTTCCCATTAGTTTAGTAAGTCCTCGCCAGAATTCGGATGTGAATTTTGGGTCCCGATCACTGATAATGATTCTGGGTAATCCGCAATCTACAATGATGAATTGCCAAAACAGTAAAGCTGTGCCCATGGCGTCAATGTCTTTATGGCACGGTAGGAATCGTGCTCTTTTCGAAAATCGGTCAACTACTACGAGGACACTATTTGCGCTGTCGCTTCCTGCTGCTGGTAAACCGGTGACGAAATCCATGTTTATTACTTCCCACGGAAAACTTGGCTCCTCTATCCTTTGCATGAGGCCGGATCTCTTGCCCGTTTGTTTGTTAGCCTTCTGGCATCGTTCGCATGAGGACACGTATGCTGAAACATCTTGCTTCCAATCCGGCCACCACGCTGTGGTTGCTACTTTTGGGATTGTCCGGTCTTCTCCTAGATGTCCTGACATGAAATCGTCGTGACATACCGCCAAAATCTGACTGATTTGCTCTTTATCACAGATAACCACTACTTTGGAATGTTTTTCACGATAATACATGAGTCCGGACATTAAAGAGAACCTGCCATCTTGGAGCGGTTTTTTCCATTCTATCGAGATGGAGTTTTCTAAATCTGGATGGTGTTCATCACTTGATAATATTTTCATTATCTTGATTGTATTTTCGTTTTCTTGATAGCTTAAGGCTATTGTGTCAAAGAACTCGTCTGATAGTTCGCACAGGCTAATGCCCATCACGGGTATGTCTCTTTCTACGCTTTCGTCTTCCCAAGCTGGATTATCGCTGGTGTTTGGTAGGGCCATCCTACTAAGAGCATCCGCGTTACTGTGAAGATTACCTGGTCTATGCGTGATGGTCATATAAGATTTGTATTCTTGTATTGCCATCTGCCAGCGTAACATATGTCTAGTCGGAGTTTTTGTGTTCATGAGTGATTTTATTGCTTGGCAGTCTGTTATGACTTCAAAGTATATCCCGTCTAGGTAATAATGTAGTTTATATAATGCCCATACTAAAGCTAGGCATTCTAATTGTGGGGCGCCATATTTCTTCTCGCTTTCTTTAAGTTGCCTTGATATGAAGCAAACTGGTCCATTGACTAGTTTGCCATTTATGATCTGTTTCTGGTGTAAGGCGGCTCCTAGACCCATAAAGCTTGCATCAACGTAAAGTATGAAAGGTTTTTCGAAATTTGGCTGTAGTAGGCATGGTGCGCTCGTAAGTAATTTCTTTACATTTTCCCATGCCAAAGCTCGTTCTTTCGTGATTGAGAATTCTACACCTTTTTTAAGGAGGTAATATAGTGGAGCTGTAATTTTGGAATATGCTTCTAAGTACATTCTATGATAGCTGGAGAATCCTAAAAAACTTTGAATCTCTTTAACTGTTTGAGGCAAAGGTTTATGCAAAATAGCTGCAACTTTGTTTTGGTCAATTGCTAATGTCAAACCTGAGACTATGTGTCCAAGCGCTTTGACTTCATCGTAGCCGAATTTACATTTTTCTAACGAGATGGTAGCTCCTAAAGCTTGTAATTTTTGTAAGATGGATGTAATGCAGTCAATATGCTCTTCCCATGTTTCGTGAAAAATGATTATGTCGTCAATGTACACAATGACTTGTCCTTGTCTAAGTTCGTCGTGGAACTCAGTATCCATCATTCGTTGGAAGAATGATGGTGCGTTTTTTATTCCAAACGGCATTCTTTGATACTCGAATATCCCTAGGTGTGATATGATTCGAAGGAATTTTTTGCTATTTTGGCTAATTTTGTTTTGATGGAATCCTTTCATAAGGTCCATTGTTGTTATAAATCTTGCTTTTCCCAGGTTTGTTATTACTTGCTCAATCCTGGGCATTGGATATCTATCCGGTATTGTGTATGCGTTCAAGGCCCTAAAGTCGCCACAAACTCTCGACTTCCCCCCATGCCAAGCTACTACGCATGGAGTAGTAATATCTACCTCTTCATTACTTCCTACTTTGCGAAGAATACCCAGGTTTACCAATTCTTTCGTATGTTTTTCAAGTTCTAAACGGTTTCGTGGGCTAGCTGGATAGGCCGGCTTTCTTAAAATAGGAGGCCATGGCGCATCAACTGTAAGTTTGATCTCTACCTCATACTTATCAATGGTCCCAATTTTAACTGCTCCTAGTCCGAAAGTGTTTGAAAAGGTACTTACTAAGTTGTGTATCCTTTCTTCTTGTTCGATGCTTAGTTTCGAACATGTACTTATTTTGCTCTTGATTTCGTGCGAAAGAGGGGTATGTTTCATATTTATATCCATGATAACGTTGGCTGTTCTTAGCGCGAATTTCTTTCGTTTGTTGTCATTACCTATCGTGAAGTACTTTTCTCGCGTGTGTATAATGTCTATACCATAGAGTGACAGGAAATCATCTCCTAAAATGAAATATTTAGGTGTTGCGTTTTTCATTACTACGAATTCTGCTATTATTCTAGTAGAACCTTCTGTGTGAGGGAAGACTACAGGGATTTCAATTACCCCTAGTGGTGTAAGTGTCGTACCACATCCCCTAAAGGTAGTGTTACTTTTTGGTAGGGCTGTCTCTTGCCAGTTTGGTAGTATAGTTTCTAGAAATGTTTCTCCTACTGCTGAGCAGGAAGCTCCGCTATCAAGCAGTAGTTTAACTTCCTTGTTTGCTATTAAAACTGTTGTGAGACTGTGAGACCCGGTCATGTGTGCTCTTCCCACCTTTGGTCTGGTTTTCATTTGTTCACCTCCAACAAATTTGAATCGCATTGTGGCATGCGCGCTCAGGTCGCGTTTTGAGATGCGATTTCAGATCGCATATGTGACATGCGATGAAGAGCCTGTGCGATGTGAGATCGCACAGGTTTCATGCGATCCAACTTGTGAAATCGCATCCTTTTGTGCGATTTGACTCAGATGCGATTTAAGATCGCATCAACTCAGCCCGATCTAATCCTCAAGCGAATCAATATCGCATCGGCTCAATGTGACTGAACCGCTCAGGCGATTCAAGATCGCATCAATCAAATGCGACTCAAATGCGCAGGCGATTCAACCCATGGAATCGCACCAAAAAAATCCGAACAAATTGTTTCATCGCTCCACTTAGATGTGATCCAACCTCGCCTCGTTTCATGCGATTCTACCCCAGATGTATTATCGCATCCTCCCATCCGATTCAATCCCACTTGCTTTTCATGTAGGAATTGCAGAATTTTTTTGAAAATTAAGCAAAAAAAACTTGAAACACCCTAAACCACCCAAGAAATAGCAAAAAGTGATAGATATCTGAGGACTTGATTTGTTCAGATAACAAATAATAAATGTGAACTTCACAAAAAGTTCACAATGAAATGTGAATTTTAGATGAAGTTCACAAAAAAATGTGAACTTCAGAAAAGGTTCACAAAAAGGGGTGAACTTCAGAAAAGGTTTACAAGAAAATGTGAACTTTGTATGAAGTTCACAAAAACATTACAATTTTCTGTGGACTTTTTCTGAAGTTCACATCTCATTGTAAACCTTCATTGTGAACTTTGAAAACAGTTCACAGTAAAATGTGAACCTTGGATGGACTTCACGAAAAAATGTGAACTTTGGATGCAGTTCAAATGTCATTGTAAACTTTTGATTGTGAACTTTTTTCACAGTGCACAAAAGAATGTAAACTCCATAAACAGTTCAAAATGGTTTATCAAAATTTTGTTTACATTTTGAAAAAGGTTTATTGATTTCATTAAATCTAAATGACACATATTTTATGTAGACACAAATTGGGTTAGCGTAGAACTACGGAAAAAACACCAACTTTCTAAACCACCTAAGAAACAGCAAAATGCAATAGAAATCTGAGGACTTCATTTGTTCAGATAACAAACCATAAATGTGAACTTCACGAAAAGTTCACAATAAAATGTGAACTTTAGATGAAGTTCACAATGTAATGTGAACTTTAGATGAAGTTCACAATGTAATGTGAACTTTAGATGAAGTTCACAATGTAATGTGAACTTTAGATGAAGTTCACAAAAGGATTCCAATTTTCTGTGACATTTTTATGAAATTCACATGTCATTGTAAACTTCTCTTGTGAACTTTGAAAAAGTTCAATAAAATTTGAACTTTGGATGAAGTTCACAAAGAAATTGCAATTTTCTGTAAACTTTTTATGAGGTCACTGTAAACTTCCACTTGGAACTGTTTATGGACTTCGCATTCTTTTGTGCACTTTGAAAAAAGTTCACAATAAAATGTTCACCTTAGCAAAGTTTTGTTTAATCCTTTTCAAAAAGGTTCATTGATTTCAATAAATTATGCATATTTTATGTATACCACAAAACTGTTGTAGTGTATAACCACGTAAAAAAGCCAACTTTAAACCACCCAAGAAATGGCAAAAAGCAATAGAAATCTGAGGACATGATTTGGTCATATACAAATAATGAATGTGAACTTCATAAAAAGTTCACAATGAAATGTGAACTTTAGATGAAGTTTACAAAAATGTGAACTTCACAAAAGGTTCATGATGAAATGTGAACTTTAGATGGACTTCACAAAGAAATGTTTCTAATACAAATTGTACGTATATTTCATGTATGATACAAATTGTACACATATTTTTTTCATGTGTAATACAAATTGTACGCATATTTTATGTATAATACAAATTGTATGCGTATTGTATGTATAATACAAATTGTATGCGTATTTTATATAATTGGGGGGCTCAGGTCAAAATTTTTCACTACTTTTATCGTAAAAAACTTTACCCAATTGCGTGAAATTAACGCAAAATCTTACGCAATTGGGAAAAGTTATACGACATCCCAATTTTTTTTACGCAAATTTGCGTAAATTTACTGCTCAGAAGGAGATCTAAAACAAAATTCTTACGGTCCTTTTTTACAAATTGGGAAAAGTTTTTACAGCAAGGTACCGTAAAAAACTTTCCCCAATTTTTTACAAAAAGGCCGCAAAAATTTTGACTTGAGCCCCCTTATTACAAATTTTTGTAGCATACAAGTATGTAAAGACAAAATTAAATGAGATGAAGCTCACAATATAATGTGAACTTCAGTCTCAGATGAAGTTCACAAAAATATCTGAACTTTAGATGAAGTTCACAATTGAATGTGAACTTTAGATGAAGTTCACAATTAAATGTGAACTTCACCACAATTTCACAATACAATGTGAAGTATAAATGCAGTTTACATAAATATGTGAACTTCAGGAAAGGTTCACAATATAATGTGAAATTGATCACAATTTTGCGCACATTTTCCAAGAGGTGTATGGATTTTGATGAATTACGCATATGTTATGTATAACTCAAAGTGGTGTAGGATATAAGTACATAAAAAGCCAGAATTCAACTACGGTAAACCAGCCAAGAAATAGCAGAAAGAAATAGAAGTCTGGGGGGTTGATTTTCCCAAAGCAAATGCAAACTTCTGACAAGTTCACGATAAAATGTGAACTTCAGATGAAACTTCATCAAAACTTTATTCACATTTTCAAAAAGGTGTAGCAATCCATAAACTACTTATACATAAAATATGCGTATACGCATATTTTATGTAGAAAAAAAGTTGTTGTAGGGTAATATCAGGTTAGGTGTAGCTCCTCAGCAGCCAAATCAAAGCTCTCAGAATTTGCATCATCACAGTGCATAACAAATTTTACTGAAGAGGTTGTGATAAAAAAACAAATGGCGGCACAGCCTTTCACATTTCCCCTGTCTCTCCTATCTTGAGAAAAACCATTTTCAAAAATAGAAATTGAAGCCTTGTTATTGGCCAGCCTTTTGCACTTTCAAAACTCAAACCCTTCTATATTTATCCCTAAAGATTCAAAAGCACTGAAAATTTACAAAAATGAGCAGCAAAGATACAAAGTAAACACAAATGCCCATCCTAAATCTTTAAAAAAAATGACTGGAAAAGAAACACCAAGACTGACTAAAGAAGCATTTGTTCCATTTGCAAAACATCGCCTTTCCAAGGTTTGGGTTGTTCACGCAATTGTTCCCTAAACTCTTCTTTAAGCTTCATACATTTCTCAATTGATATGGGTGAAACAAAGTCGGCTGAACATTCCCCAAGCAAAAGATTTGAGTAATGTGAATAATAACCAAATAATTCAAGCTCTTTTATCTCAAAGATTGAGCACAGCTTACCAGCTACCTTGATACAATTTGCTAGATTACAAACTTGATGTGCTGTGTACGCAGGTATGAAAACTGCTTCTCCAGGTTTCTATATCATTTATACAATGCAAAGAAGTCATTGGTCAAAAAAAAAAGAATCTATTAATTTCCAACACCAAGAAAAAGAAACAATCACAGACCTGTCTAATCTCATAGCCTTTCACCCCATATTCTTTGCGCAGTTTTTCTCTCTTCTCAACGTCAATGTAAGTTCTTGTCCTATAGTTAATTTATCCAAGAAGCAGATCAAATCAGAATCAATCACCATCATAAAAGATATGATGAACAAACATACACATGAATTGGATCATCATATCCACTCTTAACCTCTTCAACGGAGATCCCTAATTGTTGAGCATGATGTTCATAGAGAAATTTACGCACTTTCTCCGCATCATTAGCATGATATAGATGCCATAAAGACTGGGGATCCAATAAAAAATCACTTCAGTGTTTTGCTATATTGTTGTGAGTCGCAAATTGAGATCTCAATCTAAAGAATATCAGGAATGTTTACTCACACAACCTTTGATTCCTTCCTGATTACATCTGGCATACGTTTGGATATTGACTGCATCTACAACAAAAAATATCATGAATTGATCTTATATATTAGGGACCCGGAATCTGATCAATAAAAGTTGGCTCAACCTGACATGTCCATATGGAGACTTCAAAGCAAACAATCCCAGATAAAAGGTTAGTATGGATAGCAAAGAGAAAGGGATTAATCTTGATTTAGATCAAACTACAAACCCAGTTGATCCAGATGATCCACTTTGATCTGAAGTTTGCATAGCAATGTACATCTATATACTCCATCACTCAAAGCAGTCAACACAAAGCCAACATGCAAAAGAAAACAGAGATTCAAAACGGAACTCACCTTTGGTCCACTATGCCAGAACAAACAAAAGCATCAGTAAGAAAGAAACAGGATGATTGATTGTCGTATTGAAACACAGATTATCCAAAAAGGGATTACTTACATATCTGGTATGTTTGCATTCATAGGAAAATGCGCTGTGAGATTCTTCAATCCATCTCGCCTAGTGCTCTCTCCCATGGGTACTGCTTTTTGGAAATCTTCAAATAATTCACGGAACTTCAGATTCATGTCTATCTCGGGTGGCCAATCCTATAGCAACAATTAGACACATGCAAATTCAGAAAAATGTATCTCTAAGTGAGCAAAAGAATACAGACAAACCCTTAGTTTCCAAGCTTTTGCATCACGGAAATTTGATCCTTTGAATCTCTCAAAAAAGTCTCCAACATTCGTCTTGATGGTGTCACCATGCGGTGAGTTGGAGTCCAACATGCTACACTGTTCCTCTCCATAAGTTGTGCTCAGATATTCAGGATCCCAAGGTAATTGCATTCGATCTTGAACCCCAGTCACCACTAGAGGAACCCCGGATGACCAAATCTGATCAAACATCATGTGATTAGATTCAAGTGTGTTAACGTCTACTTT
Source organism: Melampsora larici-populina 98AG31 (assembly GCF_000204055.1). NCBI lineage: Eukaryota > Fungi > Basidiomycota > Pucciniomycetes > Pucciniales > Melampsoraceae > Melampsora > Melampsora laricis-populina. Next base: position 342,321 of record NW_006768794.1, on the reverse strand, counting down.
ATAATAAGGATCACTTTCTGAATCCGGTGGATGATGAAGGAAGTCATCAATAGGGAAAGGTGAAGGTGGAGGTGTGGTATTGATTGAGTCTTGTCGAAAGACCTCATCGATCTCTTCTAAGTATTTCAAGATTTCTTCCCGAGCTAGATGCGATACTTTGAAGTATGAAGAAGTGTCATGTTGAGATCCAAACGCTTTCACACAACGACCAGTCCGTTTGATCCAAGAAGAATGAAAATTGTGTCCAGCTGCACTGTTTTGATTGTCCTTTTCTTTGCCATGTTCATTAGACAGTGTTTGAAATATGTCGAAGCACATCACACATGCTTCCTTCCCACACCTTTCACACATCCAAGCTACTCCAATCAACGTCGTCGCACAATAATCACATTGAGTTGATACATCAATCCTTCTACCAATAAAAATGACACTTTGACTTTTTTGAAATTCGATCAACTCTCTTTGCAAGACAGGTTTCAATGCTTTTCCGACGGTTCTCCTTAGATTAATTAATTCATTCATATGTGAACTTAATTCATTGAATATCATAAATTCAGCTTTACGATAAGAAGTTTGAAGGGCTGTTTGATTAATAGACTCGAAGATTGGTCCTCCTACTAAATTAGCTGTATGTTTCTCATAGATCCATGATCGAATATAAATAAATGCGCAAATAAATCCCCCTTTTCTACTGACACAAGATGAACATCTATATTTATTCAATCCTGACGGTAATGATGCACAATTCCTACTCTGTATTTGATATTCAAATTGTGGCAATAGAGTTCCATCAGAATCTGACAATTCATCAAAACTAAGTAATACGATTTGTGGATTTTTTTTAGACTTTTTCATTAATTCATTCTCTAATTTTGGAACTAATAGGTTGGCGTTGTGAATGGATGAATTGTTGGCGTTTGGTAAATTAAGAATCAATTTTCGTTTTTTTTTGACGGTTTGTTGTTCCATGTCTAAAGGTTGAGTAAGTGATGTGGATGGAGATGAATGGACTGGAACTGAGATATTGGTGTTGTCAATGGATGTATTGTCGGGGTTTGGTAATCTAAGAATCAGTTTTTGTTTTTTTTTGATGGGTTGCTGAATTTCTGAATTTTGAGTCACTGATATTGATGGAGACAAACGGTCTTGTTTGTTGAAAGACTCTTCATCCTCGCTTGCGCCGCTGATGGATATGGTGAGTGGATTTTCAGAAAGCAGTTCCTCCTGTTTCTTCGATCTGGCTTCTCTGAGGGCCTTGGATATTCGTAAGAAAATTTGTGTGTTTGAAGAATACATGTCCTTCCATCCGTCTGCGCTGGGATCGTGTAAATGAGGCCATTCATGGTTGAGGATCGGTATAGGAAGTGTAGACGTGAAAGTGAGATCGAGGGGGACGTAATGTGTTTTGTCATTCACATGAGCAATGACAATCGGTCGTATATCAGAAGGGGGAGGTGAAAAGAATGGGAATGTGTGCATGGTTGCAGCGTTGTATTGAGTATAGAAGATGACAGGCTGGTTGTATGTGTTGGCAATGAGCGGCATGCCACCTGGCATCGGGTACCAAAGGTCTCGGCCTGCTGAGCTGTCTGGGTTTTGAAGTATTGCGAGTAATTTTTGTATATCATAGTTGATACACAAATCTGGAATGTACTTCTCGTACCAATCGTATCGCAGACGAACTTCCAATTCCATCTCACTACGAATAATGGTTGCTTCTTCTGGTGAACGACCAAGGCAGACAGCGATGGACGCAAAAGCGCAAAGACCTTCGCCTGGTACTTCGGTGACATTTCTTAAGAAAGGGTGCAGGTAAGCGGGAATATCATCGATGTAAGGTAAAGGCTGGAATAAACGTAAAAGTAGATTGCACAAAAATAAAAGTGCATGACTTCAGCATTGAAATGAGCTGAGGAGGAGGGTTTGACTCACGGCAGAAGGACATTGTTTGGGTTTGATGCCTTGGGAATCGGATTGTAGGCTGAGTTGGCTGGCCTTACCACTTGTAATCCGAGCAGATGATTGAGTAAGAGTGACCAAAGGGGCTTGTCTTGTCTTGCGCTTTTTTGATGGGGATTTGACAACAGAGGCAGGTGAGTTTGGATCCTTTTGTGATTCTTGAATGGTTTCTAATTGAGCTTCAATGTTCTTTTGTTTTGGTGGCTGAACCTGAGCAATCTGGAGAATCCGTGTGGATTTTTCATCTTGAGGTTGTTCAATTCGCAACTCGGTTTGGGTGGTTTTGTGCATCTGTGGAATGGATGGAAAGCTTTCATTCGGAGTCTCGAATTTATCTTCTTCAAATTCGAATGGCGGAGGAGTTGAGAAAGGAGGTCGGTCTGATCCATCCTTGATGTGAAGATCGAGTCCTATTGGCGGAGAGGGGGTTGGCATTTCAGTTCTTATCGGTGCTGGACTTGTGAGCTGTGTAGGATCAGGAAGTAGGAGGAGATCAATTGATTGTCAATTTTCATATGAGATTGTTATCAATGGAATGTATTTAAAATACTTACCTTTGGGAATGGCAAAGTTGGATTAGTTATCGTATTACTGATTTTTGATGATGGTGCTAACATCGGAGAGAGTGTGACTTCGGACTCGCAAGGCTTTGACTCAGTTGATTTGACTTGAGTGGAATCGGAAGACTCAGTTGGTTTGGAAGACTGATGGTCTTGATTGATCTTTAAGTTACGAAGATTTTCTTGAGCTTTGACAGAGGTTGTTTGCTCAGGAGTCTCACATGGATTTTTCTCAGCTCTCTTGTCAGGTCGAGGCTGATGATTGGGTGGATTCGCATGCTTGGAAGTTGATTTTTCTTGTTCTTTGAGTTTGATCTCATGCTTCGGGGTATTTGAATCGCTCTCTTTAGTTTCCATTCCATACTTTGATTTTGTTGATGATTTCATTTTCTCTTCAACTTTGGCTCCATCCTTTGTTACTTCAACTTCTGCCTCTTCTTCTTGCTCTGAGTGAGCCGTCGCACCTTTGGCTAATTCGGCAAGCGTAATTTCACGTTCAAAGCGTTCAAGGAGGGAGGTCTGTGTGGCGTGGTCGAGGTTCTTCATGCGCCTGATGTGATCAGCATATTTTTTAGAGAGAGAAGGAGGTTTAGAAGGTCGTTTAATAACCGAATCGGGTGCAGGCGCTGATTCTTGCGATTTCGACTTGTTCGTTTTTTTTGGCTGATGATAGTGCAGTTCTGTGTTTGAGCGAGGGTGATTATGTTGGGGTTTCTTGATCGTGAAAGTCCAAGAGTCTGATGGAAGTTTTCGATCAGCTCGAGCGTAGAATGGGCAGTCTCCTGGTGAACGCGCATGCCGAGTTGAGCCTTTGTAGCATTTGAACTCGATCCACGAATCAATGGGAAGATACCGGGAATCAAGAACTGAGAGCTTGTACCCATGATCTACTGTGAGTGGATCGATATAATTGTATAAATCTTGAAGGTCTTTGAAGACGGTGCCCATTGGTGGTGACCGTAATAAAGGATTGCCTTCCTCGTCCGTGGGAATATATAAGTTTGAACTAGCTTTGTTAGAATCGGGTATGTTTTTCATTGTAGAAGGGCCAGGTCTGAGAGATCGATTGAGATTTGTGAACTTGAAAAAGCGAGATTGAGTCCCCTACTGAAAAGTTGTGAAGCAGCAAGTTAAAATCGTAGAATTGTGAAGGGGTGATTGCGTAGTCTACTTGTGAATTTTGAGTCGGATAAGATTAATGAATGAGTTGTGAAGTTGTTTTTGATGTGAACGGGTGGAATTGGAGGGGAATGGTGCTGTGTTTTTTTACATACTGAATTTCTTCATGTTTTTACTAGTAAACCTCAGAAAAGATAGCCATCTACATAGTCAAAGCAAAGTGATTGGAGACTGAAGGAAGCATGTTGATCCTTTCTACTTGAGATTTTCCTCTTGTTTTAGAAAAAGCGTAAGGATGCTCTGAACAAACTGGAAATATAAGGTCTCTGATGAGCTTACTGACGATAGCTTTATTTAATGGTGTCAATCAATGAAGTAAGTTCTTTGCTCTCTTGAGCTTCATGACTATGGCAAAGTGAAAGATTACAAGACCAAGAAATTGACTGAGGAAGAAATTGAAAAAAACATGTTTGAATCTCACCACTTACATCTTGGATTGGTGCGACACCAATAAAAACTTCAGAACTCAAAACAAACTCACCAACGCCAATGATCCTAACGAAGTCACTTACAATCATTTTCTCTATTGTAGTTATCTAGTGCTTGGTTATAATAGTGGGATTCAGAAATTTGTGGTTAAATGCAAGGTGAAGAAAGGGGTGAAGATTTGAAATCATGAATTAAGGGGTTCAAAGACCTGAGATTACGTTGATACATCTTGGTTATAATAGTGGGATTCAGAAATTTGTGGTTAAATGCAAGGTGAAGAAAGGGGTGAAGATTTGAAATCATGAATTAAGGGGTTCAAAGACCTGAGATTACGTTGATACATCTTTTTGTTCTTTCTTGTTTGCCCCTCCTGGTCCTTTTCTGTGCTGTGTTCAAGAGGATGAGTGTGTGATTCTGGTTTCTCCTGTTTTTCTGCTGAACCCAAATTTTCATTCACTCAATCACAATCAACTCTCATTTCTCTCTAAAGTTCATCCAGACACATTGAAACCAGTGTAAAGTTTTGGTTTTATATATGCACATAACAAATCCACAGGACAAGAATGCATTCAATATCACATAGGTGTTACAAATGTTGACAAAAGCATGTAAAAGGATTGCAGTTTAAAAGAACAGGGATCTTAACTTATTGTAAATCATGTTTTGCACAATTGAAGACACACTAGCAGTACTCACCTATTTAGCAATGCAACTGCTGGTAGGTCACTTTCTCTCATCCAGGCTTAGTGTACATCAAAGGAGCAGGGCTAAGTGATAATTAAGAACCAAAATAGTGATATGATTTGTGAATTGATCTCAATTTAAAATGATAACTTTTGGAAATGTGTACACCTGCTAACAAGAAGCTGTACACTTTGTATTATACATAAAATATGAACCATTGGAAGTTCACATTTCTTTGTGAACTTTATCTGAAGTTCACAAAAAATTGTGAACCTTTAGCAAAGTTCACAATTTTTTGTGAACTTCCAATGGTTCACATTTCATCGTGAACCTTTTGTGAAGTTCACAATTTGTGTTATGCATGAAATACGCATAATGGACTCCCTACTAAGATTACTGATGAAGGACCAGCTATCAATTTACACATGTTGGATCATGTTCCTCATGATCATACAAGGCAAATTGGCCCTCCCGGTCCCAGCATATTCATGGTGGATTGACCTGCCTACCAGAAGCTGTACCAGATGGACTGGGTTTAAAGCTCCAAGTGGAAATCACGACTGGAGATGCCAGACCAAGTGCATAAGCTTCAGGTAAAAGTGTTTGCTTTATTGGAATACTTGAATGGTGTGAAATATTTCCATCACTTGATAGACATATATCAAGTCTCAAAAGATCACCCAAACTAATTCTCTAATTCAATTACCAATGGCTTAAATTGATTATTTCTGATCTTTCATTCAAACAGGATTGGTTTTTTGTTGACACTATTGAAAATAGTGGAAAAAGGAAGTCAGTTTCTCAATGTGCTAGTGGTTTGAAGAAGTTTGAAGGAATTCACAATACATTACATTCTTGACTTGGTTTGACATTTAATCATTGATTTGATGTTGCTTGATTTTGAAGAACTAAATCCTCTGGGCTAGATATAATTAGGTACTACACCCAAATCAAAAAAGGAGATAAGAAATTGTTCCTTTTAGTGATGCATTTTGTTTACTTGTATAACCTTCATTTGAAATCATAAAAGTTGGTTCAGATACTTCAGATCGTATTCCACATAAAACTGATATATCACCAATTGAAATTGAAGAAGATCCCGTGAGCAGTTGAAATTCAGAAGACATTTTGTGAAAAGAAAACTCAGGAAAGAAGTTACATATGTATGATTTCCCTATTCAAACAAAGATTTCGTCAACCGAACAAACCCTATAAAAGAACCCAAAAGAAAGACGGGAAACTCATAAAAACATTTGCTGATTTTCAGATAAAAGGCTCAAAAGAGTAGTGATCTCAAATTTCTTTCTTTCAATAGATTTCTTTTTCTGAAAACATACACAGTGAACATACAAATGAATTAAAAAAATTTCAAAAAAAAGAGAAAGAAAATAAAGTCCCTGGGTCAACGGATTCACCCAATTTTAACCATCCCCTTCCTCCTCTTCTTTTTTTCTCCTTCTGAAACACTTATATAATTTGGTTTATATAAAAAATAATATATCTATCAAGTTACAAAATCACAATTCACACACACAAATCACAAACACATTCACATTCACATTCACACACACATATAGTTCTTTCAAAAAACAAACAAAACAAACAAACACATATTTAGTTAATGAAAGATCAATGAAAAGGAAAAAACACAAACAAACATATATAATTTTAAGGAAAAAAAGAAATTTTTAAAAGATGAAGACAAAAATGAAAGAAAAAGAAGTTAAAATGAGTTGAGATTTTTGTTTTTTAAAATAGAGTAATAAACATGAAAAAATTGAACTTTCTTGTATTGTTTTTTTCTTCTTTTCTTTGAATTAAACAGCTATATCTCTACAAGTTGGACAAGTAGCACTACCAGTCATAAGCCATTGATCTACACAATTCCTAAAAAAAGAAACCAAAAAATCATTAGTGGGAATGAATTGAAGTTGATCACTTTTCAAAAAAAAGGGTCAAAAAAAATCAAGGTACTCACTTACGAAACAAATGTTTACATTTCAATAATCTTAATGTTTCATCCTCGACATAATCTTCTAAACAAACTAAACAAAATCAAAACGAAATCAATCTCAAATCCCATCTCCAAAAACTAAAAACATGATTAATTTGATAAAAACACTTACTTAAACATTTCTCAATCATATATTCCAATACATCACCATCCCTCAAAACTCATTGAATAATCTCATGTTTAAATTGAACCAAAGTTAAATCAGCATTTTCAATTTCAGTCGCTGTAACGGTCATAGGTTTATGTACTCCAATCAATTATGCTAATCTCATCATCGTTTCATAATCTAATTGATTATTATGTTGTAAATTTTGTCAAGTTTCTGAATCTGTTTCTCCTAATGGTTGATTTCCTTCTGGAATATATTCAGTTGGTGTATTAAAGATTAGATGTCTATGGGTTTTTTTTGTCAAAAGGAACCAAATCAATTTCTCCGTTCAAATTGAAACAAAAGGTTGGATTGAAAGGATCACACTTACAATGGAGGATAAAGTCCTGCTAAAACGAATATTAACCAAGATCTTGGTTCTTGGGGAGGCGATGAGGGTCCTTGCGTGGTTGGTTCACTTGATCTATTCTCTCTAGTTTCCTCTTCTTCAATCTATAGGAGGGGTGGCGTTAGAGATAGTCGTTCCATCTGGATTAATCGAGTTAGGTAATAGAGAAGAAGCAGTTGCAGCTGCAGCAACAGATAAAAGTCGTGAAATCATGGTAGCTTGTTTGATCGACACACTTGATCGATTGCCACTCGGTGTCTGATTGGTCGATTCCTGATTCTGATCATCGGATACCGTGTTAGAGATCACTTGATCTTGGTTTGAAGTTTGAGGACGCTCAGCTTGTTCTGAAGGACAAGGTGGTGGCTTGGGTATTGATTGATCAGGTACGTTCCTAGCAACCACCATCCGTTGTACATATATTCTTCGCGTGGGAACTTGAACTCCAGATGTCGGACGAGCCGTTGTAGCTGTTGGTGTGTCGGAATTCGGTAGAGCTTTGATCTATAGAAAATGAATCAATACAAGTTGGAAGGGTGGATCAATAGATAGAATAGATGAATGCACGTACCTGTTGTGTTGAGGATAGGTCAAGTCCCAGACCTGTTTCCTCATTATGTTCATGTTCTTCATGAACATGTTCCAAAGATGGCGAAGAAGAAAGAGTGTTATTGGTAAGGTGTGGGTTAGATGGAGAGAGAGTAGATCATAAGTGATCAGTAGTAGTAGAATGCGAATGAAGTGAAGTGAGTGTGTTAGGTTAATTTGAAGAGTGAGATGAAAGATCTTCTGTTTGATCTTGAATGAGATGAGAATCAGTTAAGAGTGAAGGTGATGAAGTAGTAGAGCTGTTTTGAATGATATCAGAAGTAGATGGTGAATTAGAATTAGATGATTGAATGGTAGTGATCGTTGAATTGAGAGAAGGAAGTGGAGATTGTAAATCGATGAGAAGTAAGACTTGTGAGTTGGACTTTTTTCGATGATGAGTTTGATCAGGAGTTGAAACAGGCGTATCGAAACAAGGTATAGATGATCGATTAGATGATCGACTAGGGGAGAATGAGTGTCTTAGAAAAGTGTTCCAAGATGGTCTTCTATGATGACGAGGATGACTAGAACTGGTTGGAATCGATGAGGAAGGGGTAACAGATGAAGGGTTAAAAATAATGTCATGGTGCGTTTTTTTATTTTATCTGTTAACCTCCGGTTCCTTCCCAACGTTTCGTATTCATCAGGATTACGAACCACGGAGGCCGTCCGTCGATACAAGGCTTGCCATCGCGAGATGGTGCGCGAGGTGACCGGTGATTTCAGAATGGCTTGAACCTGAGTGATCGTCTTGCCGTCCTTAAGGTGCTGCATGGCTAAGACTTTGACGCTGGCTTCGTACTTGCCGCCTCGCATTCTGGGAACTCTGGCCATTCTGTAAGTACGCAAATCGATCATGTCAGTGTCAATGATGTGATGTGGAGGGGTGAAACGGGTAGTGGGGATAGCTGACCTTTCCAGTTATCGAACCAAGTAGAAAACGTTGGCTTACGTGGTAAGATCGGGTAGGATGGGGTAGAGACGATGCGGGATCGGATTGGAGGTGTGATAGATTCGGTCTGGATGTGATAGGAGGATGTGGATGTTGGGAGGAGAAAGTTTTCGATGTTGCAATCGGAATTGGGTAGGGGATGGGACCAAAGAATACCGATCCACAAATCATCGACATTGCCCCGGGGTTTGTCCTGAACCACTCGTGGTCCTGGGTAGAGCCTGTATTGCCTGTATTGACGTGGCTTGCGATGAAAACAAAAAATAAAAAAACGCACCATGACATTATTTTTGAAAACAGATGTACATAGATAATAAATACATATATGCTACTCTTCTGGTAATTGATCTTTGGTGATAAGTCAAATTTTTGGTGAGGAGACCATTGATTGATATGGTCTGATTTTGTAAATGTGAGAAGTTGTTTGTGGGAATTGTGAGATAACTACGAACTTTTGAGACATTTGAGTGTTTTCGTTTGAGTCAAAAAGTGTCTTACAAAAAGTGTTAAAACAAGTTGGATATGCATCACACTAACCTTAGTACATCCTTTCCTGATCACCGGCAGTTGCCAGCAGCTGTTGATGTACACAGAGGGGGGAAGATTTCCTAGGCGCACTGAAGTACTAAAGGAAAAATTCAACAATAGATATAGGTATAGTTTTGCACTTGATATAGCGTACGCGGGAAGTCGCTGTTCGATTCCCACATGATGCACGTCATATGAAATCAGATACATTCAACTTTAGTAGGTAGAACTTCAGTAAATTTGAATGGGTTAAATGTGGCAGTCGTGTATGATAAATTGAACCAAAAAAAGATAACTCATATCAACTTCGCTTGATTTGATTGGATAAGTGAATCATTTTAACCTTGTCCGTTTGCTTTGAATTAATAGATACTAAACTGTAGTAACATTTAACTTCTGCTATATGTATGTACATTTGATTTTCATCATGAGAAATCTTTCTCAATAAGGTCAGAGAGCCAAAATCAAAACCATGTGATGAGCTAAGGACCTACGTGTTTAGATCGCCTTTATCAAGAGGAAAATGGTATATTGAGCTCATGATGAAGATTATAAAAGGTTCCATAGCAAGGGAGAAGGCTGTGTATAATGTTGTTTGCAAGATGTTCCAAAGAGCTAGAGTCATTCATAAAGTAATATGGACTCCATAAACGGTTCACAACAACATGTCAACTTTGAAAAAATCCACATTTGATATTTGTTTTTGGAAAAATTAAGTCCTTAGAATTTCATTTTGTTTTGCTATTTCTTGGATGGTTCACAATACTTTCCTCAAATATTTGTTTACACTTTTGAAAAGGCATATTGATCTCAATTAAATTGAGCATACATAATTTGTAAATCTCACGTTATTCTGTACTTTGGAAACTACAAGTAGAATCACTTCGGGTGCACTCTCAGATTCAAAGTGAGTTGACCTACAAGTGTTTTTGAAAAACACTATGAGCCAGAGAGTGAGTAAGATGGTTATATCAAGACAAGTCGTGGAATCACTTGTAAAAAACAAAAGCATGATTGAAGGAGAATGAATTTCAATAATGTGGTGTTAGATGTTGTCAAAAAGGAAGACGCTTGGATAAATCGTGTTGTGAGATTTAGAAAAGGATACCGCAAAAATCAACAGCCTGAAGTAAAAGTAGGGAATGTGAGAGGAAGAGAACAAGAAGTCCCGGAATCACATAGAGCTAAAGAAAAGTATGATTGAGAAAAGAGAGAACAAATGCTTCACGCTAATTAGTATTGCTCAAGACTCTTCAGACCGGCCTTGATTTGTGCCTCAATCAAAGGGTCGAGTTTCTTTGCGGTCTTGAGTTCGGTCAATCTTGAGGTAATCTCTTCTGCATAATCTTTTACATGCTGCTTCTTAAAAGTCTCCTTCATCTTATCAGACATACCAGCTGCCTTCTTATTCATACCTTTGATTCGATCGACAATAGTTTTTGAAATCTGAACAGAAGATCCAAAATTGGTTAAGTTGGCATCTTCTGGAGTGACCCGTTCACCAAATACGTTGAGGGTCTGAGAATGTGAGCTATGGTGTAATGTCTTTGTGTTCCAGACTACCACCTTTGGCAAATGACTCAAACGTATCTTTGTATTGTACTTGTCAAGGTGAAAATAAGCGCCTTCAATGTGGAAAGGTGGAGGTGTATCGCTGTCGTTGGGGTAGATTACGTTGCCAGAGTCACGTTCCATCAAACAGAAAAGGCCAATGGCACATCCGGATGCGTCTGGATCTTCATGCAATTCATTAGCAAATTCGTCTCGCGTGATGACCAGATTGGAACCAACGCTAGATTTGGAAGATGTGTTGAGAACCTTTGGCGAAGCCCAAGAGACACCATATTGTTGTCCAAGTTCAAGATTTGCTTTGAATTGGGAAAATACTAGGTTCGCGAAGAGTTTTGAGATGAATTTATCAATAGTAGGGAGAAGTTTCATCCGTTGAATATCTTGCATGATAAGGTGCGGGTCGCTTCGAGTATTTGTATTGAGTACATAGGCACCTGAGATTGATAAATATCAGTCAAGGGTTTTACGAATCAATAATAATCAACAAGCTTACCTGCAGACTTTCCTTTATCGGTGCCACCACGAGAACCAATGGGATACATCTCCCCAGACTTGGCTTGCCCTAAAGCTTCAGCAGCTTTGTTGATCGTACACTTGTTGCGAGCAAGTCCATGGTGGTAGAGCAGTTTTGTTGCCCAATCAAATTGATCTCGGAGATTTTGGTTGTTGTCATTGTTGTGAAGTGTAAAGATGCTGGCGATAAATTCCCCAGTTTCCCCGTCAACGAGGATGACATGACCGTATGAGATGATACGTTCTTTAAGATCAGGGCGATTAGGTAGGACATGAAGAACTTTGGCTGTAGTTGGTGCACCGTGTTGATCTTGAACAATAGAACGTCGAAAATCCGCGTGTAGGTCTTTCTTTTCCTGACGCTTCTCGGCCTGCTTTCGGGCAAGTGATGCGAGTTGAGAAGGATTTTTACCCATCTGGAAAAATCAAAATACCCGATGTTAGCTAGATGGCATTCAAGTTTCAAATGTGAATTGCGATAGACGTATGAAAAAAATCACTGATCGATTCATTTACAAATAGTTGAACAAATCCCTAGAGATACCAAAGTACCAAAGGAAGATATTCAAATAGGTCATAAAAGGAGATAAGGATGTTTGGCTACTTTGGACGATGTCCTAGATGTATGCAAGTACCAAACGAAAAATCTTGGAGCAGTAATGAAGGTCTTGGACATCTGGGATACTTTAAAAATGTCCAAGACGCACTGAAGTACTAGCCAAAAATTTGAGAGGTAGTGATGCAAGGGAACAAGACATAGAAAGAGAGGAAAGTGAGCGGTAAACATCATTTACCTTCTGAGCAATGAAAAGTAATCAAGATATGAGGTGATAAGAAACTTTGAAGAATGCTGTATACTAATCAAATGATGAGCGATTGTGAAATGATCAGAAAAGTGTTAATTTGAAGATGATAAAAGGTAGAAGTGATACCTGGTTGAATCGATCAATGTATCTTTGGATTCAAGGAACGATAAAATGGATGAATGATTAAGTTGTTAATGGCAGAGGCGTATAGAAAAAAAATTGCTGGAGTTACAGTCGATTGAAAACCTCTAGGAAGTTGGATTAAGCAGTAAAGGACCCCTGTTATACCCACTTGATTCAATATCCACTTTGTTTCAAGAGAATCTTCTGTTTGTCCGCAGAAGGCTTTCAAGTCGAAAAAAACGTGATGCGTGCTACATATGAGTTTTCTTTAATTATTGTGAGGTCGCCTGTGGAGAAAAAGACACGGGGAGGCTGATTCAACGTGGAACTACGCACGTGTGTATAAAACGACTGAGGCTGCTAAAGGGATGTTGTTGTCCCCCATTAAGGTGGCTTTGTCGTTATCTTCCGGAAGACGTCCCCTGTGGAGAAAAGGAAACGGGGCGGCTGTCTCAACGTAAAACTACGCGCGTGCGTATAAAACTACATGAGGCTTGGTGATTATCTTCCCAACGACCTCCCCTGCGGGGAAAAGTAAACCGCTGGGTAACTATCTCTGTGCGTACAAAACTACAGAACTTTTTGATGCATTTGAAGGCTTTGGGCTGCTTGAGGATTCTGGTCGATTCTTGCAGACGAAGTTCAAGTATAGCCCGGATGAATCTGTGTTGATGGTGTTCTAATCTTGGCAGGGAAGTGGTCAACAAGTTCAAAAGCCCCGCGTAGTTTCAAGCTGGGTGCTTCACTTGTCCCAATCTTTATAAAATATGGAAAAGAAACTAACAAATTCAAACTATTCACTCCCATGAAGAGTGAATTCGAGATGAAAGTGATTGAAATGGAAATGAATGGTATGTTGAGGGTGTAGATCCATTCAAAAGTCTCTTATGGAATGTGGCAAGAATGTGAGCTTTCAAGATAATTTTATCAGCAAACAAATACCAAATGGGAACTCCACAAATGCTTCACGGTGAAATGTGAAATTCTGAAAAAGTTCACATTAGAATGTGAACTTCTCAAAAAGTTCACAATGAAATGTGAACTCGACAAAAAGTTCACAAGAAAATGTGAACTTCCTAAAAAGTTTGCAATTAAATGTGAACTTCTCAAAAAGTTCACAATTAAATGTGAACTTCTCAAAAAGTTCACAATTAAATATGGACTTCTCAAAAAGTTCACAGCAAAATATGAACTTCAGATGAAGTTCTCACAAAATAGAAGTAGAAGTCTAAGGACATAAATTTTCAGCAAACAAATACTGAATCTGAACTCCACCAAAAGTTCACAATAAAACATAAATTCCTCAAAAAGTTCACAATGAAATGGGAACTCCATAAGATTGCTAAAGAATGTGATCTTCTATGATATCACTAGCTATTTTTGTAAATCAAGCGTGTTCAAACTGATCACAATTTGGTCAGTTTGTCTCTTTCATTCTTGATCCTTTTCATTTCTTGCAAACCAAACCCAATATAAATGTCCTATTTGTAGGAGCTTGAAAAGAATCTATGGCTGGTCACTCATAGTGCTTAACTCCCTCCCTCAGATTGAGTTTGGCTTGGAGATCTATCTCGAGGACAAGTGAAGAATCCTGAATGGAAATGCAAAGTCTTCACTTAATTTCAAATTGCTTGGGTGGTTTATAATGTTTGAGGGGTTCACTTTTTGATTGAAAAATTCCTCTAGTAGATTGGACATTTTGTTTGACTTTTTATTTGTCAGTTGGCAGGTTCAAAAGAAATGTGTACTGTGATAATCTTGGTTCCATTCTTTCTTTGAAACACTGTGGAGTTGAGGTGGCTGAAGGAACAAAATATATCAAGAACCTATCTTTGTTGTGTTGAGCAAAAAATACAACTTCATCACTGAAGTGAGAAGAGATTGATTTTTCCTGTCAGCTGTCCTTCATCCGTTCTGCCATGCCCCCTTTACAGAATTACAAAGGTGTCCTGCTTTATAATACACACATGCTTCACAACAATAAGGGGGCTCAAGTCAAAATATTTGCGACCTTTTCTTGAAAAATTGGGGAAAGTTTTTGACGGTACCGTGCTGTAAAAAGTTTTCCCAATTCGTAAAAAAGGACTGGAAATTTTTTGGTTCAGATCTCCTTCTGAGGAGTAAATTTACGCAAATTTTGCGTAAAAAAATTGGGATGTCGTATAACTTTTACCAATTGTACGCAATTGGGAAAAGTTTTTTGTGATAAAAGTAGTAACATTTTTTGACCTGAGCCCCCCTAATGATCAAGTTGTTGTACATAGCATAAAAATGTGTAAAAACCTTCAACTTGAAAACCCTGGTGACTTGTAAAACTAGCTGTTTATGTTTTACAAAGACAGGAGGCGTAAAAGCTTCCTCATTTTTGTCAATTTTGCGTAAGTTTACGCTACAAGGGGAATTCATTTTACCGTACAAACCATGATTAATTCCAACTTGAAACCCCCTTAGTATGTAGGGCAAAATTCCTTTGTATTTATCTGTCCAATTTTGACTGAGAATATATGTCAAAGGGGAACAAAGGGCCAAGAAATCACTCCCTAGAATATGTGACTTGTCTTGGTGAATCAAGTTTGCTCATCCCTCCTGGAAGGATCACTGTCATAACATCAACTCAAGTCAAATGATGTCTGCTCCGCCTGAACAAATCTCTGTTTTCATTCCAATCCACCTTCTTGATTATCTTGTTGTGGACACCTCTACCAACCAGATCAAAACCTCTGATATACTTGAAAAAGTAACCTCTGACGAGCTTTACAATTTCATTCAAGCCTTTAAACCACATCTTACAATCCTTAGCCCAGAAAGAGACAATCCCAAATTTTTGAAGACAGTCTTTGTCGAGATGGTGGTGCCCCTGATCAATAACTTAATTCCCTCCGAACTGAAAAACACACATTACATTCAAGCACTATTTCATCACCCGCTTCCAGGATTCAAAGAATCTCCAATCAGAATAATGTATCAAGATGAGATCAATTTAAAACGTTTTACCAATTTCAATATATGGGTTCTACAATATCTCAGGACCGGACGATACTATGTTGCAGCAGAGCACCTCTTCACGTTCATCAAGCAATACAATTTCCTTTACGAAAACAAGATTTGTGAAATACGACTTGAAAAAGAGCAGGCTCAATCTCTGATTCAAGAACAGGTGACTAATCTACGAAAAGCCTATCAAAAACTGGAGTCAACCAACATGCAATTACAACAAGAGGCCATTAGTCAGTTTCACACAGTTCTCAAAAACTGGAAGGTGGCCGGAGAGGCTACTGTTGAGCATCGCCTGGATATCTTGAACCAAGCTGTGAAAGACCTTGGATTCTTGGATGCATTGGAGGAGTATCACCAGTAAATCAGCATTGCTTTGTTCTGACTGATATTCGGTCCCTCAATAATGTTTTCTGACTCTTTTGCACCTTCAGGAGCTTGAACAAAGTACATGACACCATTAGTCTACCATCTCCTAAATCAACAGATCAAAATTCTAATCTTCCTACGCCAACATGCGACTATCCTCAACTGTTGGCTTCTCAGGCTACTCATGATCAGCCAATTTAGGGTGTAAGCTTCCCATATGATTGATATTTTGCTTCACCCAGGAGATAGTACGTGCTTAGACTGACTGTTACAAAAGCCACCGCCTAAAAATTGAAGCAGTGTTTGTTGTTGTTTTCCAGGTGATTTCATATCCGCGCTAGTGGTTTCCTGGAGTCTGGTATTACATAGGAATCCTTTATAATCATACTTGCCTCTGTCACAGACTTCCCAGCCCTGATTCTTTGAAGTTTTTCAACTGCGTATCAGTGCCTTTGTATTCCTCCGCACTCATACAGAAGTTCAACTCATGGAAAATGCATTTAGTCAGAGCAGTCTTTCCACTCATGGAAAGTATTTCAACTGAGAGAGTGTGTACAATCATAGGCAGGCTTATTTAAATAGATAGTTTGACCAAAGAATCATAAACCCTTGAAGCATTATGCACAAAAAAACATTATAGAAATTTGAGAAAGCAACTGGATGACAAAATCAAACAAGAAATGAGATTGTTTTTAAATAGAGAATACATATTGATGATATAATGATTATTCTATAGTAGGAAGGAATATGTCATTCTAAGCTGGGACACAAAGGCCTCCTTTGGAGATCTGCGATCACATTTTGAACTAGGCCAAATTGATGTAAAGTCTTGATGATAGTTGCTTTGGACAAGAACACAACAGGATGAAATGGAGTTGGTGTTTTTGAAAGAGAATTACAAAAATCACAGGACAATTTAGGGAA
The DNA here is from genome assembly GCF_000204055.1 of Melampsora larici-populina 98AG31. Lineage (NCBI taxonomy): Eukaryota > Fungi > Basidiomycota > Pucciniomycetes > Pucciniales > Melampsoraceae > Melampsora > Melampsora laricis-populina. The sequence continues at coordinate 325,627 of NW_006768794.1, read as the reverse complement.
TCTGAAAGAACTTCATGGAATCTTTTTGATGCTTTATGATCATCAATGTTGCATGACATCAAGTGAGACACTCCCTGAAATGAACAAAAAAAGTCTTCAACATTCATTTCCAAGATAAAACTGGAGAGAAATTTAGGTGTGTATTTGAACTTCATGTTTTCATAAACTTCCTAAATTTGACATTTTTTTATTTTCACTCTAAAGAAGGAATATACAACAGTCTGTACACAGTGCTCCCTGAGACGCCAGGGGTAGGCTACCAAATTATTATTTCATATTGGGGATCAGCATTCTGACAATAAGCTCTGAGGAATCACTTTCTGATGATTCACTGGACAACTCTGTGTCATCTTGGGCTGTGATAGTAGTTGTACTGCAAGCAGATACCTTGGATAAGGTATTTTGAACCGGCTGAGTTGCTTTTGAATATGATCTTTCTGCGGAGCTCAATGCCAACTCAACACAATCCTTGAAAGCTATATAATTTTTCATAAACGCTGTGACTAGATTGATGTATTCATCTCGGTCCGCCACCTTTGAGTACAAATAAGAGATGTGTCAGATCACTGCATTGATGGTGTTTTATAATTCCTGACGCTCCGCGGAAAGATATGCAAATAACTTACCTGTTTCACGGGCTTTAATCCCCTCAGATACAAATTTAATGGCTTTGCTATAGTTTGAAAACTCAAATTAAGTTGTCCCGTCGTCTGGGATTGGACCTGAGGGAAGCTTGAAATTATTGAATGGGTGTCGCCAGGTTGCAGAATTCCCAAATGTGAAAGTCTTTCACCCAAATTCAATACGGCCTCGAGGTGTCTTTGAAATTTTTGTAAAACATTTGACATCAAATGAAGCTCCCCGGCTGAAATACCCTCAGAAGGTATTGTTATGGAAGTTTTTTTATTTTTTTTGGACCGTGTTTGAGCTGTGGTTGGACAATTGATTTGAGAAACGGAGATGTCATGATTAACAGAGTAGAGACTACATACGTGACTTGTGATTCTTGATGCTAATTTTGGCTCCTTGCATTCCATTGCTGGAAGCTTCAGGATCCTGTAATTTCCTTTTTATACCCCGGGACTGGCGTGTATCTGAAGGAGAGAGTATGTCTAAATTCAAAGTGCCTTTCCCTTTTTTTGTATAAGTCCACTCAATTGTGTTTGTCTTACATGATTGACAGAGAGTTCCACCCGTAATATTCTGGTGATTGTGGTTAAAAGTCGGGCTGGCCAACAGCAAAGCGGACACTTCATTCGGGGTGATGTGGGCTCTTCTGAGTTGTTCAGCATTTTCTTCCATTTGCGCCATTGAAACAAAGCTGCACGGAAATATCAATGCAATTTTGAGTGCATTAGTTCCATCTTCTGATCGTGATTAATGCTCAAAGTGCCACCGAAGAAACATGAGAGAAGACTAGAGATTACCCTGCTGGGTCCATGGGTTGCTCTGTGATCGGCAGTATGACAATGTTGTATCACAATTGGGCAGACGTGAAAATCCTCTCAAAGAATATTTGAAACTAGGGAGAAAACTCTTATGATATCTAAAAGTTTTGGGAATGCGTGTGATGGTGATCAAAGTGAACATCCAACACAACTGGAGGTTTTATGTAGATATACTCTCATCTAAAGAACTTCGTGCAACAAAGGCTGAACTCAGCTGCCTCTAATTTATAAATTCTTGTTTAGGTCAAAACTGGGGAAGTCTGTAAAGGATAGTGCATAAGTTTAACCCCTTTTTGGAGGTGAGCCTCAGCTGCTGATCTTGCCCCCCAGTTGGATCGTGTTCACTGAGCCATATCTGAGGAAAGATCAGACCCAGGTATGAAATGGAATATCTGATCAAAGATCTTTTGGTCGGCATGTACTCAACCTGAGGCGAGAGACATAGGCCGACAGCACAGACAGCTACAGTGATTCATGAGCTTTATTCAATTCCTTTTGAGATGCTTACTTAAGCTGACTTGTGCTGAGGGCACTGACGCCCCAAGAGTGGTGCTTATGTACGTATGTTTTGGACCTCTCCAAACCGGTCTTCTCACAAATACCAACCCTCATTGGTTGATAGAAGGATGAAGAAACAAATGTCACCCGATATTTACGTAAAAGCCACATTAAGTCCAGCTTCAGTTTGAGCATTTGTCGTGATCATAATTGAAGATCAAATAGTCCCTATTTCTGTAATTTTTTACGTACATCTACATATCTCCAATACATCCTATAGCGACTGATTTGTGTCATCCACAATACTTTATTCTTTAGCCTGATAGCCCTTAAAATCCCAATTCACGTTCAACAACCAATTTGCCGTTCCCCCAGCAGGATTGAATCCATCAATCGACTGTTTTACAACTCTGTAATCACCCAGTTTTCTAGACAAAAAATATGTCAAACACGCGGTCAGAAGATATATGTAAGATGTGCTACTGTCTACTCTTAAAAGTTATATCTAATCCTTTATCGTTTCTTCTACAAACACTCCGATGCAGTTTCAGCTCTGGAAACAAAGATTTCGTCCCTCAGAACTTCACTTTCTGCTCTTGAGGAACGCTTAAGCGCACATATCCTTGTTGACCAACAAATAAAACAAGGTATGCAGCTCGTTCTATGACTCTCCGGGCAAATCTAAGTTCTTTTTCTTTCCAGCTGATTTCTTCTTGATTTCCAGTTAGTGAGGTTGAGCACCTCTCAACCCTGGTCGAAGAAATGAAGGAAGAAATTGAGCTCTTAGATTGTCGACTCACCGATTTACAAGAATCAGCCAGCCTCGAATACCAACGTAGTAGAGCTCATGAGGTGGTTCTGCAACAACTCATAGAAGCGTCTCCAGCACATAGTCATATTAATCTTTTATTGGAGATAGAGAATTATTCTACTGAGCGTCATCGTAGTGAAACTCGTATGGATGCATTTTATGACTATTCATCTTATGATAATAAACATACTGATGTTGATCATGTTACAAACCCACCCACTACTGTGACATGTGATCCAGAACATCAATTGTGACTATATTAGTTCCATACAATATTAAATTGTGAATTTTCTTGATTTTAATTGATAAAATTGTTCTGTAGCAAGATCTTTGCTCTATTTGATTGGTAGCAATGTACTCAAGAATGCTAAAATGTCATATCATTGGAATAGAAACTGGCCTCATGAACTAGCACCTCGGATTTCACAGTTGTTGTGTATCTTTTAAAGTTAAGGATTGAGAAATTGAGCCGCAAAGCAAGTTAAAGTCAAGAGTGCGTATTTCCTGCACTGAATCTGAACTTCTCCCCGGAAGCAATGAAATTGACAATGCACATGTACCAAAAACAACTTTAGAAAATGTTCACTTTTGGATTCACTAAAATACTTGAAACAAGCAATTGTTTGTTTTAAAAGCACTCTTGACAATCATCAAAGAGAAAACATTAACTAAAATCTTTCTTCATTTTCCTGTGAAGTCCATCTAAAGTTCACATTTTACTATGAACCTCTTGACAAGTTCAGATTTTATTGTGAACTTTTTCAGAAGTTCACATTTTATTGTGAACTTTTTCGGAAGTTCACATTTTATTGTGAACATTTTGAGAAGTTCACATTTCATTGTGAACTTTTTGGGAAGATCACATATTATTGAGATGTTCTTGAGATTTGTGGACTTCACATTTTATTGTGAACTTTTTGTGGATTTCACAATTCATTGTGAACTTCTCAAAACATTCACCATAAAATGTGAACTTTTTCGGAAGTTCACATTTTATTGTGAGCTTCTTGAGAAGTTCATATTTTATGGTGAACTTTTTGAGAAGTTCACATTTCATTGTGAACTTTTTGAGCGGTTCACATTTCATTGTGAAGAAATTCACATCTGATTGTGAAGAAGACATTTTACTGTGAACTATTGGTCGAATTCACATTCTATTGTGACCTTTTTGAGAAGTTCACGTTTCTAGGGGGAAGATGTATTGGTTAGTCTTGAGGTGCCAGTGGCTTTGATTCTTTCTCTTTGTGTGCTCTGATTTATTCTCCAAGCTCTTTGATATGTTTCAATGAAGATGCTCAGAATCGCGATGACACTCTGGAAAAGCCCATTGGAAGTCGTGTTATCAGTTATTGATGATAGGACGTCAGTCATAACCACATTGGTATTGTTTTGGTTTTTGAAATGGTTCTCAAGGTAAGGGTTGGAATTGGATCCCCTTTGTTGGGGAGGCCGTTTTGGTGAGTAAGATACAAAGGGATAGGTTAGAGATAAAGTAGGACAAATAAAGATTTTGCTGAAAGAAAGGAGATTTTTTAATCTTTTGGCTTCTGAGTGGACGATGTTTGTGACACGGCATACATGTTCAACTGACGTTCAAATCACCTGCTGCGTGGCGTCCACGTACTGGACATTGGCTCAACATCACCGAGGGATGGTGTCATTTGACGCGTCTTGTTCTTTGCTCATTCTCCAAAATTATGAACTTGATAGGTCCTCATGAACCTCAGATATGTTCAGCTCACGCTGGAATCGTGGGCAAGCGCGTGTGATGAGACACTGAGATTTTGATTCTTAAATAAGATGTTTGGTTTTCTGCATGTTTCATTTGCCTCCATTCGATATCAAACAACAACATAATACTCACTACATTAATATCATATTAGTTTTTTTATCACTCTCAACTAAATTGATACCGCCACCTAGTTTTGTTTACGCCCCAGTCATTTGCTCTCACAAATCCCATCTTGACCAGCTTTTGTGATCCTTTTGATATCCAAACGTCTTTCAATATCTCCCACCCTGTGATGACCTCCTCGACACTCATCAGATGTCGCTGTGTTAATTGCCTGGAATCTTCAAATGACAAGGATCAACCTGGACGCTTATGGAAACGCAGTTCCACAACCTATAAAGCCCATCAAGCGTCAATCAAAAAAACCCGCAGCCTTCTGGCTGGGCCCAAGGAGAGTAATCTTACGACCCTGCAAGCTGACCGTATCATTGATGCGGTGGATGGTATAGTCGTGGATGATTCACATTCTTCTTCGACTCAAATTCCTCCAGCTGAAAAGACCATTTCACATCTCGACATATCACATTTGAAGCAAATGGCCAATCCACCACGTCGAAAACAAACCGGTAGCCATTTTCAGCCAAAATGGGATGGTATGAGCGTAGAGTCAGGCAAGTACCGTGCCAATTTCTCCTCCTATAGAGTATATTTCCTGATTCAAGTTGTTTTTCATGTTAATGCAGGTCAATACAGTATGAATTACTATGATCAATTCAAAAAATTCGACCCACTGACCACAGCCATGAACCTTGTAATGGTATGTCTGTATCTGTTTGAGCATATTGGCATGGCAGTTGCTACACTTTGCCTTCACGTGAACAATTCAGTACCGAGTTCCAGTAATCACACAGCTGGTTTATTCCCAAAGGGTTGGTCACCAAAGGACATTCGGACTGTCCTCACAGATCTAAGAATTCAACCAACGATTCAGCGAACTCTTTGCTGTCCGAAGTGCTTTCGTCTTTACTATGAGGGTGATACACCGGATAAATGTAGTTGGCGCGAAACCCGCTCAAGTCGCAAGTGCAATGAACCTCTATTTAAACAAGCAAAGGCTGGCGAAGATGAAGAAAATCACCATGCGAATAGATACTTCTCAACAGTTGCTTTCACCGAATGGTTAGCTCGTTTCTTGAACCGCCCTGAAATTGAAGAGCACCTTGAATCCAGCAAACAAGCGCTGGAAGATGGCTCAGCAATGTATGATGTTTGGCACGGATATATGTGGCGCTCGGCACGTGGGATCGATGGGGATCAATTCACAAATTCACCTGGAAATCTTGTCTTTTCGCTCAATGTCGACTGGTTCAATCCACTGGGCAACAAGGCCGCAGGCAAGCAAGACTCTGTTGGTACTGTTGCTTTAGTATGCCTCAATCTTCCACCACACATACGTACTTCTCCCGAAAACATTTTCCTTTCTGGATTGATTCCTGGACCATCTGAGCCCAAGATGACCCAGATCAATAATGTACTAAAGCCTCTCGTTGCCGAACTCAACACTTTATGGAAAGGAGTCAAGTTTTCTTCCACTGCAAAGTATCCCACACAGGGTCGTGTCATCCGAGTGATGTTGGGCCCAATTATCTGTGATCTTCCAGCTATGCGAAAGGTCTTAGGAATGGCAGGACATAGTTCAAAGAAGAATCTCTGCTCATTATGTCGAATTGGAGAACATAACATAAATTTACTGCACATTCCCCATGCCCTGCGCCGATGTAAGCATGAACTCAAATCACAAGCATTAGCCTGGAAAAATGCAAAGACTGTTAAGGAACGACAACGACTCTTCAAGGAAAACGGAGTCCGATACACAGTTTTGTGGGAACTACCTTACTTCGACCCAACCATACATACTGTAGTAGAGCCTATGCACAATATTTTTCTTGGTTTACTTCGCCATCATGGACTAAAAGCCTTAGGATTGATGTCAAAGAACAGAAGTACCTCGTCGCGACAGGAAGCCAGCCAAGCAGAAGAGGATGAGTCTGACACATTCGAGCAAGAGCTTAAAGATTTTGATTCTGATGACGGTGATTCCGATGATGATGATTCTGAGTTTCAAGGATCAGAATGCAGCGGTGATCAAATTTCAACCGAATCAAACTCTGAATGCAGCAACACCTTATATCCAACAAAAGACGATCTATCGTTTGCATTCGGAAAGATGGCACTCAAATACGATACTGCACTTGACGCTGATCAAGAAACTCATGGCAATGAATCTAAACCACATCATTTCACAGGATTCTCAGGTGAAGTGACAGGGGATGAAGAGGAGGAAGAAGAGCTCTCTGATTATGAAGAGGTTGATGAAGAGTACAATCATATCTTCAACGAGAAGAAACATCTGAATACACTGAGAGAAGTTATAGGACAGGTCCTGCTCCCATCTTGGATTGGCAGAGTGCCAAAGACGGTAGGATCAAGCAAAGGTGGCAAATTGAAAGCAGATGAATGGGTTATACTATACGAGATCATGATAATACCGGCCTTTATACTTTTCTTCAATAGGAAAGGTCATAATTCACCCATCACAGATCACAAAATTGTTCGAAATGCTCTTCATCTGATCAGTATCCTTAAAATTGTGCGTAGATTTGAGGTACAAAGTAGAGATCTGGAGGCTTTGAAACACCACATAAAAAGCTATCGACACGGACTCTCTGAACTATTTACTGCACTCTCAGTTACTCCAAATCTGCACATGTTACTCCACATTCCCCAGGTAGTCAGGGTTTTCGGTCCTGCACCTTACTGGACTGCTTGGTCATTTGAAGCAACAAATGGATCATTGGCCAAAATTCCAACTAACAACCATGATAGTGAGTTCAAAGATTTGTTGCCTTCTTACTTCAAACAAGGTATGATTGACTGATTGACTGATTTTGAGGTAGGCTCTAGAGAGTACACAATCCTGAATAAGTGGACAATGGCTCAAAATATGCGATGTGTACTCCCAGACCTATGCAAACAGCTCCCTAAACAAACCGCAGCAAATGTCTCAAAATTTATTTCACCAAAGTGTACAGACGGAAGTCCTTCTGCCTACCTTCGAGAAGGAAAGTGTGGTCCACCAAATCTGAAGTATAATCCGAAGAAGAACGAAACACTGGATTATGATACACACCTCCTTCTTCTGAGTCGCATGAAAGAAATATACGGCGACGAGGCTGTGCTTTCCACTGACATCTACAAAAAATCTAAGCACAAGGAAGATGCAATCGTCATATCCAGATGGGTCAATCAATTGCCTTCAGTAAAGTGTCGAAATGTAGTGTATTCAACGGAAAAAAAAAACCCTGGCAACAGCACAGTTCTCTATCCAGTACATCTTTCCAAAAACAAAAAAGGTTTTGTCTGGGGGAAAATTAATGAAATATTTATGACAATTGTACGCTGTGATGGAAGGTTAGACCAGCATATTTGGTTTGACATCTCTCGATATACTACTTTGACGGCAGCTCATCAAAAGAAGCACGGGTTCAATTATTGGCCACACTCAGGATTAACTGTTGTGTACAATAGAGAGAAAAAGAAAGATGTGGTACAATTGAATGAGATTGTTAGTCACGGCGCTTCTTGGAAAACCCCACAAGGCTGCTTTGGAATCAAAGAGCCTACATTGCTGATTGTCAACTTATCAAAAACCTCGTGTACTGCAGCTTGAGTTTGGGTTTGTATCATAGTTACTACTAGGATAATGAACGCTTGAGCATTATGTGTCCTTTTTAAGATCGTGACATCACTTTTCATTACTCTCAGGATTTGTAGTATTTTATTTTCATCATCAATCCATTCTCATGTCCCACGGTTGTACAAGCATTTAACATATAGAGAATTGAATGTCTTTTCCAACATTTCATTTTATTTCTTGTTCATTTTGACCTATTGTCGTGTGTACCACTAGGTACTCCGTCCTGTCATCATGATGGTTTTCTCTGTTGCCGTACTGAGAACTCTTTGAGTTCTTCCAAGAATGCTGTGAGTTATTTTCGATTGAACTTGACAAAAGAACAAATGAAAAAATCAGGATGAATTCAAATAATCATTCAACAGAGTCATGAGCAAATCTAACAAGACTCAATAGATCTTGGGAATGACAGTCATCAGGCAAATTTCTTCACGGTTCTGAAGATCTGTCTTGGTCATAATTTTGGTTAATTTCAGCCGTTTTTGAAATCCATATAAAGTAAACACTACACATTATATCCTAACAATCCAATCATATGATGATATAACAAAAAGGTAATAGAATGACTCAACAAACGCTTTGTTATCATGATGCTCATCAAAAATGAATAGTTTTATATAAACACCACAACAACAACAACAAATCAAAAAAGTGTCTCTTTTGTCTCATATTTATGGTGAACTGTTCACAAAGTTTACATTTGATTGTGAGGTACAGATGAATTTCACATCTCATTGTGAACTGACCGCAAAATGCCAGCCCCGGTGTATCCTAACCCGGTGCAAAATCTATTGTTCCACTCTTTAGGGGTTTCAAGTTGACTTTTTTTACCTCTCTGTGTAAAAATCTTGGTGTAAAATGACATGACACTCTGAGGTCCTGCGTTTTTACACCACCATTTTCACACAGAGTTATTTTACAACAACCAAAAAGAAATAAAGATGGTGCAAAATTCAAAAATCAAGGCCTTTTTCAAATTCCACACCGGGTCTATTTTACACTGAGATGGTAGGTTTAAAGTGGGCTGTGTAAAGTTCTCCTACCCGGTTTCCTAAGGGTTTCATGTGATTCATGAATTCATGGCATGGTTTGAGTAAGGATGAGGCAAACTTTGATCAAAATACCCCTGCGGTCAACAACTCATAACAGGCAAAACCGTACTTTGTCCGGGGAAAAGTGCTATTTCCCAACCGTCCAATTCCTGAACTTGATTGTTTGAAAAACTGGTTGGAAGATTTACAAAATATAAACAATGGAAGCAAACATAATTAATGAAAGCGGAAGAGGCCAGTATAGAACACCTACAAAGTTCGCTTGCAGGTCAAAACAATGAAGTAAGAAACACCGCGAGAAAAAAAACAGCCCACACTCCAGAGACAAACTTTCCAAACAGATAGAGGAAGGCCATGACTAAAGCCAATTCAATGATGGTCATTTGAGGGTGGTTGGGCTTTGGGTATTCCAGAGCGACACCAGGTGGAACCTTATATTTCGATGTTCGATTCAGAGGTTCTTGTTCATCCAAGACAGTATCGCTCCCTGGAATTTGAATCAAGTGTCATAGTCAATGGGCCGCAATAGTGGGACGGCCCAGAGAAGGCAGATTCTGAACCTGTTGTAATTTTCCCGTTATTGGTGAATGTAGAACCCTGACATTGGGCCAAGGGCCTACCATTATGGACGCTGGAGGTATTTGTGACGCACGTAATTTCGGGCTCTAGTGATTTCCTTCTTTGCATCAATGAACTCTTGGATGGTAGTATTGCATGATCAATAGTGGGGCGGTGCTGGCCCAAAACAATCCTAGATTTGGGTGCAAGTTGATTAATGATTTTGCTTTCGGTGTCGCTGTTTGTCTCTGCAGGGTATTCAAGAGAATTAGTATGTTACATTATACCTGAAGCTTTTATGTACACACCTGAACTATCATCTTCAAATGATACATGATTTGTGGCTTTATTACTGGCATTATGAACATCATCTCGTTTCCTTGACAAGAAATTGGGATGGTGATTAGAAGCCCCACCTATTAGAGGCAAAAGTGGTCAAAGCTCTGTTTGTAATTTGAATTGGTGATGTGTAATTCCGTACTTTTAGGAGTTCCATTGGTCTCAGCAGAGACCTTCAAAGAAAAGGGGTATGAATCCAAATTGGTCACTGTAGAGCACGTCAAGTAGGAATCAGAATTGGTGATTGAGACAATGATAACAAAATCATGGCTTACATCCATATACGGGGCAGCTGGAATCACAATTTGAATGTAGTGAACTATTGATGGTATGCTTGATCACCCCAGAACGGTTTAATCCACCGCAGTCTTTGCACAGCTTCTTCCTGCCCTCCCTGAGACACGAAGCGCGGTGAGGACATTCGTATGAGACGTTTCTTGAGGCCATTCGCGGTGAGGTCAATGCTATGATTGTTCGATGTGAGATGGAGACACTGGGCTTCACTGTCGTCTACTGATCCAGATTATGAGAGATGTGAGTAGGGACTGATGAGCAACTCCCTTTGTCTTGTGGTTAATCATAAGCGGATGATCATATGTGCTTTTGACTTAAGGTCTGGAAATTAAGGGGTTTATATTCCGAGACACACTTGTTTGTGTAATATTACGCCACAAAAACTTGTCTGTTGTCTTGAAACATATTCTGGTTGAATCGGGGCATTGGTTTGAGCCTCCTGATTTGAAAAGGCACCCTGGAAGATGCAACTTTTACGACAAGCACGATTCTTGTGCAAATGAAAGGCGAAACCACCTATGAGATTGAATCAACTCTACTTAACACAAAGGTCTGTTCAGGTATGGTTAGCGTATTTATAGGCTGGAAAGCAAGCTGTCATGAAAATGTGATATCAACCATTGAAAATCAATGCGTAAAGATCCTGATGAGACCTGATGAAGTTATGTTCCATGGGTTCAACAGGTGAGAATGGTCAACTCACAGTTTATGCATCATTTTCACATTTACCATTCCCTTGTGTTTAAAAATCTGTGAGTAAAAGCTATACAAAATTTCAAACCTCTTGAGTTACGTTTGGTAGCCCTTACAAAAGCTAGTTCGACTTTTCCTCAGTTCATTTCTAGTTTCAGAGCCATCAATTGGTTCCTTTTATTAAAACACTTTGATTGTCCAGAGATTCAATCAAATCTTGGCTTGATCCTTCATTGAAAAAAGAAAACTTTCACAAAAAATCAAAAAGATTGTTTCTCTTGCAACTTGATGAGGTACGTGATGATATGTGTAACAATAAGGGGGCTCAAGTTGAAATTTTTGCGGCCTTTTTCTAAAAAATTGGGGAAAGTTTTTTACAGTACCGTGCTGCAAAAACTTTTCCCAATTTGTAAGAAAGGACGGCAAATTTTTTTTTTCATATGTCTTTGTGAGCACTAAATCTACGCAAATTTTTGTAAAAAAAATTTGGGATGTCGTATGACTTTTCCCAATTGCGTAAAATTTTGCGTAAATTTTACGCAATTGGGAAAATTTTTTTACGATTGAAGTAGTAAAAAATCTTGACCTGAGCCCCCCTAATACATGTAAGACTTAAACCAAAGTCTAACTGAACAAAAGATTATATAAGCTGATAATATGTGTAATGATACACGTAAGGCTTGAACCAAAGTCTAACTAAACAAAAGATTATCTGAGCTGATGATATGCGTAACAATATGCGTAAGACTCCAACAAAAGTCTAGCTAAACAAAAGATCATCTGTTGGATACTTGGTGAGGAACAATCAACTATTAGCAAGTTCAATTAAACACCTTATAGGTTCAGGATAAAGGATATGTTAGTTGGTGTAGTTATCTAAAGCTCAATAACAATCTTTGGCCACAATGAAAGAGCACGGGTCTGACATCATAACAAATTACATAAAGGAATAAACCAACATAAGTTCAAAGTATGTTATTGATCAATTAGTGAAATTCTACTTACTCTTGTCATAGATAGGAAAGAGAAGCAAGTTTGAGTGATTCCAAGGTATACTTATAATATTGAATTCTTCATCTTTTCTTGTTGGGGTAGGTTATAATGCTGCACTTTTCTTTTCTCTTCTCATATTTATTTTCTTTTGAACTACTCAATACTCAAATCCCAAGTTTGTTTTAACAAGGACTCTTCTCTATTTTTATTAAATGCACATTTCAGCATTAAAGAATTCAGTAAGTTATCAGAGTGGATTGAAGCGGGAACATGAACATACAATGGACCAAAAGAATCAACAAATGTGATCTTAAGTGATCTTGAAGAAAGTTTAAAAAGTCTACCCAGTTTTCCAAAAAAAGCTGAGATCAATCCAAAGATGCAAAACAGTGTGAAGTTAGAGAAGTCTCAATTGATGAAATTTCAGCTCATGGCGAATCGTCTATGGAGGCTTTTTGCGGTTTGGGGAAATGTAACTACAATGCGGAAGTTGGAACATGCTGATTCTTTGAAGAAAGAAGAAAGAGCGATCCACACACGTTTTTGTGTAGGTGGATTTTGTGCTCAGCAATTTACGCCACATTGGCCACGTTATTTTTTTGAACTTTTTCTACATGAGTAAAAAGGCCGTAGAAAGCAGAGATAAGAATTCACTTGTCAGACCTGCTGTGGTTCATTTTTTTCCCAATCTTGATTGGCTTCTAAAAACGTAAAGTACGTGTACAAATAGAAGTTGAAAATATGACAGGCAAAACATGTGAAGCAGAAGAGGGCCTGCATTTTTTAAGCGTGAAATACAAAATATCTATCGTAAAAGTTGACTCCTCATTTGATTTGTGTGATTTCACCCTGCTTTTTTACCAAATGGAGTGTTAAAAGCGGCTGTGAAAATGCCTTAGGATAATCAAGGCTGTAGTGTACAAACTATGCTTGATCAAATCAAGTTTCTCTTGCGAAAAGTCAGATTACAACCTCTAAAGCTAACTGGCTTTCCGCATCAATTGATTTGAACAAAATCAATCTGTCTATCCATCTGCACCGTACTTATACTTAATCTGTGATCCTCGTTCAATTTGATGAGTCTGAAGGGACTCCTATTGTCACATATTCTGATCCCTTCCAATGGCATGCTTTAATCATCGAAGTGGCCGGAAGCACGATTTGCACCTGAATCAGCTCTTGTCCCGTGGCAAGAAACATATGACCAAACAAAAAGCAGCATCTCAGGATTTCCTTGACACTGGTGGCCAAAGGCAAGAAGTCATCAGTGAGTTCCATCTTGACGGATAACACCTTGTATGAGTAAGAAAACACAGCGCCGGGTAATGCACGGCCCCCCTCGCAGAGAGAGGCAAAACAAACCGTGAAAATTTTCATTTTCACGATTTCTGTACGCCTCAACAATACTCATACACTTCAGCTTCAAATCCTCAAATCTCACAGATTTCAGACTTCCAAAAGAAATAAACTATTTCATTTTCAAAAATTGTCCCACCCACCCTACATATGTACATAGGGGACAAAGCGGGATCACATGAAGGAAATAACACAGAAGAAGCGGGAACAAAGGAAAGAGAGAAGGAGAGATTCCAAGGAAGCTTTCGCAGGCAGCAAAATTTTTAGACGTTCACTGCACAATGGAGGACAGATATAAGACGAAGTAAAGACTTGCTCAGGATTTGAGCGGTTTCATTGGGCCACCCGCCCGCCGCCGCCCACGAAAACCTTTCTTGGACAGGCAGTCCCCGGCCTACGGCGCCCCCCACACCAGGTCAAACCTGAATAGGTAAGACCTAAATAAAGATCGCTTGAAAAAGAAAGGAGTGAGTGAGAATAAAGTAAGAAAACACAAACTTGAAATTAATAAAAAGCTAGAAGAGTTAAGACTGCATAATAATGATAATGAGAGTTTAAACTACAGAGTAACATTTAGAGCTGAACAAGGCATAAGTCTAAAGATGGACTTCTTGAAATCATTATTGATATGCATCACCCAAGATCCCCTTAATTTACACAGGCTTGATGTTCAAGAATCTTTCATCATAATCGAGCAAAAAAACAAAGGCATCTGTTTTACACAATACTCAGCGGCCTAACGTAAGCTACGCGCGTGTCATGAAAGTGAGTTAGTAACCTTTCAATTTTGTGATATGTAATTTGAGCCCTCAAATTCCAATGGCCAAATTCTCAAACTCTACGTAGTATCTTTGATTTCAACGAAGCAGAACAGTTAGTTTGTGCACTATAGCTTGAATTATCCTGCGTAAAAAAAGTAGGTCACAACACCAAAAGGCAAAGTTTACGGCTGTTTTTAAAGCTCAATGTGGCATAAAAAGTGGGGTACCGTCAAATCACATGAATCAAACCGGAACAATATTTGCCCTTTTTTGCTTGAATAGTCTTGACCCGCGGCAAGTCAAACAAAACCCAAACAAAAGCAGCATCTCAACAGATGATATTTTTTTGCGTAGTGATTAATAAGGACCACTAGAGATCCCTTTAAGTATACATAGGCTCAGTGTTCATCTTTTCCATCATAATCAAAGGGACCGTATTACACAATCCGCTAGACGCGTGTCATCTGTTTGGGCTGAATTTTTTCTGATCAAAAACAATCATATATGGAGCAGCTTTTCACTATGAGATACGATCCATCCACATTTAGTTTTTATTCCTTCTCTGCGGTTCACTGGCTGACTGCATTCTATCTCTTTTTTTTTGCTTGTTTGTTGACTTTTCAGTGTTGCCTCTTGATTGGAGCACAGTGTCTTCTTGTTCATATATTTGCATCACTAGGTAGCGCTTTCATTTTGTGATTATATTGAATTAACCTGCATACCTTGTTCATCCTCTCTGTCTTTGCGGTACACTGGCTGACTTGATTTTCTTGTGTTATTTGTTATAGATTTTTGTCCATCACCTGTTGATCGAGGTCCATTTCCTTCTTGTTCCAATAATTACATCACTCGGTAGCTATTTCATCTTCAGATAATATTGAATCAACCTTCAATATTTGTTCTTCCTCTCTAGGGTTCACAGGCTGACGGTAATCTATCTCTTTTTTTGCCTGTATTTGTTATAGCTATCAGTCCTTCACCCATTGATCAAGGTCCGATTTATTTTAGTCCAGATACCTACCTCCCTAGGCAGCAAAATCAGTGTAAGATTGTATCCACTCAATTTTCAATCTTTGTCTCTCCGCTCTGCGGAAAATTATCTGACCATATTCCCTCTCTTTTGTTGATCTTGTTTGTTATAGCTTTTATATCATTGCTGCCATGTGCCTAACTATCAATGGCAATGTCTTTGGAGACGTTGTACTCAATGGAGTTAACTCCCAAATAGTTGGAAATCAGGCTGCTCAAATCCTTCGAAGACGACAAATACTTGAGCCGGCTCGAGTGCTTAGAAGACGCCAAGTTCCTCAACCGGCTCTCCCTGCCCCTGCTCGAGTACTTCGAAGGCGTCGCATTCCTCAAGCCGCGTGCCCTCAGCCTCCTCAAGAGCTTCGGAGACGTCCATTCCGCCGAAACCCGAGGCGTTACAGTTGTGTTCCAATCCCATCCCATCAGGAGGATCCTATCTTTTGGGACAAAGTCTTCAAGCTACCACATGACTTCCTCCAATACATTTCGCCAACTTGTGACCTCCATGATCATTTCACCACATGCCGGATTCTTCGGGACATCATCCTTTATTTCAATCCAGGCTATCAACTCCCCCTCAATGCGCGGAAGTCCGAGCTCATCAAAACGTTTCAAGATCTTGTGATATGTCAGTATGGAAAGGTGTACGGGTTTTGAATATTGTAAGTCTTTCACCTTCCTAAACATCATGAATATAATATGCTGAAGCAGCATTGGTACTGCCTTTTTTTTGTATCAAGGCTTGGGAGCAAGTAAAATAGGATTGCGCTTGTCTGGGATTGTTTGGGAAACTGTGTGATCCCTGTGATAGTATGCTCAAGTTCAATAGTTTGTTACGCTATACCATATGGAGTGATGATAATTACCCTGTCACATACTGTTCATTTGTCGTATTTGACTCCTTGTGCTTTATACATCACGCATATTAAGTAATGATATGTCTTCAAGATAAGTATGCTTGTGTTTTGATGTGTTTTAAATTGACATCAATGTTCAATTCGATTTCATCACTCTCAACAGGTGTATAATTTTCCGAGCCGTTTCATAATGGCATGACATGCACCATTTCAAATCAGGACAACACTTGTATGTAATTTGTTAAGTATGAAATGTCTCTCTCCGTATTCTGGAGTTCCTTCTCCATTCTGCCTTCATATAAAATTCCTTGGAAAACAATCAACTGTATCTCACACTTGGTACAATAGACTGCTGTAATGAGTAACCCTACCAAGAAAGTCTACTAAACGCAAGAGGTATTGATGTGGATGGATGTTGTGTATGGTCTATGTCAAAATGGTTGTGGTCTAATGAAGATGTTCTTCTTATAGGTAATGCTAAAGCGCAGGACATACAAAGATGCATTGGGCCTCATCTGTTTTTTTATTTTCTTTTATAGTGATCTCACTTATTTGTTTTCTTGTATAGTGATCTTACTTGTCTACTTTTATAATTCTTTCCCTGGTCTAAAGGATCATGCTCATCATCTTTTGCTGAATCATATGAATTAAGTCAACAAAGTTGGAACTCAAAATTGTCTCACTGATACAAGGAATATAATCTCATCTGTCGCAGTTCTCCTAAGGAACATTACCATGGTATCTCTGAAGAATAATCAAAGCTTCAACTTGTTGGTTTCAAATCATGAATTCCAATACTCTGACTGTCTTTGTGGGCAAATTCAAAAACCTCGTAGGTTGGTACGAGTATTAACCTAGTGGAAACTGTGACAGAGGCGTGACACACGAGCAAAGGTAAAGCGCGCGCCAGAACTCTTCCAAAAGAGGTGCAACAAGAAAATTGATGCACGACAGATCATCCCAAAGGAATCTAGTCCAGTCAACATCAGAGCAGGTTTCAATTTCTCTTTTACTCACAAGAATTTGCCTAGAAGAAATTCATCATCTTATCTTACAAAGATTGTCTTAAAAATTATCTAATAAACAAATCGATAAACATGCAAAAATATAGTTCCGTACTTTTTTCTATCTCAGCAGTTATCTGTAATATCGAAATTATTCTCAGCTTGTTTTCAAAACTTTTTTATCAATTTTTTATTTCCCGCCCACCACCCTTCTAGTCAAACTAAGGGTTAAGTTTTATGGGGTTATACGTAGTTTTCACCTTTTATTTGTCATTTTCTGAAGCAGGAGGGGGAACACTCCAGTGGAGTAGTTCAGCGCCGAGTGTGGCCACCCACAAGTACTCCTAGCACTTATCTACGCGCCCCGCATCTCGGCCAGAACCCTGCAATCCAGGCCTCCGGCCATCATGAGTAACGCGCGGTCCTTTGCCAAAAACTCCAAAACTGATTCCTTGTTTGTGAACCGGCTCTATCTTTTGACACGGAAGAGAACGTACATGCAGTGGTAGTCCCTTCCTCTTACTTGTGAAGGTGTTGTAAATTGTTTGCTTCATCATGAAGGACAAAATGAATTGACCTGTTCAGCCATCAAGCAAGTCAATGGAGTTAAAGTTCACAAGCTGAGTGCTCATCAATGAATAGCTCTTGTTGTATAGCCCGCTTGAATTGCACACCCTCAACAACAGATGCATGCTGAGTATGATGGGAAATTGCCTTTGAAATCCACGGAACGCAAAAAACTCACCCCTTTGTTCAATTGTCTGATCTTTGACTGCGTTTGACTGCGTTTGACTTCATACTTTAATGATATTGAAAGCAGTAGCTACCTCCCATCGAATTATTTTATCTCGTTCATAAATCATTGATTGTATATCCTTTTCATACCTTTGCTTGAGTTTTTGGTCAATAAATGTCTTTTGAATATCCACCCTCAGCCAGTAAATTTCCTAAACCCATTCCTCCACGACTTCGATCTTATGGAGCAAAATTTCCAAGCTCAAGTACTACGAATGGGATCAACTCTTCCAATATTCTTGCGTGTTCAAATTGTGAAGACTTCAATGCATGTGTCACCGAAATTTTCCAGCGTCTAGGATACATAGAAAGACACTTACGCGAGAACTTTCAAGATTCAATACACAAGCATGACCAGCTGCAGGAAGAGGTTCAAAAACTCTGGAACGCAAAGAAACAGGATAGGCATACAATACATCAACCATTGAGACGATTGCGGGATGAATTCGATTCAAGCGCTCAATCTTTGGAAGATTGTAGGGATGGTTTGCAAACCACGCGTCATCTTCTTCAAGAGAAGGTACAAGGGCTGAAAGGTTAGTTATTCGCGCTCCTCAGCATCAATAAGAGTCACACAAAGCCTGAATGTATCACATACCTTGGTCAGTTTTACTTGAAAGTACTTCAAAACACTTCAGAGATATGTTGCAAAAACATGAAGATTTGGAAAATACGCAAACGACATCCCTAAAGTGTCTGATTTCCACGACTAGAGGTGAACTTGTGAAGCTTTTGCAAACAGGGACAAGTGAGTATATTGGAAATTTACAGCTTGGTTGATACTAGCGCTTATGGTCTTGGATTTGGTCAGATGAACTGCATGAAGCAAGATGTCTACGAGTCTCATGTGAAAACGAAGTTTACAATGCTAAAGCGGAGCTTCAAGAATTCCAGCAGGAGGCCCGAGGTAGGTTTTTTCTACTCTAATGGGCGGCATATTGAGAATATATATTGCTTTATTGACCTGCTCCTGGTTTATATCAGAGGAGCGAATTAGAGCAGCCATAAATCATGAGCAGGCTTATGAAAAATGTGACGAGGCTTTAGCCATTCTATCCAGTGCAATGGAAGATTTTGCAGAAAAGACATACATCAGGATAAGTGAGCTAATTTTCAAGTCGACATCCAACATTATGCTAATATATTCCTGACGTGTACCACTACTAGAGAAGCGTATTTTGGAAAATGTGGATCTTGCATATGTGGCCAGTCCCGAGATCAAGAGCTCAAGAGGTTTGGTGACCAATAGAATAGGAGGCAAGTCCCAGATTTTCATACACTGTAGTATTATCATGCTTCTATGCATATCAATAGGTGTTTGGGGGTCACTTTTGGTATGTTCTAGAAGTAGCCCTGGAAGATATCCCCTGTACCTTGGTACAGCCAGCAGTAAATTCATATAACATTAGTCATTGCCCATGATTTTGTTTGAATTTGAGCAATTTCCATCCGCTATTAAATTACTCATGATACAGTATACTTGTACATTGGGTGATCTTTCATTGTTATTCCAAGAATATGACCATGATGTTTCAGTGAGCTGTGGCCAGTAATGGACATTGTTTGTTCGACATTGAAGTGATTCTGATGATTGACGTCTTGGTTATATTGTGTCTCAGTCTGAGGGAAGATTGTGGGTAAGCTTCCAAGTGAGTATTTGGGGTGCGGCTTTCAGTATGCTGTGTGGCTCAAGTCAAGAGAACGGAGGTCGTGATGCCCCATCCTGAAAGCCTCTGGCGCGGTGCGCACTGACCTAGGGGAGGAAGCATCATCAAAAAAAGACAGCCAAATGAGATCGAGTTAAGTAAATCGTATGATCTCAGGATTTAAAGAGGCAATGAAGCCAGGCTATGTATCTCAATCATGATGGGATGATAACCACCAAAGTAATCTCGCTTGTGCTTGGCTTGGATTGGCCTCCACCTATTATTCTAATGTGGCACTAGTTTGCCCTCTTTCCAAGACACCACTGCTAGGATCTTTCTAGAAACAATTGAGTTGTGACTGTTAGCGCTATTTGAGGGGTTCAGGTCAAGATAATCTACGTTGAAGTTCGTGAATTTAGGGCTTGTGATTCAAATTTCAGTAAACAGACCTGCGGAAGGAATAATTCCCAAAACAATAATATTACGCAATGAAGCCAGGGTCCCTCAATCAAGATGAGGGATAATCATAGAGGTAATCTTGCTTGCGCTGAATTGCACCGATCATTCTTATGTGGCACTAGCACATGCCCTTTGTCCTAGACAACAGTTCCGGGCTCTTTCTACAACTAAATTAAGTCGTGACTGTGAACACCCTTCAGAGGTTTCAATTCAAGATGATCTACAGTGTCACGATTTTAATTTACGGAAAATGCTTACTTGCAATTTAAATTTTGGCAAAGTTTTTTTACGGCTGGGATAATCTTCTTTTGTGGTCGTGCCGTTGAGAGACTTTTTTGTCGTAAACTTCTCAACTTGACATTCCTTTCAAAACAGAAATCCTCAATTTTCCATTCCAATATCTCTTGATCCGTCAAACCAAAGAACCTAATAATCTAGCAAGTTATCTCCCAATGATGATCAAGATCACAATAGAGATGGACCTTGGTAAACTTAACTCAGAAGGCGTGCTACCAATTTCTACATCTTGTCACAACTTCAATCCTGCTAAAGATTCTCACATCCCCCAAAACATGGAAAAGACTTGTGGGTGATGTGTATTTTTTCAAATTACATAGTGCTAGTGTATACTGACGTCCAGATGATTCAGCTCCAGGTGGTGTCGAACCCAATGGTCCCAACCAAGGAAACAAGGTCAACGATGAAAACAATGTCAACGATGAAAACAATGTCAACGATGAAAACAACATCAACAAAGAAACAAAAGTCAATGAAGAGAACAATGTGAACTCAGTAAATAACACCAATCAGTAAATAACACCAATCAAGAAAAGTATCCGGGGGAAGTAATCCTGGCTGACAAAAGGTTAACGTGGTATCAGTTTGGTGAAAGTGAAATGCAAGAAAGCACATCTGGTACATGTTAGTTATGCCAATCCAAGCTTCATCTTCCCCGTTAGTAGTACCCCACTGAAACTGTTTTCTCTCAGCGGAATCACCTTTCATCGAGGACCATATCCACCATCAAATTACATTTCCTGAAAGCCATGACAATCAAATCAAACGAATCAATAAGCGCCAATTGCTCCCAAACCAACAAGCAGCAGGATCTAACAAGCGCCGACACCACTGATTCTTATCGTAACTGACTTACTAGACTCATTCTACTTGTCTCTGCACTGGTTTGATGAATTCCTTGAAAAACTTGCGTTAAATACATGGATTCTTTGTGCCTGATGATTGTATCCTATCTGTTTCAATTGAGCTTGATGTTGTCATTCAATCTGAACGCATTCAAATTACTGAAAGAGTTTCTTCTTTGATGGCGTGTCCTAAAAAAATGTCCCATAAAATTATTGTGAGATCATGGATGCGTATAAAAGATCCTGGTAATCTTGACCAAGATCGTAAGCTGGATCAACATTGGGTTTTGAGATTATCATTCAAGTTGTGCCTCAATTTTCCTTTGATTCAATTCCTTTGGTGACTTTAACCAAGAACATGTATAATTGTAGTTAGTTTTCTTCAAAATTTTCCTGCAGTGGAATTTATCCATTGCTCTATGATCAATTGTTTGAGTCTTTCTAGAAATGTAAATTTGTTATGATTACTGAAATCATGTTGCTACGATCACTGACAAGACGCTGTGTTGCCCTGAATTTGTATGTGCTGACCGACCGTTCGATGTAAAATGACGTCACCTGATATGTTTCATTTCCATGATACAATTGTTCCAAGTCTCGATGAACTTGTTCCTCCTTCTCTCATCAAAACAATTACTTCATCTTTTTCTCTTTATCGTTTTCTCTTGATCGATTTAAAGTTCTGTTCATTTCATTTAGATCTCTAGTTCTTTCAAACTCAATACTGCACGACAACCCTTTCAACTAAAAAGCCGAATCTAAATCAAACTTCAAACACTCATCAAGAAGGAAGGAGGTGAAACTATTTCTATTACTGATCTTATTATCAAAATCGTTATCAATTAAAGTTTCTCTTTAATTGATAACGATTTTGCTTCTATCAAATGTAGACTCCTTTTTTGGCTACATTGTTTGATTTAAAATTCGTGTTATAAAGTTGAACTTTTATATGTGCAGTTTTTGTTAAGGTACTAGCTTTCTCTTTTATTTCTCTTTATCAAAATGTCTTTCTTCTTTTAACTTACAACGATGTTTAACAATTTGTTAAGAAATTAAAAATATAAATTTGACCTAAATAAAGAGAGATCTCACAATTCACTACAAAATTATGGGGAAGTCTGACTTTCTCATAAGAGGATCTTTTGATTGATGGACTACAACTTTTTACCAAATCCAACAAATGTGAAAAAGAAGAACATGCAAATTGGTTAAACAAATAAGTGATCATGTTACTTCTAAATGACTAGTTCTGAACAGAGCACAATAAAGAGACAATGCAGTTTATAGGAAAGACAGATTCACAACTTGCTCTGTCAATTACGTGTAGATTTATGTTATCATATGAATCCTTCTTGATACAAAACAGAACTAATTTGTGTTTTGCTTCTCTCTTACACTAAAAAAAGGCTTAGCCCTTACCTCACTTTGAATGTTTTCGATTGTAATCATATCTACGGCGTGTTTCTGCAACAGACAAAACTTCATACGCCTCCCTAATCTGATAGGCAAGAGAAGATAAAATAAACATAATGTCTCAATAAGCAGGGAAGAATTGATAAACACTAACTTGTTGAAAGGCAACAGTATCCCCACTTTTATCTGGATGGAAGAGCAAACTACACCGCCTGTAGGCCTTCTTGATTTCGATGTTGTCAGCCATATGTGAAAGACCTAAGCGCTAAAATTGTAGAATTGCACACAAAAGGAAGCAGTGAGACATATGTATTGGATCTCTTCAGAAAACAGGAGCAATTACTTCATAAAGATCAAGTTTCTTAATGGTTAAGCGGTTGTTTTTGTTGTTTGAACAGCTAGTCTTTGGCTTGGTGGCATGCGCATGGACCCTCGCCAGCCAAAGAAAGTGTTGATGGTGTTGGTCAATGTGTAGATAGTGGATTGGACTCCATACTTTTTTCAAAGTGGTATGAACATCTTCAAGCTGCCCAAGACAGAGAAACTCCTCAGCCAAAAGCAAGTGGATCCCAACCAATGCATGTTTCAAACTTTCTCCAATATCAGTGCCACTTTTTTCCTCTGTTCGACGTATTGCATACCTCAAGAGGCCAACAGCATTCCGTGGTTGTCCTTCAAAAAAGTATTGAGTGCCATAATTATAAATAAGTTTCAAAGATTCCACTGCTTCTCTCTCATGTTCGTCTTTCAGGACACTCAAATTTGTGTTCTTGGTGAATGAGAATTCAGGTGTATCAGCCAATCCTGCAGATATATCCACGAAATTCTGATGAGTCATGTCGTACACACCTTTTGATGAGATGACAGGGGTTGCTGGGCCTTTACCTCAAGATAAAGCCGTGATAAATCCTTAAAAAGTGGATGTGTTATATCAATCGTTAGTAGCCTCTTAGGACGCCAAGCATCCTCAAGGACTTCATGAGCTGTGTCCTCTTTCTTCAAGTGCAAGTAGCACCGGGTGAGATCAAGGCAGACCTGAATCATCTTGGTATCAGGGTATTCTGGATTGCTCTGTGACTTCTGTTCACGATACAGACACAAGAGCAAACGAAAGCGATGGGCAGCTAGCAGGAAGTTGCCATCGCTATATGCTTTCGATGCTTGAAAATGTAGAGGAGGAGATATCTGTGATTCCTGCTGACAAGCTCAAGGGTTTCAGTACAACAACTGATTATTTTCCCTCCCTGAAGCCCAGAGAAAGACCTGAAAAACTGACCTTTGCGTTTTCCTTATAACGCTTGCTTGGATAGCAGGGGTCTGCATCAACAGCAGCTGGTTCGGGGTTCTCTGGTTCGTTGGGTTCAGCCTGCCGTTTTTTTGGTTTAGATGAATCTGCCGGAGGGATTGACGGAGTTTCTGCAGGGTCATGTGAATCATTGTACCTTAGAAGGGGAACATTATCTTGTTGAGTTGGTGAACATCGGTCTCTGGACACTGAGAATGTGGTGGAGATGACCATGCTTGAAAGGTGGATATTGAAAGCGTTATGGGGTCTAGAGCCGTTACAAACTAGGACTTATAGGAAATTTTGGGGATACAGTGGTTGCTAATGTTCAGACGATGTTCAGAGAAGCGTTCAGGAAGATTGGTGGATTTTTTGAGACTCACCAGGAAGCTCAGTTCACCGGCATATAATTACGCAGTACCGTGTTCTGGGTCTAGCTGAGCAATACCTCAGGGAAATTTCCTCAACAAGCTGATAGCTGATACATACATACTGCATGTTAATTAAACTTCAAGCTTGTCCAATCAGCATCATGGTTGCATGAGCTTTTGAAGCATTCAGATTCAAGACTTAGACGAAAGCTCTGAAGTAGGTCTCAATCAGATGATCCAACCCATCTGTCATTTACTCCATCCACAACTCTACAACTTCTCTTCTCTGTATCAATACCATATGTCAAGCGCAAGATTCAATACATCAATCATTCACTTAAGAACACGTATTTGGTTCATAGGGATCTGGCCAATTAAAGTTTGCTAGTGTTTTCTATGTATATATTATCAGAAGGCATATCTCTCTCAAACGGATGTAAAACTCAATTTCCTTGATATGTACATGAAATATAAAATCTCTCAGTTTTCAAAGTCTTCTTATGCTGCTGATTGAAAAGTAATCTTTAATCTGAGGTTCACATTTCCTTGTGAACCTTTTCTGAACTTCACATTTATCATCTGTTTTCTGAAAAATTAAGTCCTCAGACTCCTATTTCTCCTTGCTGCTACTTGATACATAGGCGCAGGTCAAGCCATGCACACCCATAGCAAGCACCCGCCCACCAATCAAACAAAGTAAATTGCCGCATATGAAGCTATCAAAAGAGTTTGAGATAAAAAGCTGGGTTGCTGCAGTCAGAGGTTCCAAGTTGGTTTCAAAGTGTGTTGATTTGTGACAAATTGTCCTTTGATCACAGGGAACGTGGAACAGTAGGACTTAAAGTATGATGTAAATTTGAGGCAATAAAGGTCTTACAAAAGAGACTAAAAATGATCAAAGCACATGTCGAACTTCATTATCAGCACCGTTTTTCTCCCGCAACTTTCCAAGGCAGTGGTTGCAACGGTGTCCTAGGCGCACTGAAGTACTAAAGGAAACCGTCTGGGAAGATTTCCTAGGCGCACTGAAGTACTAAAGGAAAAATTCATTATTGACAGAGGGGTACTGTGGTATATATATCTTTCACACTGGGTCAATGTTCAAATCCCACATCGTGCGTTTTATTCAAAATTGGATAGATTTGACTTTAGTAGGTTCACCTTCAGTTGTTTAGGATGATGAAATTCGGTGGTTTTGTTCAATAAATTCAACACAATATTGTCAAGTAACTACGGAGAGACAACACTGACACACTAAAAAAAAGATAACAACTTCAGATCAAACAATTGAGTTACTCAATTGTTTGATCCTTGTCCTTTGCGATACAGACTAGGCTCTAGGAACCTTCACTTTATGTATGTAGATTTTTTTACGTCATGAGAAAGCATTTGGAACAAGAAATTCAGAAAGCCAAAATTGAAACCAAGTCATGAGTTAAGGACCTATAGTTCATATTTTATTTTCTGTTTTTTGTAAACTTCATCTGAAGTTCACATCTACTTGTGAAAATCAAATCCTTTTTTTCGCAAGTTCAGATTTTTTGTATTTTTTTGTGAAATTCATCCCACATTTTTTTTTGGAAGTTCACATTTTTTGTGAACTTCACCAGAACTTCACATTTTCTTGTGAAAATCAAATCTTATTTTTCGCAAGTTCAGATTTCGTGTTTCTGTATGAAATTCATCTGAAGTTCGTAATTTCTTGTGAACTTCATCCAACATTCTTATTTTTCAGAAGTTCACATTTTTTGTGAACTTCACCAGAACTTCACATTTTCTTGTGAAAATCAAATCTTATTTTTCGCAAGTTCAGATTTCGTGTTTCTGTATGAAATTCATCTGAAGTTCGTAATTTCTTGTGAACTTCATCCAACATTCTTATTTTTCAGAAGTTCACATTTTTGTGAACTTAACCAGAAGTTCACATTTTCTTGTGAACTTCATCTGAAGTTCACATTTTCTTGTGAACCCCATCTGAAGGTTACATATTTTCGTGAACTTCATCTCAAGTTGATGTTTTTTTGGGTACTTCATGTATTCATGGAGAGCAAGATCAAATTATCTAGAAATAACACAACCCTGAGATACCATAATTGACATATGGGATTGAGACAGAGAAGAAACTTTGAAGAAATGCTGATGGAGTCGTCAGGCTTTTGCCTTTCAAACTTCAAGTTGCTTAGTATCACAGGGACAAGGGGAAATTGAAAGAATGATACGCCTGAACACCATTGACTGAACAGAGGCGTTACCTGAGTG
This sequence comes from Melampsora larici-populina 98AG31, assembly GCF_000204055.1. NCBI lineage: Eukaryota > Fungi > Basidiomycota > Pucciniomycetes > Pucciniales > Melampsoraceae > Melampsora > Melampsora laricis-populina. The sequence goes on along the minus strand of NW_006768794.1, from coordinate 299,078 downwards.
AGGTCAGGCTCAGCCACATAGAGCACAAAATAGCTGGAATTTGCTTTTGACGTGGAGTTTACCAGCAATGATATATAAGGTATCTAGCAGTGACTCAATAATAGCCCACCATCTCCACTAGAACTCTTTATCCAGAATATGGCCGAAAAAATCAATACCGATACCTCATTCGCTGAACCTCAAAGACCTGCCTCACTCTTAGATCTATCGGACAATACCCAAAATATACCTCATATTATCCATGGCAGAAAACCTGAATTGCCAGGGCTCCTGAATTACTTTTCCCACTGCCTCCTCCAAGGACTACGTAGTCTCATAACTTTCTTGTTCAACTTTTTCTCTCATCCCTTCATCCTTTTCCCCACATCTTTTCTATTCGTGTGTTTGGGGGGTTTGGCCCTCATATCTACAGCATTCAACCTCGTCATCACCTGTTTCTCCAATCACATATCCCAATTTATCTCCTTCGCAACACCTTCCTTTGGACTCATGACATACTTTTACTGCACCGTACTTTCTGGGCCATATTTTTGTCCACACACTATCAATCAACCAGAAACAACGGTGTCCCAGATCACCCGATCGATATCAAAAAATGTGATGGTTGCATCCGACATCTTTGACTCAATCATGGTGCTTGGAAATCCTCACGACCTAGCGTTTCATCAAGCTGAAATTCTCGAACTTGCCCTTGCCATCGAATACTCCACCAAGGTTGACCACAGAGCTGCCCTAGCACAGCAACTGTGGGAGCTATCTGAGCTCACGAGCAAAGTGAAGGACGAAGTGATCAATCTTAACGGCGTCGGAATCAACACATTCTCCTTTTTGGCCCATGAAGTGAGTTCTCTCGACCTTGTCCCTTCAAACACATCAAGAACACTGACACGATATTTATTGACGTGTATCTTAGTACTCAAGGATCCAAGAACTGATTGAGAATGTTCAGTCTGGTCATTCAACATACACAACCCAAACCGTCTCACACAACCTTGATCTTCTTTTTGTTCATCTTTCGTCGGACCTTTCTCAGCTTCTTTTGCGGATCGAGGGGGCCATCCCGCTTGTTTCCCGGGCAGCTGACCTCGGGACCCGGCTGGCGCGTCAGCTGTCAGAGGAACATCAAAAGTTGATCACAACTAGACAATCTATGCCGCTCTGGAGGAAGCTTCTGGACCACCACAGCAGGGACGCCATGCAGCTGAAGCACGACATTGCCCTTACCTCTGAAAGTATCAATGGTTTGGTACAAACCTGGAGGCAACTTGAGAATCTTAGGACGCAATTGGTGGGCTATCGTAATCATGTTACTGGTTTCAAGGTGTGTTGGTTGCTTTAAAATGTGAAGAATTTGATTCCTGATTATCATCTTGGTTGTGGAGTCACTTCACAGGCATCTTTTGGCGCATTGCACGTTGCCGATCATCAGTTGTCAGCCGAAGATGAAGTCCGAGCCATGAGATATATAATAGGACGCCTCCAAGATGCGGTAGCAGCCTCAAAAGAAAAGACATGGAAGACAGGCAAACACTCACTGGACTGAGGATCTTATTGTTTCTTGTACCAGCCCTCAAAGAGTATCACTACAGAAGTTACATTGAAACCTTTATTTCTATCTGAGTACACTTTCTTGTTGAAAGGTGTACACATTTTCAACAGTTATCATTGAGACAATCTTGCTCGATCTTGCCTTTAAAAAATGTACAGATGTATTGATCTCAGGTTTGGAATTGATGTATAAATCTTAAATGAAATCAATTCACCAGGTATATAATGATTTTGTTTGAAATTTTACTTGAATATTTCAAGGAAAAAGATAATAAATACTCCACCTTGTGAAGCTGTACACTTTCATCCTCAGCACTTTGAGGTCAGTCAAACACAGACTATTGATAACAAGATCATATTCCATGCGGTGATGTTTGGGAAAAAATGTTGATTGTAATAGGCTTGAAACAATACCTTACCAGATCACAGCTGTCCATGCTATGATATGTAAATGTGTCAGGGTGAGTGTTGAGAGGGAGATCAAAATCAATGCTTCACATACTGATCCTATGCTAGGAGGTATGAAGAAATCAAATTGAGAGTCTCTAAACCAAAAAAAATCGTGTACATCTTGGTCTAAGTTGTGGCTTTACTTCCTCCTTCTAAAACAAATCATACCAAGAGAATTGCCCAAAAAAGTTCAAAATCCCGTCAACAAAGCATGGAAAAAAAATAAGGTTCATTGGAGGAAAACTTCGAATTGCTAGATGATGATAGAAATTTCTGGCAGCGAAACCTAGAAGCCACTCTATAAGAGGCCCGATGATTGATTCAGTTGCCTAAGGAATAAAAACATCTCAATGCATCTTGCCTCAGACTAAGATATGATTTATAATCTCATAAAGCAAAGCGGAAGTAGAGCAAAAACAATGCGACACATGATGTTATGGAGTGTAAGTAAGCTCAATCAAAGTATCTCATCTTTGATCACAGTCAGGGAGCTTACCTTGCAGGATTTGAAATGAGTGACACAAGAGACTAGTCCTTTAACTCATCAAACAAAAACAAAACACCAATATTTCATCTCACAGCTACCAAGGGTGGATGTGCAAGTTGAAAAAGAGATCAGAGTAAGAGAACCCCATGTACCATTCATAATTCCTACTATGAAGCTACAGATGGTGGATCTCAGATCAGTCTTCTGGAACCCAAGAATATTTCAACATACCGGCTCTGTCAGCCAATAAGAGGTCAGTCCACTGGCTACTACATTTGAGAATTGAAGCCTAATAAAGAGGATGATACCATCAAACGCATTCAATTTAGTCACCTTGGATATCTCTTTGATCCCCCATGATTCACACTGTGTCTTTCTCCTTTGACTTTTTGTCAAATACTTTCCTGGCTTGTATTCCCAAATGCAGTGTTGGAAAGAGCCGTAACTTGCCTTCAGGTGTTGTGACGTACATATTTTCCGCAGGATATTGTACGCAGTAATGTACAAACTTTTATGCTGGATCAAGTCAAAGGTGCATTGTGAAAGGTCAAATTTTCCGGCTGGAGAATTTGGAAATTCAACAATTGGATTTGTTGGAGGATCAAATGAGATATCTACAGAAATGAAAGGTAACTCACTTTCATGACACGCGCGTAGTGTGAGTTAGGCAGCTGAGTATTGTGTCACTTTGTCCTTTGCTTGATCATCACAAAATAATCTTGAACTTTAATAAGCCTGATAAATGACTTCAAGTGTAACAATTAGACCACATGTGCACTGATTAAATACAAAAAAATTGAAGGGATCTCAAGACAAATCAATGGAAATGAGAAAGAACTGAACTAATGAGAAACAATTGTTATGAGATAGCTGGGTGAAAATTAATTTCTTGATATGAAACTGAGAGGATGAAATTTTTCTGAGGATTTAGATCTGGTGTAGTACAGTTTTGAAAATTAAGGACAGATTCGTTGATGACTTTGGACTTCTGTTTGAGCTAAAACTGATAATAGTATCAGGTTCATTTGTGATCAAATCGTTTGACTTGTTGTATCATATGGCTGAATGAAGCTTATTCTGTAGGAGTGATGTTGTACATGCAAAAATTGGATGTCAGATTTTGACTCTAGTGCTTTATGAGTCAGACTGGCTACTGGGAGAGACAAACCATTGTTGAAAAGTGCATACCAAAACTCTCTACCTTCTTTTCGGACTCTGGACCACAAGGACAGTCCGAATACATAGCGTAGTAGGAATACGCCTAACATTGCCTCTGTCATCCAAGTCATACCGCCCGATAGTCGTCCACAAAATCCGTGCTTTGCCTGGAACCCAAGAGGCCGCATGATATTTTCTTTGGCAAGAGCACAAATCTCGGATTGGAGGTGATCTGGTGCTTGAGATAGATGATCATTCCAGAAAGCATAGACGAAGGTTTGTGCCAGGTTAACCCAGATCGTGATGGTTTGACAGAGGCGTATGACAGGGTTATACGCTTCAAAGACGATCCAAGCAGAATATATGGGTAGAAGATGACGCAAGAGCCCACAAGAGATTTCAAAGCGAGGAAGGACCATGATATGATGTGTAGGCTTATGTTGAAGTTTGGTTTTTGGAAGAGGAAATTGATGTTGATCTGTTGGGAGATCTCAAGGGGATGATTTAGACTTCAAATACCCGACCTTCGAGCACAAGATTCACTGTGCCTGTTGTTATCGGTGCTGGTCTTTGTTTCTTGCCTTGGGATGAACAGGCTGACCAAATGAACATTGATCACCTAAGTCATTTCATCTCTGGGTTATGTTACTCACCGCTGAGTCACTAACACTGAGATACTCAGTGAGTCCAAAGTTGGCCAACCTAGGTAAGCTTGGGCTATAATGCGTGTTTTGTTGAAATTTGCTCATTCTCCCTTTGATATGTTTGTCTAAAGTGCTTTCATCGTTACTCAAATACACTTATACAGTCTACATAAGGACAGAGGAGAATACGTAGGAATATGTAGATAAAGCTAACACCTTGTCACCTCAAACCCCCGATATATGTAAAACTTACTGGTAAACTACATAATAACCATATTAAACTTAACCTCCAACTCAGCTAGTCTCCAGGTTTGTACACTCTTGAATCATAACAAGTCTCTGAAGTGTACCCAAACTTGTGCATAGAAGCTCATGACTGAGCCACATCCGTATTTTTGCGTACTCATCATGCTGAACCAATCAGAGAATTTGATTGCTGATCTGCGGCACCGCGCCTGAGGATGCGGCTCTCCAGAATGGCAGCACAAAATGAGTTTATGTGAAGAAATAGGGCAAGCAAAATTCCTCAGAGTATGTCCTCAGCAAGTAGTACTTCTCTCTGAAATGTGCCATACTTAAACTCTTCCATCTTTCATGTATGTATCCTTGCAGTATTATCATGACCTCTTCCCTCCCTACTACCCGGAACTTGCAGTCTTCTCTTCAAACCACAACTTCAGAAACTCTTTCAGGACCAATGCATGATTCAGCTAACATTGTCGGCAGGAATTCTTCAATTCCAAGTCCCACCTTTCAACCTTTCTTCGATGAGCTGCACATTCCATGCATCACCTTTGATGACTTCTTAAATGACCCTGAAAAGATTCCACACCTACCTGGGTACGAGGAAGACTCAGACACCAAACACTCTATAACCAGCGAGGAATACTTCGAAACACCTCAACATAACTCTCAAGTTTTGAATTGTTCATCACCTAAAGAATCTCAAGACCTGAAGCCAGAAGCTTCTCAAGGCGCATGGCCTCAATGGACACTTCCATCCAGATTTTTTTCAGGCTGCATTGTAATCCTGAGTATATTTTTGTGTCTCCACATGTAGGAAATCTCCGTAACAAGTCTTTCTGAAAGAGGAAGTTTTCTCTACTAAATATGTTTATTGATGTCCGTGATCACAGATCAGCGCCAAATTTGATGCCTTGGCATCGTGAACCTGATTTGATGACAAGGCTAAGGCAAGGTATGAACTCGGACGATGTCGCCTCTGCGCAGCACTCTTCCGAAAATATTCTCAAGTCGATGAAGGAGCTATGCCTAGAGATTGACCGTCAAGCAATTGACACACTGCCCTTACAAGAAATTTCGGGTGTACTGCGACTTCAACCAAACTTGAGAGGCTCATTCGAGACTTCAGTGATCCTCTGGGATCTTTCCGACTCTGTGACTTTGGTTGTTGACAAGTTGCGTCAGCTACATGGTAAAGGACACACTGAGATGGGGTTGCTGGAGCAGGAGGTTGGTACATCAACTCACCCTTCCTTCCCTTCTGCTTGAACTTACGTGTTTATCCAGTCTAAGCTGCTCTTAAACCAGCTAAATCTTCCAAGCAAATTACAGATTCCTCGAGAATTGCTTGACCAAACTTTATATATTTTCAATCTTCTCAAGACTTTTGCCAACTCTACAATCAACGAGATTCGGTTGACAGCAGAGACCAATCAAGTCGCAAAGCAAACCCTTTCCGAAATGGAACGAACTCTGCGTGCAAGTCTTAAGTCTTGGAGTGTCTCCTATTTCTTTCAAAGTTCAAAATATCAAGCAACAAGCCTTCTACTGCGATCAATCAGGTCAGCAATAGACCATACTGGAGAAGTTGCAACCTATCTACAGAAGATTAGGCGTATGATACAGCTCTACCATGACAATGCTCAATCTTGGCTTGTAAGTAAATACAAGTGACTCTCAAAAATGAATCGCTATCCATTTCAGCTGACTAACTTTGTTGACAGGATATGGCTCAAAGACGGCAGGAGGCTACCAGAAACTCGGCCGATGGAAGTGCTATACAGTGCCTGCTTTTGTTGAACACACTTGATGAACACATATTGAGCGGACAAGTGGAGAAGCCCCTCTTGGCTATCACAAATCCGGTATGATATAAGTCACAGAGCATCTCTGTACCTGACCAATATTACCATTTTAACTTGTTATCATGAGCAGTCAGATTGTCTATTTTATTTTCTCTCCCATCTGGCTATATTCTGATCCTTATAGGTAGAGTTCTCCTAGTATCTTTTCATTCTGATACTTGTATTATGGTTTGCGTGTTGCGTATATGACAAACAGACTCTGTGCTTAGAATGAAATCTATGAAACCATCTTTATGCGCATCTTGAGTTGTGTGAAATTTGATATGGAGGTGATCCAGATGTATCCCTCTCCAAAATTCCCCAATAATTCGCAGAATGATCTACATAAGATGGCTGCAACACAAATCAAGAACTGTTCTGTAGGCCTCATTTCACTGGAATTGTGCAGGGCGAGGGTAAGGAGACGTGGACTACGTCTGTCTTAGTTAAGTATACAGTAATCCTACTGCGGGGAAAGGCCACAGCCATCATACTGGAATAACTCAGAAGTTGCTGGCTAAGCACACCCATGACATTTTTGTCTATCAACGTTCCATTTCATAATCCAAATCAATTTTAGATCACCGCCTACTGTGATCATCATGCCAGGCCAGAGCACCGAGCACCGAGCTTCCCGCAGTCACATCAACGTTGAGGAAAGAGAGAGCTGTCAACATAGTGTTGGTAAAAGGTGGGGTCGTATGGTCAAGCTCTTGATCTCCCGATCAATACGCCGATGGTATTATATATTATTATCTGCTGTTGTTTTATGGGTCTTCATAAGTAAGTGTTCTATACCAGCTTACTTCCTTGTTGGTATACTGACCTGGTTTTGAGTCAGGCTATTCCGAAAGATTGCAAATTGTCAACAAGAAAGTGAATGAATTAGAAGCTGAGATCCGATATATTCAAGAAGGCAACATATCAGGAAATAATTCCACGACTTTGAACATCATGGACGAGAAACTAATTGAATTAGTGAATCAAGTCCGACGTTTACAAGAAACAGAAAATCTTGGACCCATCTTAAACGAGTTACACAAGATGGAAAAGAAAGTAGCCGATCTGGAAATACGAGTTCAATACCTTCAAGAGGTTCACGATTCTTGGATATTGGCCTTGTCCACAGTCCCTCATAACATTGGATTATGGAATGAGATAACTACGCTTCGAGTACCTAGTCAAATCAACCAGCTACCATCCCAGCCTCCTAAGCCAACATTGCAAGATTCCACCCAAGAAATCATCATCAACGCAATAACAAGCATTAGTCGGGTCTTGCAAATGATCGAACATTTCAAAAATGTTGCGCAAGACGCTTTGGAGATATGCACCAAGGACAAGGATGGTCGGCGAGATTTTGCATTTATACAAACTGGGGGCTCAGTTATTGCTAGCCTGACCTCGGAATCAATAAGTCTCAACAGTAGTTCAAGAAGCTGGAAAACGTTGTTTGCCTCCCTGAGTGGACGCCCCTCAGTGACTTTACCCGATATTGTTTTGATTGGCGACGGCTCAATTGGCGCGTGCTGGGCGTTCCGTGGCTCAAAAGGACAGTTAGGTATTGCGCTAAGTGACCCCATCAAGATCACCGGTGTCACAGTTGAGCACATTGGAAAAGAGTTGGCTCAAGATAGTATAGATGTAGCTCCCAAAGATTTTGAGCTTTGGGGTGTGGTGGATGACAAAGATAAACACTCAGAATTTTTTTTATTTAGTGGCTTCTACGACACGTCAAAAGCTTCAATTGCCCAGACCTTTGAATTTACGCCAACAAAAGAAGTCTACAAAAAGGTCATCTTCAAGATCAATTCAAACAATGGAAACAAACAGTATACATGTGTGTATCGTGTAAGAATTCATGGAGTTATGTGACTTAAGGTGCATGGTTAATGGTCAGCTCATTAATATAAATTCAACGGATCATCATCCAGCTGAATCAAGTACTGATATTTTGTATTAGCTGGCCTCTCCTGCTTTCCCTTTGTAATATGTCTTCAAGCCTTACGGTTAGTTTGTGTTTAGAGCGAAATCACAATTGGTTGTTTAAATTCAACAATTGTAGTAGTGTCTTGTTATCTGACTGGAACAAGTGAGATGGAAGTGAACTACTAAAGGAACTTGGAAAGAACATATAGGCACTTGTACTACCGGGAGACAAATCACTCTTTGTCTCACCAGAGTTCCCCTGAAGTTTTGTATTTGGCCTTCTTACATCACACCAGTCGATTGAAATCAATTGAAGCTAGTTCCTTTTGGTACAGTCTCTTCACTTCTTGCTTTGACCGCCGTTGCCCCTTCCTCAGATTCTCAGTGCAGGTTGATTCCCACCACTAATCTCACTGCCTGATTCACCGGGCACTCCCCTGTTTAAAATATGTTCAATGTTGAAGTCAATTTCCCTGTGAAGAAATGCTTTCTGTATATGTGTGCCATCTACTTATCATCTTGTCCAGTAGAAGGTAGCAGGTTTTTGGATCAGTGATTGTATAAGTGATATTGTTTAATCAATTATTGCGTGAACCAAGTCCCTCTTCCACACAAATTGGTTGAATTTGAAGAATTAGGCACTTTGATATGTCTATGGATCAATTTGTATTGGAAACTATAGCATCGCACAATTTTATAGCACCTTCTCTTTACCTCAAGTGATTTGATATAGAGTGATGATTGTTTTGATTCCTACTCAACATCTTTCCTTAAAGGTCTCAAAAACCTCCTCTTGGTATTGTCACGATTGAGACCTTCTCATTTTCTTCATTTTCTCATGAATCTCGTCCCACCCATCTCTTCCTCTCGTTGTTTAATACTTCAGGCCGCTCCTAGCGGGCCTATTTTTAGGCCTCTGAGTCAAATTGCTATGTACTTAACTGTTCCACTATGTGTGATTTGTATGTCTCTCAGTCCTTGGTGATGACTTGTCATCTGATACCCTGTGTAGATTCGGACTTCCTTAGGTCTTATTTTACCCTAAAGAATCTCAGTATTTTTTACCCAAAAGATTTGCAAATTTTCCTTTGATGGTACTTCCACTAATTAAGTTCCTTCTCGCTTTAGATCACACCAATCAACTACACCAACCGCCATCTATTCACGAATTTCAATCAGAATGAGGAATAGGAATATCAAGACTGGATCATCTAGCGCAGACAATTGCCCACCGGGTGAGTTCAGTTTGAACAGGAAGCTAGTTGATGAGGATGGCAAAAGCTTACTTTCCTGTTCCACCTTTCAGCTAACAGACTCTCAGCAAGGAGAATTGCATCCGCATATGCTCCAGGTTTGGATTCTGATGGTGAAAGGATTCATGTCTCAATTTTCAAGAAGAAGCTTGTGTTGACTTGATTTTCAATTCTAACAGCCAATACCAATCTGCACGAGAATTGTCAGCAATGCCAGAACCGTCGCAACCACAAAGAGGAAACCTCAGAGGCTTGTTCATGCCATCTGGAAAGGGTGGGATTTGGTTGTAAGTCAATGTAATCTATCATACCTTTATTATAAAATGTTGAATGTTCAAAATCCGTTTTGCAACCTCTAGACAACTGCCGAGTTTCTAACTTGGTATCTGGTGCTTTGGCTGCTTTGGTGGTCTCAGCTCTACTGGTCGTTTGGACTTGCGAAAAATTCCCAAACACTAGAATCTCACCCATATGCAACCTTTCAAACTGGCACTCACGGATCCCAGCGGCCTGGGAAGGCGCATGTACAGTTTGCCGAGACCAATTTGAAGATTGGTTTCAGATGATTGCACCGAATAACTTCTGCATATCTTTATTTCAAACTCTTTTGATAGCTTCATATGCGGCAATCTACTTTCTTTGATTGGTGGGGGGCGCTTGCTATAGGTGTGCATGGCTTGACTTGCGCCTATGTATCAAGTAACAGCAAGAAGAAATAGGAGTCTGAGGTCTAAATTTTTTAGAAAACAGATGATGAATGTGAAGTTCAGAAAAGGTTCACAAGAGAATGTGAACCTCAGATGAAGCTCACAAAAAAATGTGAGCTCAGATTTTCTGTAAACTTTCATTGTGAACTGGTAAAGGAGTTTATATTCTTTTGTGAACCTTACAAAAACTTCACAATAAATTGTGAACTCCATCCAAATTTGATTTTCATTTTGAAAAAGGTGTATTTCTTTCATCAAATGACACGTATTTTGAGTATAACACAAGTTGTAGTAGCATATAACTACGTAGATAACGCCACTTACAACTATTGTAAACCATCCAAGAAATAGCAAAAAGCAATAGAAATCTGAGCACTTCATTTGTTCAGACAAGATAACACATCATAAATGTGAAATTCACAAAAAGTTCACAATGAAATGTGAATTTTAGATGAAGTTCACATTTGACTTCAGAAAAGTTTCACAGGAAAATGTGAACTTTTTCTGAAGTTCACATCTCATTGTAAGCTTTTGTTATGAACTTTGAAAACACTTCACAACAAAATGTGAACCATGGATGAAGTTCACAAAACAAAATCCTTTCTCAAGTTGATCATTTACTAGTGTAGTTATTGTTCAGGTGCCACAATTTCTCTTATTTATACTGTTTGTTTTATTTTTTACTTACAATCATGTTCTTATTGTTAAGAATTTAAAACAACATATTTGTTCAAATAAAGAAAATGTGATGCATTTGAGTACAAAAAGGTTCATGAATATGAAGTATTATGGAGAATGATCTAATGACTAATAACATTGAACCAGGACTTGATCAGATCAGAAAGCACGAATATGTCTATGACAATGTCCATGGTATCTGTAACCCAAATCATCAAAGAGAGGAAAATTGAAAAAATGAGAATATGGAATGAAAATTCGTTGTAAAGAATACCAACACTATCACAAGCCCACTTGATCATCTCCATTGCACAGCTAGTCAGAAATAACAGACTGAATGCAGTCCAAGCTAATTCTCCCAACCGCATTTTTGCTTGAGCTCCCTTTGAAAGTCTTTTGCTTCTACACAAGGCTTCCAGAATCACCTCGATGTCTTCTGTTGATAGATTGTCATTGGAAGGAAGGGTAACGGAGGTTTGCTCCGTTGTAGCCTTCTGTTCTTGAGATTTTCTACGGGTGTTATCTGGTGATGGATTGGTAAGCTGGAAGAATTATGCACTTCATTGAAATGATTTGAGAGACATACCTGACTTGACTAGTGAATGGATATTGTTTGAGAGTACAACTTCTGACATAATTGGGTTCACCAAGATTTCTGAGTTCAAAGGAAAATTTTGAAGAATCATTATCTGATTTTCATAATGATTAGTCTACTGATGTCTTACCTTTTTTCAGTGCCATTGGGGTGAAGGTTACTATTAGATGAAGATGATCAGCTCTTTTGTCAGAGTATATATTTGATTGTTGTGATGGTTGCTATATCTTTGCTTTTCATCATATCACTACTTCATATACTCAAGAATAGTTACTGAGCCTGTTTTAAAACAGGCTCAGTAATCAATGTTACAGGTTAGACTGACAACATTCAACTGTTGGCAATGAATATAGACTGAGCCTCGACGCTCATTTGAACTGAATGTGCCGACTCATTTTCAAAACAATCAGTTCTATGATTTGAACTTTCCACCGGTTGGGTTCAGAGGTCTAGTTACTGTCTGAGGGAGCGTTGGCTCCATTGTTCTTCACTCCAGGGTCTGAAAGGGTGGCGTCCATTGTATAATCTGGATTTGGCTGAGCACTGAACAATCCTCAGCGCTTCTTCATCTGTGCTGAACAAGTCACCAGCTGGTGACTTTGACTTGTGCATTCGTTGAGCCTAAGGAGGAATTTCACCACCCCTTCTTTCCCTCAAAAGGTTGACAAACCATCCCAAAAACAGCCAACAGTACAAATTCCAGGTTTATATCCAGAAATTAATTTATATTGACAAATCTTTGATCTTTATTCTATTACCTATCACAGTGTCATAAATCCAATCAATCTTCGTCTTGTTAATCAAATATCGTCAGTCCAAAGAGCAAAACTATGTCGACTCCCTCAAATAACACCGCGCCCAGATGTGATGTGTGCAAAATCGAGTACCCATACCTTGCAAGAACAACCTCGCCACTCAAATCCATCATTTGCAATCCTTGCAAGTGGATTAATTCACATCCAAATTCGGTTGATACTCATGTACCCTGCAAAATGTGCAGCTGTCGGTTTTTGAAACTGCCATCCCAGGTCTGCTCTCGCTGCAAAAAGCACTTGGCTTCTGTTGAACCAAGTGAGAAGGTGAAAGGCGCGCATACAAGCCTTTCCTTGATTCATTTCTCCCCACTCTTACTGCGATATTGCCTAATCCAAGTTCTTGTTTTGATTATACAGAAAAAAATAATATGTGGGCACCTGAGAAGGACTTAGGAGCCAAATCAAATGAGACAGATCAAGTTGATAGTTTGGCAAATTCACTTGATGGGTTGTTGATAGATGGAGAGTGTGAGTCTCCAGAGCACTTGACATTTTGATAGTGTCAATGGGGGTAGCTAATCGCATGTTTTATTTCTCACCTCTTTTTTAGCAAGGAACGCTGAACTCTTTAGCAACAGTGCCAGTTTGGCTTCTAACAAGATCGAACTGGAACTCCTTCCTCCTAGACCATCTGCCATATGGACAGATGGAGACTTGCTTATGCTCACCTTCCAGAAAGGTGAAAATAAACCAAACTTCCGACCTTATCCAGTCATGTTCCGAGTGGACAATGACGCCTTGATTGGCTGTGGACGATTCATGAGGTGCTACAAAGCTGAAATCAGAATCAGGCACACAGTACATAACGTTGTTGCGAAGAAAACGTTCTTTAAAGACGTTTCTTTATTACATTACCTGGATCAGGCTGAACTGTACTTCTATGCAAGTCGTGTCTTACATAACTTCAAGGACACCATACTTGAAAGCAGAAAATTAGAAACATCAGAGCAAGAACTCGTGGCTAAACTACGCGTGAGTCTCAACATATCCATACATCCATTCCCAGGGCCATTTTTCATAAGTTTTTTTACATGATGATTCAGTTTGTTGACCACTTTGTGGTTCAATCGGGAAAGGAGGTGTGGTATTTTGAAGAAGAATTAATCGGTAAATACGAGAAATTTGTTGGCAATCAGAACTTTGATGTGAAAGACTCTTCCAACGAGCTTCACCTGGTGCTTCATGCCCTGGCACATTGGGATCTTCATCAAAACAAAGGACGCTCAATGCTATGTGACTTTCAAGGAGTTGGGGGGATTTTAACAGACCCAGTGATGATTGATCTGGAGTAAGCACATCTGGTTTAAGTCTATTTCATCTACCAAAAGCTCAAGTCTTTTTTTTCGACAGCAAATCCCGGGGCAGTGGAAATACGAATTTTGCTGGGCTCAGATCTTTCATCAGGATGCACCAATGTAGTCACTGGTGTGACAAGCTTGGTCTTTCCCCGCCATCAATGTGGAAGAATGAACTCAACAAAATGTCCAAAGAATGATAGGCCAGAGAGGCTGCTAATGAACAATTAGTGTACATTTCTCAACGACACACAAATATCACAAGAATTTGAATCAGGTGGATGAAGGCCCTCTAAGGAATACAATATGTAGGACTTTTGGAGTATCAGTGTGCAGTGGAGGTTTTGGTCTCAAATTGCTTGATCTATTCAATTTTCTTCCAAATCAATGATACCAACAAGTTATAGTCGATTTTGTCGTGACGAGGCCACTCAAAATTTCACCAGTCAAGCCTGGCATTCTATATTCATATTGTTAAAAGTCCTAAGTTTGATGAAATGTAGCTACGGTGGCAGAGGCTTAGAAATCATATATCAGACTATTCATTGGAATTTTCTGTACTTTGGCAACATTATTTGTTTATTATCTTTTGTCTTTTATTTTTCTAACTTTTTTCTATTTTTTGAAAGTCTGCATTAAATTTTTTTCAAGGCTCTGCAAAATTGTGCTTTCTAGGTGCTGGGATGCAATCTCACACAGAGCAATTTTACACAGGTAATCTCGGTGTAAATGGAGTCTGTGTAAAATTCAACTTTTGGAGGTCAGTCTTGACTTTTACGCTGGGATTTCTTACACCCTAACCTAACTAAGTCCCTCTCGGCGAGCGAGCAGGCTCGCTCGCCGAGAGGGACTTAGTTAGGTTAGACTGGATCCACTTTACACCGGGATGGTCGGTGTGAACCTCCCTGTGTAAAATCCTCCCACACCGTTTAAAACTCCTATGGGGCTGAAATTGCTTTTGCCGAAGTTGGGGGCGCTGTACAAGCTGAAGACTTTCATGAGATCCCCACAAAACTAAATCACATTGAATTAAAAGGTGAGTTCTGGTAGACTCTTTGTGTACAAGGCGACTCTTGATAATTTGGTTTCAGTACTAGGCGGGTTAGGCCTAGCCAGGTGTAGTCTTTTGAACATTCATACAACTTTAAGCTCTTGAAATTGACACAATAAAGTAGTAAGCCAGAAAATTAGATAGAATACAAAGTCCTAGAGACCCATAGAACTCTCCTTTGCTCAGATTCCTAGATCATATCAATGTAAATACCTGTTTGTTCAAATTCATACGAAGTGGTAAGCTGATGGTAAGCAAACATAGCTCCACCAACAAGCAAAACAAGCAGCGGAATCGTGTAAACACTAGATCTGACTGAAGCTGATATCAGCTTTTGACCCATCAATCCACAGCTTCTTGAACAACTTACCATGGTGTTGATTCTCTCTTTCACAGCTTTTGGGTAAAGATGACTGAATGGTTTGACGAGCTATATTTCTTTGGTCCAAATGGACTGGGTTCTCTACATATAACATTCGAGGTTCTCAGAATGGAGAGAAATCAAGCGTGTGGTTCTACTGAAAATTCGTCTACGCACCGTTAGGCATTACTGATTTATGCATTTCTTCAGAACATGATATTGAAGTTTGATTTTGAATGGCTTTGAGTTCATGAAGAGACGTGTTGTCTGCAGGGCATTTCAGCTGTGATGTATCATCTGAGATAGGAACCAGAACAATCAATGGCTTGTCATGTGGAAGCAGTCAGTGAAAATATGCAAGAAGTACTGCCCACCAAAGTGTTCCGACTTGAATGCCGCCTCCACGTCTTGTATTTTTTGAAGAATTTTTTCAATTAGAGGTATTTCACTGGAGGTGGTTGGTTTGTTCATGATAGCTAAGACAATTTTTGCCCAAGAAACTATGTATTGAAGGTGTATTTTTGGTTCGCACTTTTCAGGATGAAGATCACGCTTCAATATGCAACCGCGTATTTGTCTACCTCTGTGTTGATGTGAATCAGGGGGAAATACTATTTGTCTCTGTTGTTGGTTCAATTCTTTCTTGAGCTGAGAAAGACAAAGAAAAAGCTGAAATCAAGAATTGGTAAAGGCGCTCAGGTTCTTTGTCAATGTGAGTCGTAGGTGAAGCTTAGGTCCACCCCCTTAATTACCTAAACATTCAGAGTCGGCATAAGTTCAACTCCCCTTGGGGCTACATAGTAGTGTCTTCCTTTGTTTCTGTATAAGGGTGATGTTGATCTCAGATACAAAGGGCTTTGCGCTTAGCTCAAGGTACCCGCATCATGTGACTGGATTGATTTGACCGTTGAAGCATCCCAAGATCCCAGATTGATCAATCAAAATCCGTAAGATCATTTTCATCCATAGTTTATTGATACCCCTACCTTTTTCAGATCAAACAAAATATATCCTTGTGATTTTATTGCTTGTTATAACTTCCCTCGCCATATCCTTCAGATCTAAGTGCACTTTACTACGTCCAAATCCTAAACCCAGCATGGAAAACCCAAACAATTCAAAGCTCGATTCGCTACAGGCCTTAAACGATCTCAAGGTGAGCAAGTTGACTGCCTTGATATTCATGCATTTGAGTCAATCTGACAAACATGCTTTGTAGGTTATGATTAGCCAGATTCAAAACGTCCACGAGAGTACAGAGGCTCTACGACAAAGCATTGATGACTTAGAAGTAAACATCTTGTATCTCTCTTTGTGACTTAATTGATGACATCGAGAAATAACCTCATATGTATTGTGTTACTAGGCCAAATTCGAAATGTCATATATGCAACACAAAGCCCAACTTGAATCATTGGTTCGTTCTCATGAAAAATCTACGCTATTCCCTTCTTCCCCTCTTGATTTACGCATATATTGGTTTTCAGCCTGACAGAACAGAAGTCACAGTTCGTAATACTTCAACACCCTGCCTATTCGATTGGCGTGAGCTATTATTGATATGAAACTTGCCATGTCACCTCATTACGGCACAGAATCTTCGCACCTTGTTCAGCTCGCACGAGGAGAAGTTTTCCGAGTTGTTAAGAAGTCCCATTGCTTTACAGGAACATATCAACAATACTGGTATAGTTGTGTGTTTCTGTTGAATCTGTCATTTCATGTCAAATCCTTACGATATCATGATGTTTGTTTGTGGACTGGGCAGGAGAAAAAACTGGAAGATCGGCTGAACTCACTCACAAATATAGAAAGTCAGCTGAGCAGCATGAAAGGAACTGTTTCTAACCTGTGTGATGATGTTGGAGTGGTGACCTCTCAGATTAACGAGCAAGGCTCGGTAAGTTTTGAACTCTCATTCTTCAAGAAATATGTGCTGCTCATATGATAACTAAACTCTGTGTGTTTGGTAAACACCAGACCCTAAATGTATTGGATGCTAGACTTGATGCAATGGAATTCAAGGTGGATGAGCGACAAACTGTAAGACTTTAAATGAAACTGTGAAAGCTTGGAGCCCTTCTGATGAAAACGCATACATCTTATCAGGACGAGTTAGCAACACAAGGCGAGTTGAAACGCTTGGGTTCTTGCAACCTGCAGTTGAAAAATGATCAGATACGACTAAACAACGACTTCAAATTGGTCCAGTCCAAGGTCTTGAATGACCGCCAGTACTCTGAAGAACAAATCAAGTCTATGCAAAGCGAGATGCAACGCTTGGATTCCTGCAACCAGCAGTTAAAAGATGATCAGGTCCGACTAAACAAAGAGCTCCATTTGTTTCAGCAGAAGTTTGATAATTCCCACCTTCACTGCTCCGGAGAAATTAAAAAGGTGGAAGAAGTTTTACATACACAAATTCAGTCCAACAGAACCGTTTGTTTTTTCCCTCTATCCATGATGCCTATTTAAGATAGGATAGCTTACTTAGTTAAACTTGCTCAATTTTTGCTTATGCCAGGCCACAAGTTTGACCGAAAAAACCTGCCTCGAAAAAATCAATGTTAGTCATCAATGACTCCTGATATGGGATTCCTAGAATTGAAAAGCTCTCTCGGGTATAACAGGAATGCTCTAGAATAAACGAAGATCTTGCAAAATCTTACAATATGCAGCAGAAAGCAATAAGATCCCTTGAGGAACAGGTGAAACTCAATGAAGTCAGCTTTGGTAAAAAGCTACAGTATTCAGAAGAGCAAGTAGACAATTTTGAGCACAAAAGACTATCCCTGACAGAGAGTATATCAAAGCTTGAAAGTCGCGTCAACAGCATCCCCGACCTCCCAAGCGCAGGTAGCTCTCAATCAGAACTGAGCCTATCCAAGGGCTCCATAACTAAACACGAGTCAGAAATAAAGGTATGCTTGTGTTTCCTTTCATGAAGATGAGTTTGTAGGTTCACTGAAAATCCCATCAAACACAGAGCTTAATTTTAACGCAGTCAAGATTATCACAGACACTGGAGGTCGGTCTCAACAATGCTGGATACTTTGCACAGTAAAGCTCAAATTTTTCATTCTAATTTCACAGGCAATCACAAAAACACAGAAAGAATTTGAAGAGAGATTTCAACTTGGCCTAAACAGATTGGACCATTCATATCAGCAGATGATGTGCCAGCAAGAAAAATTTGATGGAAGAATGATAAGTTTTGAGAATAGAGAAAACAACTGTGTAGGTGAAGAATTATGTATCAGATATTTCCATATCAGCTGAATTCATGATCCGTGTTTCCATTCAGAACTTTCCGAGAAGGTTGGAAACTCCCGCATCCCCATCAGCCATGCCAATCTCAGTAGGTCATATTTCTCAACAGCTTACCGTCATTTTTATTTGGATAGTTGGTGCTTTTCTCACATGTGCGCTAAATTAGACTTTGTCGAGCCCGAATTCAACTGGATCAAGTCTGGTTTGGTCTGATGCGAACTCTAATGAAGTTGTAAATGAGTCTGAGCCATGTTCAATAACCACAATTAATGTGAGCTCCTCA
This sequence comes from Melampsora larici-populina 98AG31, assembly GCF_000204055.1. Taxonomy (NCBI): domain Eukaryota; kingdom Fungi; phylum Basidiomycota; class Pucciniomycetes; order Pucciniales; family Melampsoraceae; genus Melampsora; species Melampsora laricis-populina. The sequence continues at coordinate 280,467 of NW_006768794.1, read as the reverse complement.
TCAGCCAGGCTCATCACAGTAAGTGGTGTAATCTTTTATTGGCCCTGGTTATACATATTCATGATTCTCGGAGATGTTTGATTGATCAGCCTCCTCTTACAAGAAGCCCCACGGAATTGATTCCAAACAAATCGGCTGTGGATTCTATGGAAGTCGATGATCAATCTGACTCCAGTTCACGGACGCAACGACCGCTTTTCCAAGCACAGGACCGCGAAGGGGTTGGTTAAAAACTCAGTGACACTCTTGACCATGTGTTTACTGACTCAGATACTGCTTTAATCAGTCTCAATCTTCCATGATTGCTAGTAGTTCATCTTGGGTAAATCAGACAGCAAACATGGACAGGAGACGTGCAACACCAAATCGGCAACATACAAATGCATTCTCTGAACCAAGGGTACGTTCCTTGCCCCCTTCAGGGAATATCAGGAGTATGAATTATACAGAGGACAATGATGTTATACTGAGATAGAGTTGAACCTGCTACTAACGTATCCTGTATAGATTTCAAACTCCCATCCTTCATTGACATCCATCAATAGATCTACACCTGCTGATATTCCTGTCACCCCGGTTCAACAAACGAGTCACATCAACCCAAGTTCCAAACCAAAGTTATGGGTGCGACCTTCCAAAAGCTCACAAAATAAGCTCACAGCAACTTTAAGGAAACAAAGGGACACAATGACCCCAGAGAACAAGGATGATGATCAAAATTCAGTAAGCTCATTGATTTGAACACCGGTGGATTGAAATAAGGCTGTACTTGAATGAGCTAAAATTGTGTCTGGTTGTAAAAGTCTAAAGCTATCCAGCAGCATTTTCGATACCTTGCGGGAGTTAACCGGGAAAAAAAATCCTTCCCCAGATCTCCGACTCGTGAAGATTTGGAGAATTTACCAGAACTTCCTGATGGAACCGCACCCCTTGGTCTATCAGCTCCATACATCCTCAGAGCTAATCAGCTCTCACAAGAATGGGCTGATGATGACGAGATGGGCGAGGGCTTTCGAAATCGCTGCGAGCAAAGACTTAGACAATACGGAATCCCTTACGTTGGTTTGAGCTCTGCACGAAATGACACAAAAGCCGAAGAATGGAACCGAAGGACCTTGGAGTTTTGCTTAGACATGTTTAACTGTGCAATGGATGGTATGGAGTATGAGGACTTATTCCGATTGGATCGTGCAGAGCTTGATGTTGACAGAATCAGGGTGCTAATGGTGACTCATTTGAAGTATCGGATCAACAACAAACGTATTTTTTTGAAAGATAACAGTAATCTAGAAAAACACATGAAGGAAGACCGCCGAGCCAAGCGAGCCAATAATGTACGTCCTGTTTTCTTGTGTTCATGATCATCATCATAAGACTAAGATTATGGTGGTACTCGCAGCTCGCAGAGAGACGTCATGAAACTTGTCTGAAGTACGAGGATCTGAATGTTTACCAGGATCTTTTCCTGGATCGCCGGTACTGTTCGTCTGACGAATCTGATGACGAAGTTGTGGAAGAGGATCGGGTGCGAGATATTCCGCTATGGCGGAGCCGACTAGGAACTGGCTTAGTTGAGTACATCGACAACGCTTATCGTCAATTGAGACAAGAAGAAATTCCTAGACGCCCTGGAAGAAAACCAGGGAAGCGCAATACATCTCAAACCGCGCCGGTTGTAGGCTCCTCGAAATGGCCACTAGGTCTTCCTAGTGATTGCTATGATTCCAGATGGGTTGCAAGCCTCAACACTAAAGAACGCAAGGCCCTCAAAATGAAGCCGGCAGCGTTGCAGGGTGTGTCTGGACTACTAGATTGAAAACACGAGGGGATGAGAGTCTGGTTTTTTGTTATCAGTGTTTGAGCTATACTCTATCAAACGGCTGGTAGTGGATCATGCTATTATTATAGCATTTATATAACTTGATTCTTTACATGCTTTGATTTTTTTCCTAGTGTACATCTCATATCTTGTCTTGATCATCATCACTATTCTCATGTAATACACATTTTTCTGGGACTTAATATACATGTGAATCTGAGGACTTAATTTTTCTGAAAAGAGAGAAAAAATGTGAAGTTCAAAAAAGATTCACAAGACGATGTGAACCTCAGATGAGATTCACAAAAAAATATGAGCTCAGATTTTCTGTCATGCTCAAATATTTGCGGCCTTTTCTTGAAAAATGGGGAAAGTGTTTTACAATACAGTGCTGTAAAACTTTTCCCAATTCATAAAAAGAACCTTAAAAATTTCTTTCAGATCTCCTTCTAAGCAGTAAAGTTACGCCAAGTTAACTTTACGCAAATTTGCGTAAATTTACTGCTCATAAAAATCTGGGATGTTGTAATATTATTATGCAATTGGGAAAAGTGTTTTACAGGTAAAGTAGTAAAAAGATTTGACCTGAGCCCCCCTAATTTTTTGAAAATTACGCAAAAAAAACTTGAAACACCCTAATGTAAACCTCCCAAGAAATAGCAAAAAGCAATAGAAATCTGAGGACTTGATTTGTTCAGATAACAAATAATAAATGTGAACTTCACAAAAAGTTCACAATGAAATGTGAATTTTAAATGAAGTTCACAAAAAAATGTGAGCTTTGGATGAAGTTCAAATGTCATTGTAAACTTTCATTTTGAACTGTTTATGGAGTTTACATTCTTTTGTGCACTTTGAAAAAAGTTCACAATCAAATGTGAACTTTATCAAAAAAAAAATTACATTTTGAAAAAGGTAGACACAAATTGGGTTAGCGTAGACCTGAAGTTCACATATTTATGTAAACTGCATTTATACTTCACATTGTATTGTGAAGTTGTGGTGAAGTTCACATTTAATTGTGAACTTCATCTAAAGTTCACATATTTTTGTGAACTTCATCTGAGACTGAAGTTCACATTATGTTGTGAACCTCATCTCATTTCATTTTCTCTTTACGTACTTGTATGCTACAAAAATTTGTATTATATAAAATACACATACAATTTGTATTATACATAAAATATGCGTACAATTTGTATTATACATGAAAAAGATATGTGTACAATTTGTATCATACATGAAATATATGTGCAATTTGTATTATACATAATATATGCGTACAATTTGTATTATACATAAAATATGAACCATTGGAAGTTCATATTTCTTTGTGAAGTTCATCTAAAGTTCACAATGAAATCTGAGCTTTAGATGAAGTTTACAAAAATGTGAACTTCATCTAAAGTTCACATTTATGGTTTGTTATCTGAACAAATGAAGTCCTCAGATTTCTATTGCATTTTGCTGTTTCTTAGGTGGTTTAGAAAGTTGGTGTTTTTTCCGTAGTTCTACGCCAACCCAATTTGTGTCTACATAAAATATGTGTCATTTAAATTTAATGAAATCAATAAACCTTTTTCAAAATATCAACAAAATTTTGATAAAGTTCACATTTGATTGTGAACTTTTTTCACAGTGCACAAAAGAATGTAAACTCCATAAACAGTTCAAAATGGAAGTTTACAATGACATTTGAACTGCATCCAAAGTTCACATTTTTTCGTGAACTCCATCCAAGGTTCACATTTTACTGTGAACTGTTTTCAAAGTTCACAATGAAGGTTTACAATGAGATGTGAACTTCAGAAAAAGTCCACAGAAAATTGTAATGTTTTTGTGAACTTCATACAAAGTTCACATTTTCTTGTAAACCTTTTCTGAAGTTCACCCCTTTTTGTGAACCTTTTCTGAAGTTCACATTTTTTTGTGAACTTCATCTAAAATTCACATTTCATTGTGAACTTTTTGTGAAGTTCACATTTATTATTTGTTATCTGAACAAATCAAGTCCTCAGATATCTATCACTTTTTGCTATTTCTTGGGTGGTTTAGGGTGTTTCAAGTTTTTTTTGCTTAATTTTCAAAAAAATTCTGCAATTCCTACATGAAAAGCAAGTGGGATTGAATCGGATGGGAGGATGCGATAATACATCTGGGGTAGAATCGCATGAAACGAGGCGAGGTTGGATCACATCTAAGTGGAGCGATGAAACAATTTGTTCGGATTTTTTTGGTGCGATTCCATGGGTTGAATCGCCTGCGCATTTGAGTCGCATTTGATTGATGCGATCTTGAATCGCCTGAGCGGTTCAGTCACATTGAGCCGATGCGATATTGATTCGCTTGAGGATTAGATCGGGCTGAGTTGATGCGATCTTAAATCGCATCTGAGTCAAATCGCACAAAAGGATGCGATTTCACAAGTTGGATCGCATGAAACCTGTGCGATCTCACATCGCACAGGCTCTTCATCGCATGTCACATATGCGATCTGAAATCGCATCTCAAAACGCGACCTGAGCGCGCATGCCACAATGCGATTCAAATTTGTTGGAGGTGTCCATCAGATCAGTAATGGTTGGATACGAGAAGTATTCAAACGCGTACAGACTATGGGATCCAAAGACTTCTCGCATACTCATATCCAATGACGTGGTGTTTGATGAAACAAATCTTCCTCTACGAAACCTTGACAAAACCTCTTCCGAGGAGCTGACCATTCTGAATGACCCGATGTGGGATGAAGTCTGGGAAACTCCCTGCTACTCCACCTCTAACTCCGAATCACTCAGGAATTTCCTAGATGTACCGCATGACCTTCAACTCCCTCAACCCGTTCCCACCGCACCTCGTCGATCCCAACGAAATACTCAACCTGTCGAAAGGCTCGGCGACTTTGTTGGATATCACACTGTTGCAGAACTGAACCAATGCCTCCATACTGAAGCAGATGACGGTGTTGAGGAAGACGAACCATCCTATTCACGGGCAATGAAAGGTCCAAATCGCGAAGACTGGATTGCTGCAATGGCCAAAGAATTTATGTCTCTTCAGGTACATGAAGTTGGACGCCTAGTTGAACCACCTCCCGATGCCAATGTCCTTCCTGGTATGTGGCGACTGAAGCGCAAGAGGGATGAATTTGGTCGAATAGTGAAATACAAGGCAAGGTGGGTTGCGGGTGGCAACCACCAGATAAAAGGTATTGATTTTGACTCAACCTATGCATCAGTTGGTCTCACCGACACTCTCAGAACATTGTACGCACTTGCCGCTAAGGAAGATTTGGAAATGGAGCAATTCGACATTGAAACTGTGTTCTTGAATGGCAACATGAAACATCGAGTCTATGTCCGACAGGTCACAGGATTTCGCGACACTTCCAAACCCAGCCATGTGATGGAACTTGACAGGTCACTCTATGGAACATGTCAAGCTCATCGTGAGTTCAATGAGGACCTTGATAACAAACTCAAGAAGCTTGGATTCAAGGTATGCCCTGTCGACAATTCGCTATACACACTACGGAAAGGATCATCATTTATCCATATCCCAATGCATGTCGATGATGGCATGACTTTTTCCAATGACAAGTCATTTCTACGTTCATTCAGAGAAAATCTAAAGCAATTCTACAAGTTTCGTTGGAACGAAGCTCCCACCCTACACCTTGGCATTCACATCACTCGAGACAGAGAACGCCAAACCATAACCCTTGACCAATCTCATTATGTTGATGCTATTCTTGACCGGTTTGGAATGTCTGACTGCAACGGCGTGAAAACTCCACTCCCTCAAAATGTCAAACTTGTTACTCCGACGCAAGAAGAATCCACTGAAATTGAACCCTATTGGGCAGCTGTCGGTATGCTGAACTTCCTGTCAGTACAAACAAGACCCGACATATCATTTGCTGTCAGTTACTTAGCCCGATTCAACTCACGGCACAATGCGTCACACTGGGCAGCTGTGAAACATCTCCTACGATATATCAAACGAACTCAAGCCTACAGTATTCAATTCGGCACTAAGAGAGCTCAAAATCTGTTGATAGAGGGGTACGCGGATGCGGATTATGCTGGTGATGTTGATACTCGTTGTTCTACGACAGGATTTGTATTTTATGTTCATGGTTCCCTCGTATCCTGGAAGAGCCGTCGCCAACACTGTGTAACTCTATCCACAACAGAAGCCGAATATTTAGTGATTGGTGATTGTGCAAAACACGGGCTATGGCTCTGTCGGTTAATTGAACACTTATGTGAGGAAGAATCAATCAATGTCCTGATAAAATTACCTCTTTCCAACGACAATCAGGGTGCTGTTTTTTTGTGTCATGAAGCGTCCGTCAATAATAAATCCAAACACATCGATATTAGACATCATTGTATCAGAGAATTGACACGTGAAGGAAGAATCTCAGTTTCTCATGTTTCAACAAAAGAAATGCCTGCAGACGTGTTGACGAAGGCCGTAGGTGCAAATATATTAATTTCAAGTTATGATCAATTAGTTATTAGTGAAATGAAAGTTAGTGAGCAGGGGGGGCTGTTGGAACAAATTACATTCATATTAATGGTTTCTGGTTTTGTTTTCTTTATGTCTTATTTACTTATGAATTAACATGTGCTATGAATTATGTTCTGTTACATTACTCACGAACTTTGTATGTCTCAAACCTAATAACATGATGTATCACTCATTATAGTTTATCAAATCATCCGGTTGGGAAAAAGCTTTCTTTCTCTTTCATTATTCATTATTGAAAGCTTTTTCTTACAACACTCTATATCATCTTCTCACTCCGGATTATACCTCCATTCTTGATTACTGACTGATATAAGTGTTGTTTTGGATTGATAAAGGTATGACCTTGTTGTTTATTGTTATGTTTAGTTTCATTTGTTATTTGATTAAGAAATTTATTATTCATTATTGAAAGCTTTTTCTTACAACACTCTATATCATCTTCTCACTCCGGATTATACCTCCATTCTTGATTACTGACTGATATAAGTGTTGTTTTGGATTGATAAAGGAATCAAAGATTCCTATAGACAATACATCTGCTATCGAGGAGACTGGGGCAGGTTGACCTGAGCCACTGGTAGTCACAGCTCTGTGTCCCAAACCACAAATACAGGTCTGTATGTTCTGTATTTGAGTGTTGTTTGAGAACAAGTTTCAAAAGAATCAGCAACCATGACACAGATCTGTAAACAGCTGGAACACTTTTACAACAGGTATGTACAAGAGCATAGAGATTAGATAAATTGAAGAAAAAAGTACACATATTGAATGAAGGAAAGGGATGATAAGCAAGAACAATATATTGTGTGTATGTGATGCTAGGTATCATTCAAAGTTGTTATGGGGATTTGTTGCCTTTCTTTTTTCCTTCAAAATCTTTCATGGCTCATGAAAAGGAGGTGATGTTTGGCAACAACAAATGATCAATAAAATAAATCACATATAATGATATATTGGACTGGCTTTTTATCAGACAAAAAATCTTTTTGCCCCCCTCTGTTGCTTGGACTTTGCCAAACTCGATCAAATTTTTGACTTTACTCCACACCCTTTTGACAACATCCATTATCTCCTTCACACTCCTCCCTTTCATCAATCAGCTTTCATTGTTTTCCATTTCAATTCCATTCAATTTTATAACAGCTATTCATTTTATAAAAGACTGTTCCTCCCTTGCCTAGGTATCATCTAGGTGAGGTCTTTGCGCCTAAGGATAGTTTCTTCAAAACTCTCTTCACCACAAGACCTGATTGCGGAGGAGTTTCACAACAGGCATTCCTTTCCGGGAGTGTTCTACGGAACTCTCTGGGAAGTTCCCTACTGAGAGCTTTAAAAGATGTCTTGGCTTTACCTCCTTGTAGTTCTTCATGTGATACATATATACCTGTACTGAAACTGTCTGGAGGGAGGGTGGGAGGACAAAGATTGAAATATCAGTTAAGATTATAAAATGGGTTATGGTAATTAATTATTACAAGAATGAAGGGATGATGAGTAAAGAAATAAATTGTGGAAATAATAACGAGAAATAGGGACAGGAATGGTTCAGGATAAGGAGTATAGTTTGTTCATGAGCAATGAAGAGTCCGCGGCAATATGATTTGTTGCTGTGACGTGTAGCTCCTGGGCACGCCATCCATTCAGTACCTGTTTCTACTTTATAATTTTACTCTTTTTGTGATTTCTTTCCTATGAAGTTACTTCCCTCCATGGACATTTCTTGCATTTTTTCCTCGAGCAAGAAGGAATCAGCTTTTTACTTTTACTTTGCTCCGGTGTTTCATAGTGATATTGGTTCCTTATTTTACTTTTTAATTATTGTGCTAGTCTTGTACATACTAGTCATCCCTTTTGATTTTTTTGTCATTATGATGGAGTCAGAGATCGGTTGTGATTACAAAGTTATGTGTCCATAATAGGTATGGTTTGTAATATCCATGGTCAACTGTGGACGAAGTCCAAAATCGCGTGGCGACAATGATGACCTTTGAAGGATGAGTATTACTTGGTTCTAGACCGAACTTCGAAGTCAACATTTTGCTACCTCAGCGAGCTTGTTAACGTGTCACCCAACCAGGCTTCTTTCACTTTCATTCTTGGTTGCCGCCTGTCCATACACACCGTTTCCGCCTAGTTAGACTCAGTCAAATGTATTAATTCTTAGTCTCAGGGTTTTGGGGCTCCGGCAAGTCGCAAATTGCAGCGTTTGGCTTGAACGGTGTTGGCATAATCGCAAGTGGGATGAGCACCACCTTTGCTTTGTCGAAAGCTATCAAGTATTTCATAATCCCAAGACCAGTTGCAACAGCTCAGAAATTTGTAGGCCAATGCAGCGTTCCGAGTTCAAGATCTTATCCATACCTGCTGGCAAAGGCCACGGCGATGTGTCTCCTCGCTCCTGGTTGAAGTAATCAAACTATCATGGCATACTGACTTGGGCTGTTCAGTTACTGAACCCACGCCAGCTGCGTGTTTGTTCTCGCATCTTATTCCCCCAAAGATAGGCTACACAAATTTGCTTAAGTACCCTTCCTCTCCTCCAGGCCACTTCCGCATCATTCATCCATTCGTATTCTATACCATTACCCCATTCTTACTATATAATTGTCAATACCAACTTCCATATATTCAAGCTATATCAAAATGTCTCAAACTCCCGACAGGAAGTAAGCATCATTTCATCAACATGCCTCTCTTCAATCATTGCTGACTTCAAATCATCAACATTCATCTCACTCACTCTTTTACTTGCAGTCTTCGTGTGTTTTTGATGTTCCTTACTATCTGTATCTCAGTGGTCATCTTCATTCTCTCTGCTCGAGGGTGGAGAATATTGCGCGACGCCAGGGAATACTTCGAAAGGGCAGTCCCCAATGGAATCGAACTAGACGCGTATGATCTTATCGCCGTGACAGGCGCGCTAGTTGCGGTTGCTGGATTTGCATCCCTCATCAGCGTAAGTGAAACCTGTTATTATCTGGACGTGAATGATAGTTTTGCAAGCTCTCCTAATCATTAATACTCACGTATGATATCTTTGCAAATTCATTGTCGTCTGAACAGTTGGCATCTTCGGTAGTCGTCTGTGCGGGTTCTGCCGGATTCATCTCTGCATTCATGTTTCTCTTAACAGCCGTAGCCATGCTAGGCGCCCTTGCCGTTGCTATCGCCCTCACTGTCATCATAACCACTCACCATCCGTATATCAACGCTTCACCTCTCATCAATCCAGGTCTCATCTACAGACTGATCAGCACGAGTCCAATCACAGCTGATTACACTGAAATCAACGTCGTGACTGCTTACACACTCATGAGTTGGTTCCTTTGGATCATCTTGATCATCAGGTTTGTCTTCAAAATCCAATTTGCATTGGTCATCGCATGGCTGACTAAATTGGTTTTAAAGCTTTGGGTTTGAGGCTAAAGCTCTACACGGAGCAAATCAAATGAAAGGAATGCAAACGGGATCGAAAAGATCGGTGGTTGTACCTGCACATCAAGGCCTAGGGGGGCACGCAGTATAATCAAGTCTTAAGATACAAATAAACAAAGGAAATTAGCAATTTAGGGCGTCCCCCAATGCCTTGGAACGTTTGGTATCTGTAGTTCATCAGTTTTAATTATGTTCAGCTTAATTCTTCAGTGAAGTTTATCAGTTTGCCTCTTCTTATTTCATTTTCTTATGTACATACCAATTTTACGTTTCAGGCTTTGTCCAGGTGACCTGAGAGATATATCCACGTATACTCTCCATCTCCCATTTTTGATTTGCTCTTTTTGTTTTTATATATTTTTTGTCTCTTTTTAATCTTTTTTTATTTACCCCCTCTGGTTCAATATTCATCCATTTAAATTTATGCTTTTTGATCTTGACCCGTTATTCAGACATCAGCTGCTCTGATATATTGCTTGGCACTGCTCTCGAAGTCAAAGTCATTGATATACTAGCCACGACGTTCCGCAAGCAAGAAAGTCTATCAGTAATAAAGGGAAACTCCCAAGATTTGTGGTATGAGATGGCAATGTTTGGTGTGTAGATTTCTTGCCACCATCCACACTTGAAGCGCATTCCGATTGCCCAGCACTCACTTACATGTCAAGCATCTTTCTTGCTTCTCAAATACTCTGGTTTTCCGCTGCACCCTTTGATGAGGTTAGAGATACCGGGGCGTATCTTTTTTATTCTTGATTGTACGGTAAATCAAAACTCCCTAGTGGATAACAACATCTGCTTTGTAGCTATCGCACAGGTGAAAGCCCCAATACTACGAAGCAGAATCCAAGTCACTCTAGAAGTGTCTTTGAAGTTAAGACGACAGTTTGATGAGCGGAACCCAAAGCAAAGCAGACAAGTTCATCTTCCCCACTATCGAAAGGCAACAACGCTCAAAATAAATGAGGCAAACAGGACAAAATATATCCAGATAACGATTGTCACTTCAGATCAATACCTCACGGGCAGAAAGAAAAAAGATTACTGAAAGTGCTATATCTCAAACACAACAACATAAGCTCAACGCAACATAGGCTCAACGCAACGAAGTATCACAATAACATCACACCATACAAAACAAATGAAGCAAAAGAAATTTCATTGCACTGAGATGCATAAACGCAGTGAGGTTTCGACTACACAGACTGCGACGAAAAACAAAGACAAAAATCAAATTACTGGCAAAGAATGAACTGGTCAGCCAGTCAAGTCTACATGGCTCTTCCAAACCTACCTTAAGTATCAAACATGATCGAATATGATGTGCCTCAAAAACCTTCTTCGTGGTCGTTGTGTGCATTCTTCTCTTTGGATGCTGAGACTGACACTTGCTGGGTTTTTTCTGCTTCGGCGAATTCCTTCTTTTCGAGGACCGAACTACCATCCGTGCCGAGTTACATTTTTATCAATGGTCATTTCGTGATTTAGGTTGTATATATATCAGGTGAAGGAGCAAATTCCTTACGCTAGAACCAAGCCAGTGAATAGCACCCAGCCAACTACAATTAGGCCGATCACAGCGTTATAGTCATGGTAGTAGAGGCTTATACCACTAGCTGCGACCAACTGATCCACTAATGTCTGGGGTAATCTCGCGGTAACAGCAGCGTGCCATGATGCACCAATCACTGTTCCTGCTATCAAGACAGGCAGGAAAACAAAAGCTGCGACTCCAAATGATAGAGATACCCACTTCTTGGAGCGCTGAGTAAATCGAATAGTGCTAGTGAAGATCTGATATGGCGGAATCAGGCAGATGGTACAAGTGAAGATCTCAAGGATGACAAGATATGGCACTCAACTGATGCGACCAATGCAACTAATGAAACCACGATCAGGGCAATTCCGACAGAAAGGATGGGTTTTGCGAAAAGTTTACCGCCCGGAAGCTTTGAGGAGACTAGTTTTTTCCGCTCATTAAGAATCGAAAACGCTTTGATCGTCAGTCCAATCTCAGCCACTGCTAATGCTCCGTTCAGGAGACCGCAAACGACGAGGAAGACCCTTGAAACAGATTGATTGGATATCAGATATGTCGGTCAAATTCATTCATCAATCAAGGAGGGTAGAAGCAGTACGCACTCGAAAATCCTTTTAGACATCCTCGAAAAGCTGACTCCAAGCCAATGAGGAATCCTATGAAGCGTAACTTGTGTTCTATTGCAATCAGAGTTGAGAAGATTATAACCAATCTGAGCCACAAGGTACAGCCAAATCACCGTCAAACTTAGCTTGTGATAATCTACAGTCAACCCTCGGACGGTCTGTACGAAAGTGCCAATCAAAAAAGATGGAAGACTCACATGCAATATTGTTGAGTGATTGATGAAGGTAGACTGACGAAGCACCGATGGAAATTTCACGATGAGCAGAAGCTGACTTACCTTGGTGCAAGTCTGGTGCAAAAAATTGAATGCTTTTTAGGGAAAGCTGGTGGGGAGTTTCCCGATGAATTTGAACATAATGGCAAATTGCAATAGTTGTCAAATTAATGAACAGATGCCGACAGATGCGTTCAAGAATGACATCTGCGCTCCTGATCTGGTGCAGTGGCCAGTGACGCGGACTTCGTACTTAAACTTATCGAGCAGGTGCCAGGGACTTTGTTAAGTTTGGGACTTCGGTCTACATACTTCGCTTAGGACCCCGGAAAGCTCCAGGTCAACTATCCGTCCTAAAACCACTCAAATTGACCTTTTCAATACCCTGTGACGCGGTAAAAACCCAAAAATTGAGGTCAAACAATTCCGGTTTCGTCGGTACGTTCAAAGGGCAAAAATCACTAAAATTTCCTCACGAGACAAATCCATTCGTTTTTTGTCGGTATGTACGTTGAAAAGGGAGTGTTTTTGGCCTTTTTTTCCGGCCAAGGACAAATCCATACCTGTCAGGTCGGTACGTCTGAATTCAAAAAAACGGGTTTTTGCTCGAAAAAGACCCAAAAAATTCCTTTTTCGTCGGTACGTCAGCGTTTTTTTGGACCCTCGATCCATACATTTTAGGTCGGATAGTTCACCTGGAGCTTTCCGGGGTCCTCTTCGCTTCCATCATGATTTTTCTTATCTCGCATTTTGAAACCTCGATGAGAAGGGCCGAGGTCTTTGTGAGAGATGAAGGGTGAAGTTTACTGGAGGTTTCAATTGCTCGAGCCTCGAGGGTGTTGTAGTCGGTTCTCACGCCTACGTGGCACGACCGCGGCGCAGTCCCGATCGGTCTTCTATAAGAGCCGGCAGCTCAGCATCAGCTCCGGTTCCACATCTTTCTCTTGTGGAACTCGGAGCTCTAGTACAGTCAAACCGGAAAAGCTTGACCGATTTTGCCCGCAAAACTCAAGCAAATTGGCGGGGAATTGGTGGCAAGCTTTTCCGGTTTGACTGTAGCTGAGCCTGTCTCTTATAGGTATGCAATACAGACATCTTTCTCTTGTGGAACTCGGAGCTCTAGTAGCTGAGCCTGTCTCTTATAGGTTATGATCCCTTGCTCCCGTGCATCTCGCTGAGCATTGTAATCGTCGATTATTTCGACTCTGTCTGTTGATTCTTCAACTCTGTTACCGTCGAGTATTCGACTCTGTCAATCTGTTACCGTTGATTTTTCGACTCTGTCAATCTGTTACTGTTGACTGTTCGACCCTGTCATTCGTATCCCATCTGTTACCGTCGACCATTCGACTCTGTCATTGTCAATCATATTTGACTCTGTTTTATCTCATCTAAATCATCATCTGAAGAACTTCTCCAAGTATGCGACGTACTCCACCTGTCACACGCAATCGAGGAAGCCAACAAGGCTCACCTTCTCAACGAGGATCACCGTCCTTTCGTGGGTCATCTCGTGGCTCTCGCGGCCAAGGCAACACTCAAACCAGCGCGGAATCAGCACCACCGGAAATGCCAACCAATCAGCAAGATGAACGCTCCCCTACCCTCACGGTTGGTAACCAAATCAATCCAGTTGGCAATCTCCACGATCAGAGCCCCCCTTTTGCCGACAACGATCAGACCATGCGATGAGACCCTGAGAATCTGTTCTCTTCAACACCTGTTGGACATTGACAACCTCCTCCTCATCCTCAATTGACTCGTACTCTGCACCCGCAGCCAGTGAGACCCCACCAATTATCGTTTGACAACTTTATTGGCAAATCTTTGGATCCAACTGTACACACCAGATCCAATATCCATCTACGCTTACAACGTCTTGACAAACTTGCTCCAACTGTCGAGAACTTCACCAGGACAATGGCAAAATTGGATAGCGATGGAACCAATTTTCATACTTGGTTAGAGGAAGCAAATGCCAATGTTTATTTTTTAATCGGCAAAGCGGACTACCTTAATCATCCTTCAAACCCAGCAAATCAAATCCATCCCGAAATCAATCACGCTGAGAATACAATAGCATATTGGGTGATCTATTACTCGGTGACGCCAGAATTATGAACGGTGATATGTTGTGAACAACAATCGTTCCTTGCTCACAACGCATATCTTATCCTGTCAAATCAATTCAACAAAGCAGGATGATCTTCTCAGCTTGCTACCTGGCGATCACTGATGAGTACTCAAATGGACATCTTCAAGACATCCCTCTCTCAACATCTAGAATCGTTGGATCGATTAGCCGACGCCCTGGATCGTGATGGCTTTGTATGGACACGAGACTTGGTTATGAGTTTGGTTTATCAAGCTTCAATGCCTGATAAACCTGAGCTCAATTTTGATGCGGCCAACACAACTCTTGACTTACGCTGGTCCTACGACAAACGTCCATACAGCAGCACGGAGATCTGAGCCGCTTTACAAACCACTCTTCTCAATCTTAAACGTCATCATACAATGGATGAAGTTACCGATTCAATCTCATTATTAAGTGTATCAAAAGAAGATTCAGTTTGTCATTACTGTAATAGAACAGGCCACTGGAAAAATGAATGTCCTAGAAAGCGAGTCTCTTTTGCTCATCACTCCTCAACATCAAGCTCCAATACAACTAGACCAAATAAGCACCAACCAAATTTGCCTGATCACTCGAGAAACGATCAAAAATCAAATTCAACTGAATCAAGCTCGAACACTTCAAAAACACCCTCGGCTCACGCTGTTTCCGTTGATCCCGCTTATGAAGAAATCCCTATGAATCCAGATGGAACATTTCCAGGATTTTTTTCATCAGAAGGTTATATTCCACCTTCCGCTATGTCCATTCAAATTTCACCAGAAGCTTTTCTCGAAACTGAATCTGCGGCTCGCGAAAAAGCTGAAGGATCGGACATCCCGATTGAATACTTTATGTGACACTCTTGTCATCATTTTTTGGATCTTTACTTGTTTTTTTGTGCTTGGTCTTGATTTTCTTATTTGTCCTGAGTGTTGTCAATTTTTTTCTTTCTTTGATCTCGAAGTTATCATTTTAGAACGCCGTTATTTAAGACGTGTTTTTTTTCTAACTTGTTTTTTTTTCATCGTTTTTTATGATTTCTGTCTCCGCAATCACAACTTCCTTCCTACGTTGTTTCAAAAGGGGGATCAGTTTTTTTCTTGTTTCTTTATACGGTTGTACGCGCCTTGTCGTGGGGGGGGTGTTGTAGTCGGTTCTCACGCCTACGTGGCACGACCGCGGCGCAGTCCCGATTGGTCTTCTATAAGAGCCGGCAGCTCAGCATCAGCTCCGGTTCCACATCTTTCTCTTGTGGAACTCGGAGCTCTAGTAGCTGAGCCTGTCTCTTATAGAGGGGACTTTTTTTGGTCTCAGGCCTGGTGATCATACACAACTGCGGCACATCAATTACCTGCTCAGGCGTGTTTTCTGTTCCGGAGTTCAACATCAGTGTGGAATTGAGCTTGACAGTGTGGAATCCGATTTTGTAAATATGTGTTTCAACTTTCTTGTTTTGCTCATTTGTCTTGCTGTTCACTATAGGTACTTGTAATCAGTGTGGAATCCGATTTATACGGACTACTATATGTGTACATGGAGCTGGACACAGGGCATCAGCTCTGTTCCACATATTTATCCCGTGGGACTTGGCGCTGTGGTCTTACCAGCTGAGTGTTGGTCTCTTTTACACATTTTGTAAAGTGTATTGTGTCCTTTCAAACTGAAAGTGTTCATATGCATTGATAAACAACAAGGTAAACTAACATTCCTATAACTAACTTGCATAAGATATTGAATTCTCCGTCTTTACACAGCTTATCTTCCCTAAAACAAAACACAATGAAATGCCAACCCTCTCCTGGTCTGGGAGATATTGTTAAACAATCCTTTGAATTTATGGTGATGATGAAGGTCTGAGGAGTAAATGGTCTTTGTTGTCTTGATCCAGTAGATGAAACTTTGTTGGAAAATTAGGATTGAGATAATTGATGGTTCTATTCATTGACATACATAGAAACTAAGACACATGAGAGGGTTTTTTCAGCATTATTTATATATAGATTTTGATTTATCTGTGACAAACTTGACTGAATATTATCTATGAAGATGTTTGTTAAAGATTGGGGACTTGTTGAGGCAGCGTACTGTGCAGTCAAAGATGACCAAGTCTTGGGATTGTCTCTACACAAAGCCATCTTTGTTGGTGTGCTACATGTTCCTCAATTATTTATGGCACAAAACGTGGGATAGATTACAAATTGTATTGATTAGAATTGCTAATTGATTTCATTGAAGCGTCATTGAGGCCCTTGTTGTGATATATTGTGATTATGGTAGCTTTGATTTGGTCTTCATCAACAAGGAAGATAGACAGGCTCAAAGAAAGGTGGAGTAGGGATGAAAGATGATGAATAAAGCACCATCAAAAAGATACAGGTTCTGTGACTGGAGTGAATTCAGTTTGATTCTCGCAATCACTGATGGCTCACCTGTGAGAGGCTGGTCTGAGTGTTGTCATCTGAGTAAAGTTCAGGCAAGTGATGAGTGAGCAGAGTTCGAGTATGAAATGGACTGAGTCGGTGATTTGTCCCTTACTTGAAGTTATAAGGATCCATTCTTAATTTTGATTTCAGTGAAGTCAGTGAATTTAGATCAATAGTGGTTCTGTTAGAGTGCTGAGGAGACCATCACATTCCTGCTCACATTGGGTTTTCTAACCCAGTCTAACCCATTTCGATTTTACGCATTTATTTTGGTATTCTTCAGAATTCTTTTCATCAGATACTCATAACTTTCGAGATCGAGACTGTTCAGCTTCATCAAATCACTTCATCAAGCTGAAGCATTTGACAGGCTTCTAGCGTCCGAAAGAAGATTAGAACGGTGAACTTGGTCGTATCAACGAATGAAGCTAAAGCCCCCACTTACCCAAAAACTTTTTGTGCCAGCAATAGGACTTAGTTGGGTTTGGTCGAATACGGCCCGGCTGGGCTCTTCGAGAGTAGCTCACAACAGGATGAATGACAGATATCGGGACTATGTTACCGTTACCTCTGCCAAAAGGCGCATGAATATGAAGTGCAAGACGTGCTATCGAGGATGATCCGAATACATATATCGTGGAATATACAGTAGTGCTGCAAGTTGCAACTAAATGCGCTGTAAGACTCGAGCGGTTTAGAAACCGAGTAGAAGGCTTTATAGCAACAAGCCTCATTTAGCTGCAAGAGGCTCTTTTGGTCAAGTAGAGTATGTCGACGGTTGCTTGGGGCGTCCACCCGGTGCTCCACCGAAGCTTTCCGAGAATTGCAGCATAGAAGACAACTCAATTGCGAACCGCCGCATGGAGACTGGAAAACGAGAAGGCAAACCGAAACAGGAGACCAAAATGGGCTCGGCACCGGAATATATAAGCTGACCTTCGTTTCTCGGGGTTGATTGTACCTCAAGCATCCTCTACTTCCCCTTTTTAAAATATTTTATAATTTTTCTTGTTACCTTTCTTTGCCAAATCAATTTAAATTTCAGACAGTCTGTGACTGGTTCTTTTTTCGATCGCCCCCTTTTATTTGATCCGCTTCTTTTGGCTTCTTGTCTCATAAAGCTTTCAATTTCTTTCTGTCTACATATTCTTAAATCCTTCAACTTCGAGTCCGATCACAAGATGAACACCTCCTCTTTGTCTATCTTCGTACTCTCTCTTTTCGCCTTCGCACGTGCTCAGCAGATTGGAAAATTGATCCCCGAAGTTCAACCTAAGCTCAATTATCAGACTTGTACCAAGGCCGGTGGATGTACGAAGCATAATGGAACTGTGACGTTAGATTCTAAGTGGCGTCCGGTTCATGCCGTGAACAGTACCAAGAAATGTCTGAGTGATGGCGGTGTTTGGGATCCTGAACTTTGTCCTGATGGGTTGACCTGTGCTAAGAACTGTTCGTAATCTCAAACTTATCACTCTATGCTCAAAAAGTCAGACATAACATCCAACTGATGATTACTTCTGTACATTGATTCCAGGCGCGCTGGAAGGTGTTGATTACTGTGATTTTGGTGTCACGTCGGACGGTGATTCACTTAACCTGAAGTTAGGCATTGAAAACACGAAACGTCACATCAGTCCACGTGTTTATCTTTTGGACGACAAAGGAAAGTATGTCTCGATGAAATTGAAAAATCAAGAATTCACCTTCGATGTCGACCTCTCTACTCTTCCTTGCGGTACGAATGGGGCACTTTACTTGAGTGAAATGGAAGGTGATGGTGGAACTTCAAAATTTCCCACCAACAAAGCTGGTTCGATCTATGGGACAGGATATTGTGATGCACAGTGTCCTCAAGACGTAACATATTTAGGTGGAAAGGTTTGTATTTTTCTCAATAGTATTATCTATCAACTTCAACCTCTTTGAATTTCAAGTCTGATGAACCCACATTTTTTGATAACAACAAACAGGTTAATCTCGAAGGTTGGAAATCAGGTCCTGATGGTACCGGTCAAGGAAAACTTGGATCGTGTTGTACGGAGATGGACATCTGGGAAGGAAATTCAGAAGTTAACGCCCTCACTCCTCACGCTTGCCGAGGAAAAGGTCCTCAAATCTGCGATGGAGATGCTTGTGGCCCAATCTGCGATAAGGGAGGCTGTGATTTCGGACCTTTCCGATACGGTGATCATGATTTCTTTGGTCCTAAAAAAACTGTCGATACCACTCAAAAGTTCACCGTTGTGACTCAATTCTTGACTGATAATCAAAAGTCTACCGGTCAGCTTACTGAGATTCGACGAAAGTACATTCAAAACGGTAAAGTGATTCAGAATAGCAAAACAAAGGTGCCATCAATGAAGTCCTTCGATTCACTCTCTCCCGAATTTTGTAACGCATCTAAGACTGCACTCGAAGGTGGTCATAATGACTTTCAAGCTAAAGGAGGATTTACGGCTATGGGTGAATCTCTAGAGCGAGGAATGGTTCTAGCAATGAGCATTTGGGATGATCACAGTGATACTAAGATGTTATGGCTAGATGGTTCCTTCCCTACTGATTCCGATCCGAAAATGCCTGGTGTCCTTCGTGGACCATGTACTCCAGAAAATAGTAATGCTACTTTTATTGAAAAGACTTATCCAAATGCAACTGTCACATTTTCAAACATTCGTTTCGGTGATCTTGATACAACTTGTCAATCAGCTTCAAATTCTTCTTCCATCTCAAACACCACTCCTCCACCGATTACCAAACGTAGCACCATCAGTCACTCTCGTCTTTATTAGCCCTGTCTGACAATCATTTTATCCTTTCTCTCGTAAGTCGTGCTATTTTTTCTCGATCACATACGCGATCTACCCCACTGAACGCTAATCCATTATTTGTTCTTTCCCAAACCGCCACCCTCCCTGAACAGTCTTTGATCGTGTCAGGTATAGAAATCATGAAAGTACAATAGTAGCTATATGGCTCGATCATGGCCACAAGTTGATTTTGTAGATTTTTATTTCGCTTTTAATGCATTCCATTGTTTATTCTTTTCTTTGTCAATTTGAAAATATTTACATTTTTCCTTGTGGCAATACAATCATTAACTATTTCAATTCTACATGCATAGCTCGCATTGATTGAGGTTCCAGACAATGTGAGAGACCTTTTTGTAAGTGAAATGATCAATTGAGAGACGAAATTTTGCCTTGGTATGAGTGGCAGGTAACAAACATCAATCGTCTCTCGGCGTTCTCATCTCACATAAGTGACGTTGTCAACCTTTGAATTCCAGTTACAACTTGAGTCATCACATGCTGCTGGTTGAGGCTGCACTGATTTGATAATTATACACTTGAATCTGTAACGCGCCAGTGAGTAATCGTTCTCATCCTTTCTTAAGTCAGCAGCAGATACCCCGTTAGTTCCACGGGAACTTATTCGGCTTCCCTTCAAGTTTTGCCATTGCCCATGAATTACCATCTCCCACACAATCTATCCAGCTCACTGAAAATGTATTTTATTCACGCTTTGCATCAATTCCGGTTATTTACGTTTGTCGGTTGTCATCATGACGGACCTCCATTCCGTCAAAGCTGTTCTTCTTCATAGTCACAGCCGAGAGGTCATTGTGAGATAGGCTCAAATACATTGATTGGGAAGGCATTAAAAGATTAAAGAATATGGGTTTAAGAATTGCATGATGTGGAAAAAGTCAAGGTATTTGATGGAAGCTTCATGTGGTAAGCAGTGCTAAATTTACAGAAGCTTGAAATGACACACTACAACTTGAGTGATTGAGACTCTGATGGTTTATCACTTTCAAAGTAGATACATAAGAAGTAAAGTTTAGATACTCTGACCATAGAAAGTCACCTGAAGTTTGATATATACAACATACAAATCTTATTGCTTTCCTCAAGATCTCAGTAACTCGAGTTGAAGCATACAAAATTCTAAATACAACCGGTTTTATTTTCTTTCAAAGGACCAGTAGTGGTTTGCATATCAACTGATGATCTTGAATCACTTTCTGATCTACTCTTCATTCTAGAATAAAATTTAATAAAAAGAATATGTCCAACAATAGAAATGAGAGCACAAGTAAAACAGAAGATTGAATTTGCCATGAACCCATTAGTAAACTTGGGTGAATCAGACCACAAAAAACTACCATAGATCGATGCTGAATTACCGACTAAGATGAAGTATTCAAGAATTTAAAGCGACAATACAATCAGCATAAGCTGGTTAATGATTCAACGTTTAGCTTCCTAGTCGTCTTACCTGAGTTTACAAGAGCTTGTGATACTGCGCGTTTTGAATCAGGATAATTGATTTCTTTTGAAAGCCAGGCGAGTAAAACAGGAAGAGCTCCCAAGTTAGTTGCATATCCTATGCTATATCTCACCAGTCATGTGTTGGTTATATCAGTTCTCTTGAAAAGACATGAGAGATTTTATGAGAGAAAGAATTCTAACCAGATGAGACCGTAACGAGCCTCTGAGTTGGTAACTCTAGTACAGATTGCATAGGTCACTCCAGCAACCGCTGTTGGGATTGCTACATGAAAAGCGCGATTCTTGAAAAAGTCGGCCGAGTAGGAGATGGCCAAGACGCCCACGAATGCGCATACATAGATAGGCACAGTCATAAATTGAGCTGTCTGACCAGTATATCCAAGTGTACGAGTGATGGTAGGAATGAAGTAAGATATAGTGGTTCCACTAGTGATCATCAAATCTTAAAAGGTGATATCACAAATCAATCTCATGCATCCAAAGTCGTGAGGGAAGCAAGTCGTAGGAAAATCCGGGTCATCCCACTTGACTCACCCATCAAACAGAACAAGTAAACTCTCCAATCTGTCACAGTAGCCTTAAAAGCTTGCAAATGAGTCAAGTTTAGTGTTGAATGTGCACGAGCTGGTCGGTCGGCTGCTATTCTAGCTGTTGCGAGCGCGCGTTGCTCTGCAGTGAGCCATTTTGTATTAGACGGCCAATCAGGCATGAAGAAGATGACAACTATTGACGCAAGCATTGTGATTGCTCCCTCGACTAAAAAAACAAATTAGCTCTGATTGGTCACAATTTATCTCAAAGAAAAACTCAACTGATAAAAAGCCACCTCCATCCACGGATCCCCCTAACCTCATCCATTCCTGTGATCACACCGCCTGAGAGGAGTCCGCCTTTGTTGGTTGAATCAAGGTCAAAGAATTTCACCAAGTCAAGCTTTTATCACGCATAAAGACAAAGTATTCTAGATATGAAGAAAGGAGAGACTCACCAAAAGCGCCCGCCATGATTGATGCAGTGAATATAATCCCAAGCCTTTTTGCTAGCTCTCTTCTCCTATACCATGAGGATAAGAGGAAAAGCTAATAATTTTAAAAGAAAAGATAACGAAAAAATCACCGTCAGAAATGACCAATCGCTGGTCATGAAGCCTTCACTCACTATACCAGGAAAAAATCCAGATCTGAAAGAGATTCAACAAATATAAGTTAGATCAAGTTTAAAGCACTCCTTTCGAGTTCGAGCAAATTTTAATCGGATCATATATATACTCACTCCATAAATCCTAATACAAATCTCACCCCAATCAATTGTTCCTTAGTTTTGACTACAGAAAGTAAAGTAGCTACCAATCCCCAACTAAAAGTTAGAAAAGGAATGAAGAGAGAAGGTCGAAGTCTTGTTAACAACATATTGCTTGGGATTTCGGCTAGTCTGTTTTTTTTCGGTGGAATTATAAATCAGGATTTTTCTTTGTAAACACCAATGGAAGATCGTTAATATAACTTGAAAGATTATCTCACAAATATCCTACAAAGAATATCAATACAGCTAAAGAATAATCTTCGGGTTTGAGTTTGAGATCTTTTTCCATCCCACCAATTCTTGCATTTCCAATCTGAATAATTTCGTTCAAAAAACAAATGTTGGTAATTTATCCCAACACTATCAGATTCTAATTGAACGTACACTTGACCGGTCGAGGACTGCTCAAAGATATCAAGTGATGAAACAAAAGAGAAAGGTATAGAAGTTAAAGTCTTGTAAGTATTGATGATACCTCTTTTACCCAGTTTGAATGAAGTTTTCCTGACAATTCAAAAGGTATAAGATACATATGCAAGGCAAACTGGCGGTTCACGAATCCCAGGAGCTCATCATTAGTATCTGGAAAGCTAAGTGTGAAAACCATTCAAGCTCGTATTCGGAGTTGGAATTTATGAGGAATGCTTACAGGTGTAAGTCAATAGTGTTGACCAGCCTTTTATCTTCTTGACTTCCAGGTATATATACTCTCGGTGAGTTCTCAAAGATATAGTTGAAAGGCTTTTCCGCGTTGGGATGCTGTGTGAGATCAGAGTCCATCGCACTTGAAAGCGCCGTCCGTTCTATTGATGAATCCTCTTTGAGGAGCGATTGATCTTGATGAAATTTCTCTGAGCCTACCGCTGTAGATGAGCCAGGCCTCGAAGCTGATTTCGATGGCTCTACAGGGCCCAAGGAGGCCGGTGCTATTTCGACAGCTGCCATACTATCACTAGGTGTGCGAGGCGATTTTCACTATTTTCTCCCAAAGACGCGTCTTAAAGTACTGAAGCAAGAGCAATAGTCGAAGACGCCACTACGTGAATGAAAACGACGTCATGTGGGCTCAAGAATCAAATAGAAAAGGACTATCCGAAGATATCATGTGATGGTAACCGCCCAAGGATAGAAGATTCGGAGATAAGTCAACAGAACTCCGTCAAGTCTGTTCACAAGACTTGAAAAATACTGAAGGGAGGACGATGATTCTGGATTTCTGCAATCCATCACTTCAACCGATGTTTACCCTAACTTACACAATTGAGTCCCAGTCTCTTTCTACGGTTGGAACTTGGTGTGTGCTTTTGTTGAGCTAAATGTTTACCCTTGTTCAAATGAGTTCACTCAAACTAATCTCCTCCAACAAGGGCAGACTCTGCTGGCCGCCGCCTCAGGCGTTTTTTCTTATTGCGTATTACACCATCCTCAAGCTTTGGTGTGATACACAAGCGGGGTAAACCTAAACTTGACAAATTCCGGCGAGGCCGACACGCGACAAATACGACGAATACATCCTGCCTTGACGTCAGAGTACGCACCCAACATCTCTCAACCAGATGGATCCTTGAGCTACAAAACCAAGCCTCTCAACCATACCCAACTTTGAGTACCCTACATAATGGAATTTAAAGCCATGTACAGTTTTCTTCAATTCTATAATGTACTCCAAAAGCTCATACATAAAAGGATCTATGTAATTTCAGATATCTTCATACATCAATCAATCCTCTTGTCACAGAGGAAGAAAAAAGGAAATATACGCACATATAATATATCTGAATAGAAGCACAAAAAAACACACCAAGAACAAAATCAAAAACCATCTTAAATCATGTTCACGTAATCCTCATAACTAAAAAGACAATCCACCAAATTTTCAAAAAACTGATCTCATCAAGTCAAAAAACCCTCATCTTTCCTTTACAAGCTTAAATTTTTACATAACATATATAAATCACTTTCAAATCATCAAAAAGCCACACACACACAACACATTACAACCTATTTTTTTCTTTTTTTTGTAGTACATCTTATATTAAACCTAAAAGGAAAAAAATCCGAGAACAAAACAAGCCATACTACATATATGTATATATAGGATCAATGATGACTTGTTTTGATATATATATGATGAAAGGTCTACAAAACTAATTTCGATTTTTGATTTTTGATTTTCAAACTGAATCTGAGCAAAACCCTCCCACTTTTCTTCCATCCTTTTTAACAAAAAAACACAACAACACTAAAAAATAACCCATTGATTTACATACATACATAGCATCACATCACTTCACTTCAAAATAAAGAAAAAGAAAAAGAACTCGATTCCAAAAAAAAAAAGTTAATCATCATAATAAGATATATATGGATCAGTTTTTCAGATATATAAGAGGGAAAGAGAGGTAGAGAAAAAAAGAATCCGATCCATCGATTTGTCCAATCCGATCTGATCCAAGACCTTACGCTTTGTTTGTTTCTTAAAAAAAAGAAAACTCTTAAACAGGATTAACACTAGATTTTAATGATTGTCTAACCAACCCAAAAGAAATCAAAAAAATCAATTCCTATCACAAACCCTCTCTTTTCCAAAAGAAAACGAAAAAAAACCTACTCTGAAATATAACGATTAACAGTTTCATAAAAAGGAATGACCCGATCCATAAAGCCCCTAAACTCATTCAAAACCAACCCGACCTCCAATTCCTTCTTCTTCTTCTCCTTCTGCAAACTCCCAACCTTCAAATCCTTAAAGAACCCAATCCATTTCCCCATCAATTCCAAATCGACCGCCTCGACTTTCTCTCTCTCATCTTCCTCACCTTCTTCTCTAGCTTCCTCATCCTTAATCAATCCTTCATAGGTTTTCCAAGCTTCTTCTCCACTTAAATTGATCATTCTTTCTACTATATGGCTTTCAAAACTTCTTAAAATATGGATTGGTAAACTTGGATTCCGTTTGAGGATTTCTTGGATCGGTTTCATACTGTTTGATGAGTTTAGATTCGGTTCGTTTGATAAATCTACTTTTGTGAGTTGGTGGGCTACGGTTTCTTTCACCATCGTTTCTACTATTTTGAGAATTCGATTTTCAAGATTCTTATCAAATGTAGTCTAATCAGAAAATCGTGTTGAGTCAACTTAGAATCAGAAAGCTCATAACAGAGAATAGAAAGAAACTTACTGTTCCTGGTTGAACCACTCCTACATCCGTCTTCGATAGGTTTTGCTAAACGAATCAAAAAAAAAACGAAACCAAAGATCAATACTCTCTCTCCCGAAATGAAAAAGCAGATCAAGAGTTTCAAAGCGGTCAAGATGAGCTATCAAAAAGATTCTTTTAAAATAGACCACTTTACACCATCGACCTTAAAACCCCAAAACCTAAAACTCATCATCACCAGCAACACTAAATGATGAACTCACTTTAACTTCCTTTGATATAATTTCAGTACACCTCAAATCGACCTCTGAAATCTTTTGTTCCAAGACCTTCGATCTAGTCCACAAGTTCTGAATCTCCATCAAATGCTCACACCCGACCAGCGGTAAATCATTTTTTTTCATCAACTCCAAATCTTCCGTCCCATCCTCTTTCTGCTTTCTCTTCTTAATAATCAAATCCTCATCCACTTTCAACGAGTTCACAAACTTCATCACCTTCCTCATCTTTTCCAAAACTTCTTGATTCACTTCATTCTCTCCTACCTTCGTCTTGATCATCTCACTTAACCAATTACTATTCATCAGTCTATGACTTAAATAACTATACAATCCTTCGAGTTGGTGTAAGCTGAATCCTGTATTGTTCACACCTGATTCAACAGGCGTAGGAGATGATACATGAGTGGTACGTAAGTGATTAACTGTAGCGGCTTTTAAAGTCGTGTCCACTCGTAAGGTCGGGTTAGGAGCACTTGACTTGTGAGCGTTCGGTACCAGACTAGGGTGTCGAGAGGTAAGAGATGATGGTCTGGCTGGATGATCGATTGGTGTAGTAGGATTCCCAGCATTGGATGGGATTGTTGATGGATGACTTGGATCTGAAGGCTGAAGAGCAGGAGTAGAAGGTACACGAGAGCTATTCACTCCTGAATCCTGACGTCGCGTTTCTTCATTAGGTGCTCGCATCGAAACCTCTTCTATAGGCTGTGATGAATCTTTTCGTAACGTGTTAGGTTCATCAGCTCTCACCTTTGAAGAAGCTTGAAGCCGTTGTTCTTCTTGTTGAGCTTCTTTAAGTTTTCCAAAACTGTTTTCTAATTTACTGACTCGATCTAAACAAGGCACCAAAACTTCTTGACAAACCTCTTGGATTTCAATCACTTTAGTTTGTTCATTAAGTTGTTCTTTCTTAGAAATCTCACTTTGTAAATCTTTTAATGATTGAGACGTTTCTTGAACAGTAATCGTTAATTGAGTGATCCGTTCTAATGAAGCTTGATGACTGGCGTAAGTTTGATTGATCTGGACATCTTTCCTTTCATCTTCTTTAATCTTCATAGCCAATCGATCGTCCATCTCTTTCAATCCTTCAACTCGTTCATTCAAGCTCTTTGAAGATTCTTCATAAACTTGCATCGTTTTTTGAAGTTTCAGGTATTGTAGTTCTTGATGTTTTTGTCCCAACCCTTGTTTCTTAAGCTTACTTTCTAACTCCTGGAATCGAGTATCATAAGCTTTAATCGAATTGTTCATCTTCTCTTCAAGTTCCTTTAAAGAATTGCCCGATTGACTTTCCAATGATTTACATCTACCCTCGAGTTTACTTTCCAACCCTTTCAAACTTTGATCCAACAAACCATTCCTATCATCTGATTTGCCTACAAACTCTTTAAAATCCTTTTCACAACCTTCAATCTTAATCATCAATTTCTTTTCCAAAGCTTTCCTTCCTTTCTTATCTTCATCTGAAACCTTATTTAACTTTCCTTCAAACTCTTTATTCTCTTGAATAACCCTAGAAGTCTTAGACTCGAAATCTTTCAATGATTGTAAATTATTATTCAACTGTTTCGATATCTTTTCATCATGTTCTACTCTATTCTGATCCGACAAATCTCCTTTCTTCATCATTTCTTTAATCCTTTCATCTTGTAAAGTTTGAATTAAATGAAAATCACTTTCTACCTTTGCAATCTGTGTGTTCATCTTCTCCTTAGTTTCTTTCATCCCATTCTCATATCCCTTAATTTGTTTTTCCTGAAAATCTAATCGAGATGATTGTTTAATGATAGTTTGATGAAGTTGATCAACTTGACATCGAAGTGAATGATCAGCCTGATACCCTGTCGACAACTGTATCATCGTCTTACTAAGCGGTTCAACTAATCTGACCAACAAAGCTTGAAACTGACGATCCGATTCTTTTAATCGGTGAGATTTCTCAAGTAATTCAGCTTCATAAACCGATTCCCCCGGTTCGTTTTCCGCTAGTTGAGCTGCATCAGCATACATTCCCACTAATGCTTCTCGTTGGGATTGTAAGGGTGGAACTTCACGGATCAAGATTCGAAACGTTTCGGTTAAGACATTTTGGATCGAGTTGAGAAGATCAGTTGGATTGGTGGTGGTTTGAGAGGTCTTGAGTTCAGATGACATGATAGGGTTTGATGAATTGGTTGAAGTGGGTTTGGTGTTTGTAGAAGGAATTGTGTCTTTTATAGTTGACTCATCTTTTTGAGTTTGATTTGGTTTAATGACTTGTTCGTTTGTGATAGCTGGATCTGAATGAGTAGTAGAGTTATCCTTTATACAGCCGTTTCAAGAGAGGTTGACAACTTTTTTTGGAGAAAGTTGTCTCCGCAGCGGGTAAAACCAGAGACAAAACTCAATTTACAGGTTTATTCTTTTCTGTATTCTTCCAATCAGCGGAGAGACAAAATTGGGTGAGGGACAAAACAGGACAAAACCCGGGTTTTGCACATTGGCGAGATTTTCAAAAAAAATCAATCTTTGTTGAAACAGCTGTAAATTCGATATCTGAATCATCTTCATATCTGTAAGTAGCAGTAGGATTAGTAGTCTTAAGTTTAGATTGATTATGGTTAAGAACAGGTTTTCGATCTACTTGAAATAAAGATTTAGCTAATGGAATGTTATCTTCTGATTCAGATTCAGATTCTTCAAAGATTTTAGAAACACCAGTAGAAGTACCAGCACTAGTACCAGTCGTTTGATTTGATTTGTGTTTCTTATGAATCGGTTTTGATGAACTTGGTATCATAGATTGTGTTTTTCTTGTCTTGTTATTACTACTATGACTACTTGTTGTGCTTGGATGTGATCCTTCACTTGTCTTTCGTTTTCCAGTCGAATTAATCTTTCGAGACTTGAGAGGAATTGCAGGTACTTCTTGAGTTTCTTCTGTCATTTCTTGGTTGTAGTTGTGGTTGAGAAGTTGAGAAGTTGACTCAAGTTTTGGTTAAAGTTGATTTTTGGTTTTTTGTCAATTTCATTTTCAAACTCAATTTGATTTCATCTTCTATGTATCTTCCATGATCTCTTCATCAAAATACTTACTGCGGAGCATATACCTTACCCCAATCAAACAATTCAATTGAACTCAAGCATCTCTCTATCTACAAACTCATCTTCTTTTTGTATCCCAAGCACTCAAGAAGTCCATTCGGCTGGCCATATTTCACAGCTAAACACAGCCTTGAAAAGAGCTTGAAGATCCACTTTGTATACAAATGTATCAACAAGTGAATTTCTACCTAATTACCCTCCATAATCAACATCTCAAATGAGAAAAGTAAAACTCATCACTTGAAGTTACACTCATGCATCCACTTATTTAGAAGAAAACTCTTCTTAAGCCTTCTTCAACAACTGCTACTTTACACTTTTCTCCCAGACTGAAGCTTGTATAGTCAAACCCTTCTAAAGCTGCACCCCTCTAAAGCCTTAAACCCTCTATAGGCATGGTTTTTTGGTTCTCCCAACTTGGAAGGGGCCAAAATTTGATAAAATCCCATAGTTTCTGCCTAACCCATTAAGCCATACCCAGAATTCAGAAAAAAAAATGATCTTTTCAATGTAAAGCCATAGAAAAGTGATCAATAGGCAGGTAGGAATCCTTAAATTCTTGCTCCTGAGTATTGTTGCACCAAATCAGATGCACACCATGACTGATCAAGAAGACAGTTCACCGCCACCAGAACACTATGGCATAGTGGCCATACTGTTTGACAAAGCAACTTCACCTTACATCACACAAATTGGGAATCAAAAATCTATGTTGCTGTCTCTTCCTGCTCAGACAACCCTCTAAAGCAATGTTGTTCATGTCTTTAGAGGGATATTCTCTATGGCGGCAGAGAAACCACCCTCTAAAGCCATGTCTTTCATGCCTTTAGAGGGATTTCAATGTATAGCATTGAATGTATGCCTATAGAGGGGTTCCCCAACAAAGACATAACCCCTCTATAACCATAGGTTTGCCTTTCCACCAAGGGGTATGGCTTTAGAAGGGTTTGACTGTACATACTGAAATATCCAAGCTTTTTTCCTGTGTAACTTCCCCGCTTTATTACCTTCATCAGTGGATTTCTTTGGGTTTGTTACTCGAGTGTGATTATAGTTTTACAAAATATACGAAGATTTGGTACATGTATTCCCAATAAGATCAGTTTGATCATCAAACTATTTTTGGTCTTGGCTGGTTTTGGTTAACTCTTTTTTGAAAGATCGGTTCGTAAAAAGAAGCATTCAAGAGAAATAGATGAAACGTTTCTTTACACAAGACGGATGGATACCATGTACGGATCTAAAATATGGATAAAAGAAACCCTACAAAAGATCAAAAGGAAAGATGCAAAATCAGCAGGGAAGATGCAAAATCAAAAGTGAAAGATGCCAAGCAAGTTTTCTAAATCGACAAGAAACTTGATTCCTTAAAGTGGGGTGCATACATATCAACTTCATATTCATTCTAATAAAGCTTTAAGAGTTTATGGAATTTTAAAAAACTCAATCAACTTCAAAAAGAAATCATGAACGTGTGTATAGTTTTTAACTTTTTAGGAGATAGTCATCAAACTAAATCCTATTTTAACATTCCCATTCGTCATCCACATATCACACCAGTGAAGTCGTAAGTTGTGAATCGCATGACCAAAATTATTCTCGCGGTGTTTACTTCAAAAACCGTCTAGTGGAAAACCCTCTTGATTTCTTTAAAGATAAACTGATTCTTTAGCACATAATCAATTCCGATTCCGATTCCTACAAACTCATAAAGAGTCGAATGATATCTTTGATCTAGGAATTTCTGAGCTAGGATTCACAACTTTTGGTTTAGTTTTCCATTCTGGTGAGTTTAGTAAAGAAAAAGTCATAAAATAATCCAAAGACAACAATCTTTCCAACAAGTTACTGATCATAGGACTCATATTCTCAATCGTTCAAGTCTTCTAGAAATCTCATGACCAAGGTATCGATCAATCCGAACCGAAGCAGTACTTTCCCGCCCACAATCTTTCTACCCAACTTGAACTTTTAGGCTTTCGAACATCATGGCCAACAATCTAAGCACAGTCACAGCGAGTGCAGTGAAAGGACCTACACTGAAGCCTTCATCAGTTGTTTCTAGTACTGCTTCATTGAATGAAAGCATAGGAGTACCAGGATGGCAGATCGTCCATCACGGTGATTTACCTGTTGTGACACTCAGTAACGGTGGTCAAAGTCTAATAGGCTACAATGCAGGAATCCAAACCGTAAGGTGAGTAGCAACATTCATTGATTTTTAGATGATCAAGAAGTAAAACTAAAACGAATGGTTATTCACATAGTGCTACACCCACATCATCAACCAGCACAAGTCTAACCTCAACCTCACCCAAACCTCTAAACCATCAAATAACCATCATCATCATAATCGTTTCAATCACTTTCTTGATCTTTTCAATCACTACAACCACTTTTTTGTTCATTAAAAGGAACAGAAAAAGACGTGAAAAAGACTTCGAATTGAATACTTTGGAACTTAAACGCAAAAGTGATCTTTGGAATTTACAAACTAATTTACCTCTTAGGAAAACTACTACTACTACTAAATAATAATCATCTTGGTGTGTTTACTTAATTTTTTTTTTGTGGGTTTTGTCGGGGGGGTTTCTTGAAGGAGTGGTTGGAGGTGTTGGTTGAATGGCACGTATGGGTACAGGATTTGAAATGGGTTGATTTATTAAACTGTGCTTGGGTTTCTATTTAGGGTTTTATTTTTACAACATCCAATTTAAGTCATTCATCATGAATCAACACTTTCGATGACATTTTTTATGAATCTCAATTCCATTATATATTTTCCTCATCTTATAAATTTTCATCATCTTATAAATTTTCATCATCTTTTATTTTTTTTTATTTTGGGTTTTTCGTTCTTCATCTCTGATTTTCAAAATTGTAATTAAGCAAAGCTTTAATTTCTTTTCGTTTCTTTCCGTTTTTTTTTCGTTGTTTGGTATTTAGATGAACGATTTGTATATATGTATTTAAATGTAAATGAATTTTTTTGGGGGGATCGTAAAAAAGACTGAAGTTTGAATGACGAGTTTTGTACATAGTATAATCAAGTGTGATGAAATTGAGCAAATAAATACGAATAAAGGGGTTGCAAGTCTTGCAGAAGGATTTGAGTCTTGTTTGAGTCTGGTTGGAAGAGTTATAGAATGGGTTCCAAGAGTTCCTTTTAGCAAATTGCTTTCTTTTAGTCTTTGTAGCTAAAACTTACAACTTAAGTCAAGAACAACACGATCGATGGATAAACACCATATTAGAGATTCTATGAAACCTGGTAAGAGTTTAAATAGAAAAGAAGAATCTGAGGTAAGAAACAACATGGATGGATCAAGTTGGAGTGATTTGAACTAGATGAGTGTAAGTTTGATTTAAGACTTATGGTAGTCGGTTCATCTGTTACTTTTGATGGTTTACACAGAATGTGATTTCAAGTTCTAAATGATCATCATGTTTTAGGACCGGTTTATGTTTGCTTGGATATCAGATATTTCAGGATGACCATGCTATTTGGACTAGAATGTGTCCAGAAAGCATGGCATTGAATTCTAAAGGCACTGGTGGTTCAAAATGATAGGGAGCCAGCTCATCAAGTATACCAAAAGTGAACAAAATTCAAAATTGTTTGGTAATCAAATGTGCTTGATGTATGCTACAAGAGAAGTGATGGGAAGCTGAGCAATTTCCAAGTTGGGTAAAGAGGATGTCTGTACTCGATAGTAGCATGATGTCAGATATGATGTTTCTAGAAAGAATCAGTTCGATCTCTATAGCATCTGATTGGTGGTGAAGGCCCAAGGGTGATGATGATCTTCGATTTGTAAAGTGGAATTGTTACATGTTGTACTTTACATATAACATTCCTGACCAGATTAGGACAATCGAACGGAACAGTCCGTCTTTACCCTTTTGGCACTTTGAAGAAACCGATTCCTACTCAGCATTTCATTCCAATCCCAATTCACTTCATTATCAATAACTCATATCACTCATCCACTTATACATCAAAAACAATGTCATCAATTAAAACTATCACGAGTCTTTCATTCAGAGGAAAACCTACTCAAATCACTTCTTCTCTGGTAAGATCCAACATTATCTCATCCTTTCACCAAGCCACCAGTTGATGATCTCTCATTCACCTTGCTTTTACACAGATCCCTCGCCAAAGATTCATTTCTTCAACTTCAGTCAAACCTTTTGCAACACCTGCTCAAGAACACGCAACACCCGAAGCTTCTAATACCAGCACCGATACGAAGACCAAACAGTTTTCAATCTACAGATGGAATCCAGATGAACCCAGTCAAAAACCAAGTCTTCAAACTTATTCTATCGATATGAAAAAATGTGGTCCGATGGTCTTAGATGCATTAATCAAAATCAAAAACGAAATCGATCCGACTCTTACGTTTCGAAGAAGTTGTCGTGAAGGTATCTGTGGTAGTTGTGCTATGAATATCGATGGGGTTAATACTTTGGCTTGTTTGAAGAGAATTCCTAAAGAAAGTTCATCGGATGTTAAGGTTTATCCTTTACCTCATAGTCAGTTTTAGCCTTTGATGATCTTCTGTTTTGTTGCGGTTTTTTTCAGGATTGCTAACGTTTTTTTTTTTGATTTGTTTCATAAGTGTATATCATTAAGGATTTAGTGCCTGATATGACCCAGTTTTACAAACAATACAAGTCTATCGAACCGTTTTTGAAAAACGATAACCCACCTGCTCAAGGCGAATTCTTACAATCACCTGAAGATCGAAAGAAGTTGGATGGAATGTATGAATGTATCCTTTGTGCTTGTTGTTGTAAGTCTTTCAGTCCTTCTTTTTTGTCCAGTTTACTATTTCTCATGTTTTTCCATGTTCATTTGAACTTTTAGCCACAAGTTGTCCAAGTTACTGGTGGAATCAGGATGAGTATCTCGGACCGGCCGTGTTGATGCAAGCTTACAGGTTAGTTGCAGGTCTTGCTTCTTTAGCTCTTGTACATAGATTGATTCCACTTGGATTGTCATTGTCTACAGATGGATCGCCGATTCTCGAGATGGTTACAGTGAAGATCGAAAGGAAAAGTTGCAAAACACCTTTTCCTTATACCGATGTCACACCATCTTCAACTGCACCAAGACTTGTCCCAAGGGCCTCAACGTAAGCCGAATTGGATTTAGAATATCATCACCTATCCCGAATGCGAATGCTGATCCTGTTCCATATTCTTGAACATGGGAAATCCTCACAGCCCGCCAAGGCTATTGCCCACATCAAGCGAGAGATGGCAATGGCATAAGTTTTAAATCTTTTGTTCTTACACATCATTTTCATTTTCTCCAGTTGTCAAATTGAACTTTTTCAAGTTCATTATGCTTGTCATTTGTATCCCAACTCATCTGAATCAGAGAGGTACAATTAACTTTTTTTTTTAGCAAAACTTTATTTTTTCATTTTGATTCATGTGCTTTTTCGTTTGAAAACCATCCTGATTGTAAAACCCAAGATAGTGACAAAAACCAATGACTTTTTCTTTCCTTTTTGCGTTTTGATTTATGTGAGTTTTTTTAGAGATGTATATCTCTTTGGATGTGAATTTGTGTTTCGATTCGTGAAAGGTTCTCGTTTGTGTTGAAAGCTGTAAGATTTTGTTGTTTTCAACTTGGTTCATACCATGGGCATGATAGTGTTGAGAACTGAGTTGGGTAGTACATACGATAACCCGAGATAAGTTGACATTCGCGTGGTCTGCTGTCACTGTCGACCTCACGGGGTTGGGTAGATTCAAACTTTTGGTGGTGTTGAAGGCAGAGTCGAACATGATGGAGGCCATCATTCTCAGATCATGTGATGCAAAAGCCAAATCATAAGAGCTTCAACACAGCCTCAGGTCGGTCATCAGGACATAGGTTTTAGGTAACTATTTAGACCAACCACATGGTGTGTTTTCCACTCTTTAAATCGTGATTCAAAAAAAATCGACTTGACTCTTGACTCTTTACCCGTCAAGAAATCAATATCTACAAATCAAAGCCACCAAGTATTTGGAAAGTTTTTTTTGTTTTGAAAGAAAGAGAGAAAAGTTGTGTGGCTTGAAAGTTTCTTGACTATTTACAATCCAATTCAAACAAATTTGACTACACTACGGTCCAAACTTTAAGGGCAAATATGTCTTCAAAACACCCTCAGTATTGACATTCGAGAAACATGGAACTTTACCTACCAGTGACAAATGCGTTATATGATTGTGATGTAGATTTTGTGTTTTTGTAGAAAAAATGTAAATTCAATGTATTTCTTATTGTGATTTGAAAACATATACGCTTGAGGTATCTCGATACCTCATCAGAACATAAATTAACCACAACATAAACTAAACGTGCCCATTACAAACTCAACAGGTACTTCCTATATAGCTTCCATGTTCAAAGTAGACTAGAGTAGACTGCTGTAGATTGTTCAGCTTCTGATACCAAGTCCCCAAGCGAGGTTTGACTTTTGGAAAACCAAGTCATATGAAGTCGAGTCATTTCCCTTTTGGCAACAAGTCACAGATCTCTTTGCACATCATTCCGCTCTTCCACTCGTTTTTATATGGTTTCTTCTTTGTTTTTCTTTCTTTTCGCCATCCTGCTAACATATCCATTCTCTCCCATTTTCCTTCTGACTCAGGTTCTCCAAGTCCGCAAAGGTCCTCAATCCGATAAGGTTAAAAAACATAAGCATCCAATCTGTGATACACCAAGATACGCCAGTCTGCCTTCGTCTGCTTCGTTTTGAATCCTATGTTGACCAAGTTTTCTTTTTTCTAAATCGTTCCATTCTTTCCACTCAATTCCTTCTTCACAATCTGTACCATTCACACATCTCTCCCACGCAGCTCTCAAACCCTTCTCCAGATTAGTGATCCGGCGTATTGAATACTACTGAATAACACCGATCGATCTCGCGTCTCGAATGATCAACGTCGCAATAGAGCCAACTCGCTCATTCCCGCAGTCAGATAAGCAAGCACCTTCTGTGGTTCTTGCTCGGGAGTGACCATTAGCGACACCTGATAATTGAGACTCTTTGCTAGCTGAATGGCTTAATCTTCATACTCATCGAGGTATAAAGCCAAGACGGTTACTGCAAATGAATTCGAAGATGCTGATTTAATTTGGGATCAATTTAAACATGATATCATCCAAAGGGTTTTAAGGTATGGTGATGTACTTGTTAAGTAAGTGTTTTATGAAAATGATCCTTTTTGTGGGATGGGTTTGGGCAAGGGATCGGTGATTGATTTTCTTTGGTTTTTTAGTTTGGTTCGATGATTATGTTGAGGATGGAACATCAAGATTACTAAAATTGAAAAATTTGTTTCATAAGTGAGTAAATTGATTCTATTATCCCTTTTTTGAAAAGTTGCTACCCTTTCATCAATACAAACTGATGATTTTGGGGTTTCTCTTCCCTACCAAAATCGATGTGGACGTGGGTCGATGGTCGCTTACGTTGGATCAAAAAGCTACCACCGCCATCACAAGCCAGGTATGTGGTTAGCAAGTTGACCTACCCATCCGCTGAGCTCTTGCTGATGGAATTTGTGTTTAGATTCAAAAATCTGGTGATGGAGACCGATCGCAAGGTTTTTGATGGTACTTGCACGTTTGCAGCCATCATGACAACACACAAGGATGATATAATTCTTCCTGGCAAAAACAAGGGGGAGCAAACATGAACTGAATATTGACTGATTGTGAACCAACTTGTTATCTTATTTTTCTTTTCTTTTACTTTCCTTTATTTTAGTTTATTTTCTTTCACTTTCTCTTCTTTTATGGGTTCCTCCAACTACTTCTTTACATTAAAGAACTTTTTGTCGATCAAAGATTGTCGTTCCTCTTATTTCTGTTGCGCATCTGGAATGTATACAGCCTCTGATGTTACTACATTTGCTGCGTATCAACCCAGTTTGCATGGTATCGTGACCCAAGCGAAACGAAATGCAAGCTCCAGTATGGAGCGCGCTCACTGGATTAAAAAACACGGAATCAAAAATATATATACAAAAATAGCGGCTATACAATAAAATCACAATTTGAATCGAATCAAACTGAGACCCGATTAAAATCTGGGGTGGATCCATGTTCCAGAAACATACGACTTATGTAAATGAGATGTGCAGAATACATTTCACAGATGTAGCTAAAAAGATTTTGTCAGCAATATGTTGCAAGTATGTCTGACTTTCATACTTGATACGTTCAGCATTCATGCTGATTACATAACAATTATGTACGACAAGTGTTGAGCAGAGATAAACAAAACATGTTCGCAACGTAACCACATATGTTTACGTCACGTTTTTACTGGGGGTGTTTTCAAATCATCAGGAAAACATTGTTGAAACAGATGGTGAAAACATGTAAAAATTACGAATATTTTGATCCGTAGTGTACCTACATAGGAACAAGCAGTAGCTTCTAGCTTGATTTGTAAGCGGTCAAGTGGAATATCTAGAGGATTCAGAGTTGGGTTTTCGTTTTATAAGGTCTTCCTATTCACGCTTACAGACCAACTCCCTTGAACGGTGAACCATGCGAACGATATACCATGCGAGTCCTTGGCGGAGCTTGGCTCTTTGAAAACCCACAAAAGCACAAACTTAACGAAAGCCTGCCAATTCATCAGACCCTGAATCATCTTGAATCACCAATCAAGGCTAACTTTTGAGTCAAATCAGGATTCCAAATTCTATCAACTTCTAAAACTGCTTCTCTTGTTGATCAATTGTAGCATGGATAGACACGCTGTGAAAGTGGCGTCGTTACGGTCAAATTGGCTGAGCTTGGCGTTTGGTATTCTTTGAAAGAGCCAAAGGTTTTTCCGAAATCGATTGCAAGGTGTAATAACACAGATCACTAGGTATATGAAGTCGTAAACCAGGTCCTCGTGAAGAACCTACCTGTTCGTTAATCGTCTGGCCCTTCTCATAATCGTGATCTAGCTATAATTTCCAAGATGTCATTGAAAAACTCTCTCATCATCGTTCTAATGTGTTTCATAATGTCTGTGTTTATGAACATGAACTTAGTGGATGCTGAGATGATCGATTGTACGGGTGGATTCTCTACTGATTCAGTTCTTCTTTCAGCAAGTAAGTGTCAATCTTTTCTTTTCCTTTTTATCACTTTCTTGTATGTTTAGTCTTAGATAGGTTCCCTTGACGTTCTGAAAACTTGGTTTTTTTATTTTTGTAGAATGTGTTTTAGATTCTGAGCAAAAAAATCCTCGGTATTGTGATTTCGATAAATGTGGTCATAATAGTAAGTTAAAATAAGACTTTTGATTCGATTTTTTATAGAATTCAAAAATCTGATTGATATTCAATTTTTTGTCAATTGATTTTTTTCATTAGATGCTCATTTTGTTCCAATGAAAAATTGTGAACCTTATAACCCACCAGGTAAAAAGAAATCTACACAAAATTGTTTAAATTATCAATATAATGATGGATCACATTATTGTTAGTCAAACAGTTTCTTCTCTTCAGTTTCCAAGAATTTGGTTTTTGTTGATAAAGTTTTGATACTGACTTTTTTTGGGTAACACTTTTTTTTTAGCTTGTTGGAATGCTGCGAATCATTTGTTCATTTGTGAACATCAGTTTGGTGATAAACCAGTGATTTGTATGTTTGAATTATTCCTTACAAGTATATATTTGATAAAGTCGAGAAATCTGATGAGAATCCCATCTATTTTATTTTGACTTGATAGCTTGCGATTGTTAAGGTGTGCGGTATCATTTCATTCGAGCAATACCAAATGTGAAAAATTGCGAACTATCAACTTATATCGGCTTACTTCTAATGTATATACAAGAAGGTTAACCAAGGATTCTACTGTAATCATTTCACTTCTGAAGCACTAGTATTTACATGCATATTTTACTTTCTTGATGTTTATCATTCGAATCAAGCTTGTCTCCAGAAATTGTGAGATCTTCAAATCATGAAGGAAAAGATCTTTGAGGAAAAATTCAACTTGATTTGCCAAAAATTTAATAAAAATCTGAAGATTTCTTGTTGATAGTGAGACTTGTCATGTTATCCATCACGTAGATTTTGTGGAAAGTAGCTGAAGTAGAGCTGAGCATAGGATTCAGAGATGTTTTACTCGTACCACAGTCTTCCATCAGTTCCGAGCTCTATTAAACATCAGATCAAACCAATGATGATGTTCATGGTCACCAAAAGGGGAGGGAAGCATCCTTAAGATCACAGCCTACTTCCGCCCCCCTGGTAGTCCCTCAGGTGTTCGTAAGGGATCAACCAAATTGACGGTTCAATTTGAGTGCAATTGACAGGAAGAATGGTGACTAGAGAAATATTCCGACCCTTTTACGTCACCTACATTTTGTTGCCAAAATCACGATTCGAATTTTTGGTCACTATAGGCCAAGATTTTGGTCAAAACACAACATTTTGCGTCATTAACCGCCACAGGCGTGGGTCCTCGTTGAGGACATTCGATACGCATCGGGTGAAAGGTCGAATTACGAAGCATGATGAACATCATAAGTGGCTTTTTGAAACTGGCTGAGCTTGGCGTTCAGCTTGCATCAAAGAGCCGTACACGGTACATGAGGTCTTCCAGGGCCGTAACACAGATGGAATGCACTGAAGCATAAAATGGTGATGACGATGAGTAGACCTCAACGATCAGTTTTTCGAACAGTCTTCCCAATCGTCTACCATTCCCTCACTTGACAGCTACATCAAGATGTCCTTCAGAGCTTATCTCACTATCGTGGTGCTGTGTATTACGATGTGTTTCCTTACTAGTATGAAGTCAGTCAATGCTGTCGATTGTCAAGGTGGATACGATACGGATGACACCACAGCTTGTAAATAGTTTTCCTTCGTTTCAAGAACTTTATCTTATAAATAACTTCTGATGATTTTGATTCTTTCATTCTGTAGTTTGTACTGTGGATGAACAGCAGATTAACCTTCACCATTGTGATCCTGCTAGGTGTGGTCATGATAGTAAGTTATAGAAAACCTTCTCTATGGAAACCTTATAAACCGTATCAGAACTTGATTCGAATCTGATATATTTTAATGAATTTTATGATATTCTAGACGCTCGATTTGTTTCATGGAAAAAATGTGTACCTTTTTATAAACAAGATGGTACTGCCGAAAGCACACAAAATTGTGTGAGCTACGGTCATTACGGCCCAAACCATTACAGTCAGTCAAGGTTTTGCTCTTCGAT
The DNA here is from genome assembly GCF_000204055.1 of Melampsora larici-populina 98AG31. Lineage (NCBI taxonomy): Eukaryota > Fungi > Basidiomycota > Pucciniomycetes > Pucciniales > Melampsoraceae > Melampsora > Melampsora laricis-populina. The sequence continues at coordinate 240,386 of NW_006768794.1, read as the reverse complement.
TGATCATAACAATTGTTTTGGTTCATTAACTTTGTTAACTTATTTGTCCTCTTTTTTTGCCATCAAATATCTTCAGCTTGTACAAATGCTAATAATGAATATTTCCTTTGCCCTCATAAGTTGAAGGATGCACCATTCATTTGTAAGTCTGAGTTATTCTTAATTATGATCAAGTTTAGAAATCTGACAAAAATCTCATCTGTCTTTGTCTTGCTTCAATTCAATAGCATGTAGCCGTTGCTAAGCTAGAATTCCATTGATGTTGCATCAATCAAAGATCTGATTGTTCTAGAAATTACTTAGAGAACCCAGTCATAGAGATCAGAATCAATCCTCAGCTGATGGTATATTTGCGAAATCTGAACAATTGGGAATCAACTTACTTGATCTGGATATCAAGTCTTTCACAGCTAGTTAAGGCAATTGCCCATATCAAATGGCTATGGCATGAATCTCCAGTTTTGTTTTCTTACATCTTCATCTTCATCTTCAGTTGTCAGATTGGACTTCTTGATACGATGTTCATGATACACGTTGTTTGTATCCCAAGAGGTGCATATAACTTTCAGTAAACCTACATCTTTCATTTGATCCGTGTGCTTTTTGCAAGTCATCCTTGAACTTGAAGGGATAAGAAGCTCAATGCCCCAAGAATATCCTTCTGCTTCCCTTCGATCCAGTTAATCACTTCCTTCGTTCTTTATAGATTGATATGCATCTTTTTATGTGAATGGTTTTTGTCTTGATTCGTGAAAGGTTCATGTTAGTGTTAAAAGCTGTAAATTTTGCTGTCTTCAACTTGATTTATGGTACATACATATCTGCCAGAGGTCTTTAACAGAAAACACATAAACATCCAAAAGCGGCCTGACGTGGACGTCTAGGACATGTTGATACATACTCTACCAACGGACACCTTGCGGCGCCTGCTTTGAGAAGCATTCGAAGATTTTTGAAGTCTCAATGGAGGTCGGATAGGGTCGGATGCTGTCGGATGCTCTAACAGGCTCCAACTTACCGAATGTGTGGACCATAATGAACTGAGACGTTGGATTCTAAGTGGCGTCATGAAATTGGCTGAAGTTGGCGTTTGCCTCTCTTCACGGTTCACAAAGCCATATGGTTTTCCCGGTTTTCCAGCATCGCAACACAGATATGTAAAATGAATTTAAGGAGACCTCGAGTCGATGGAGTACTCTCCCCAAGAACCTACCCATTTTTCACTTACAATATCAACATGTCCTTAATGAATTATCTCACCATCGGTGTGATGTGTATCACACTGATTTTATTTATTGACTTAAACTCAGTCAATGCGATTAGAAATATACCGTGTACTGGTGGATTCAAGACGGAACCCCACGTAGCAAGTAAATCTATGTTTCCTTTTTACAAGTTTCTCTTATACATAAATATGTTCTGATAATCTTTTTCTTTTTGTCTGTAGACTGTATTGTTGATCCTTTGGGAAAGGAAAAATACCAGTGTCCCCTTGACCAATGTGGTCAAGATAGTAAGTTAGACAAAAAAATTCTCTATCAAATTTGTATATTGTATACACATTGGAATCTGATTGGAATCGGAACCATTTAATGAATTTTGATGAATTTCCAGATACCCACTTTGTGTCATGGGGTGGCTGCGTGCCTATAACTTACTATCCAGGTGAACCCAGTGGCGAAACCACACAAAATTGTGTCACCTACGGATACTACGACCAAACACATTACAGTCAGTCAAACTTTTCTTCTCTCATCAATCCATGACATCACACAAGTTAATTTGATTCATCCCATTTTTTTTTGGTCATCGAACATCTTCAGCCTGTAAGAATGCCAATGGTCACACGTATATTTGCAACCATAAGATTGAGGACAGACCAGTTATTTGTACGTCTGACCTTTCTACTAAATATAGTGAAGTTAAGAAATCTGACGAAAATCTTATCTATGTATTTTTCTTAAATTCAATCTGATAGCCTGCAATTGCTAGGATTGCGAACTCTTCCTCTAAAAGGATGACGAATAATTACGAACAAGATGTCTAACGTATTTCTGGAAATCGTATAAAAATTCTCCCATGCTACCTGCTTCAATCAAAGCTTTCATTCTTTGAGCATTCGATTAGAAATTCCGGTTCATAAAGCTCAGAATCAGTCAGTAGCTGAGGGTTTACCAAATGCGAAAAGTTAGGAACCGAGATCTCGGTCTTGGTACAGATGTGACTAAAAATTGACAGCACAATTTCATCTAGCACATTTGACCTTCTTGAAGTTGGGATGTGTGGTATTCAAGTCGAAGGAAAGGATGTTTACTAAGAAAGCGAACTTGACCAAAACGCATAGCTAATCCATTGAACCTAAAAAGATCCCCTCAGCCTCTCGGCATAAATCGAGCGAGTCTCCACTTGAGAAGTTTTTATATATGAACAACAATTTTTCAAGATAAACTATGTTCTATGTGTGCACATATAAGGACTCGGAGACTGAGTTGACAATCTATGTAGTTCAACTTCCTAAACAAAATCCAATGTTCCATTTGCAACATGGGTTTGCATCATCAACACAAATTCACCTGGTCATTCTTCAATTTGATTCCACTTCTTCATCAGTTTTGAGTCGCGTCTTGGTCGTTCAGTCAAGTTGAGGTGATTTCACTTCGTCTGTCACATTGTTTTTGAGCAGTTCGAAGTTAAGCTAAAGTGTTTTGGACTATGTAGCAAGGTGTGCTTCTATACCGACCTCAAGAAGAAAGCTCTAAAAGATCATCTGATTCTATTTTGAAAATCAAGTATGGAAGCTGACTAGGATGAAAGGCATTAACAAAAGCTGAACTGGAATCTTCAACGCGACAAACTTGACGCGCCATATGTAGAAAGGATTGACTTGATATTCGCCCTGGTCGGTCTGAGCTTTCGCGGATCCATCGTGTGGTGCTGAGAGATCCGCATACTGGCCCGAGTCATCGGGGAGAAACCGTTTGCCTGCAAGGGGTCTTCATGAAATTGTATGTGGCTTTGCCATCACTGAACTTCTTTTGACATACTCACCAATTTAAAAAAATCAACTCAGAATGCCTACCTTGAAACCCACCAAATACGCCGAAGAACATGTTCGACCTGCAGTACAAGGTCAATCTGGTGAAGGATTAGCTTCTTGTCTATCAATCGAAGATGATCATTGCAAACATCTTTACCAAAGTGCAATCGTACCTGTGGCAAGTCTTTCTTACTATCAACGAGGAAAACCTTTTGAAGGAGCTTTGATTAATGTTGACTGTAATTTGATTCGTGTGGGTTTAATGGTTTTTAATCCTAGCTTACAACTGAAAATCAAATCAAAAGAAAACTTTATCACGAGGAACCTTGGGGTGGTATTGCAGCTATACATTTTCGCGTGTTAGCTGCAAAGTTCAGTCAGTTTGAAATCTCGACTTTGGATCTGTCCTTTACCATTGATAGCTGATGAATCAAGTTCTGATCATAACAATTCGGATCTCAAATCTTCAGGTGGATCTAAACCCGATTACTTTGCTATGTTTGATGCACAGAGGACTTTAGTCAGGTGAATCTAGACTTTACCATGCTATAAGAAATCGCCCTGGAATCAAACTTCTTGCTGATCGAATCTCACATTGGGAATCCTAGTTCTTATAATCAATGGTTTAGGGATGATAATACTGCATGGAGTCTGCCCGTCTTGTACGTGATCAGTCGTGATCTTCGTCATTTTGCTATCGAAGTGCGTGTAGGATATGAAAGATAGTCAAATGAAGAGATCAAAAGCCCATTATCTGTAGACATTCATCTCGAACGTTTTCTATTTTGATTTATATAGGCAGATCGAGAATTAGTTGCACGAGGGGAAAAGCCAATCAAACAGGAAGAGGCTGCGAGAATGATTCAAACGAGCTTTGGGATTTGTTGTAGTGATGTAAGAAGAAGGAGTTTATTGATCACTCAACCTATTACTCTAGATCTGTTTCATGCTCACTAACCTATCCACCTATCAATATTTTTAATCATTCAAGAGAAGCGCATCAAAAGAAACCAAAAAGGGTGGAGTAGTATACATGGCAAGTCTGTTATTCAAGTTGTACTTTAAGGTTTGTTATCATTTCACGTTTCTCTAGTACGACGAGCAGGAGACTGATACAATCTGTTGACAACCAATTAACTAATCAACTGGTTGAATTCTCATCCTTAGCTGAACTCCACTGCCCTGTGTAAGAATGTCATCAGGGGTGTAGAGAATGCAGATCTCTCAGCGGGTCTTTATATACCCATGGCGCATCAGGTCACGTATAGGTATTATATGGGTAAGTTTTGTCTTCAGAACGCCCCTATATTCTCCTCGCCTTCATATCCATAAGTATCACTACACTGATACTCAGAACCCATCACTTCAAATTTTGCTTTCAACAGGTGTCTGGAGCTTCTTGCAAGAAGATTACCAAAAGGTATATTGCAAAAGCTGAGGATCTTCTACCAAAGAAACACTTGAATTTATGTTTACAATCCTTTATAACAGGCTGAAGAACATTTGACATTTGCTTTCAAGCATTGTCATCGAGATCAATTACGAAATCGTGATTTAGTCTTGAATTACCTCATTCCAATAAGATTATTGAAAGGTAAACGACCTGTTAATGCTTTATTGGAACGATCTTCTCGTCTTCATTTGTTATATTCGACATTCATTACTGGTAAGTCTTGACTGTCAACTTGTGAAAGGTAATGGTTATCACTTAAATTCCTATCTGATGTGCTATATATATAGCGGTGAAGACTGGAAATATTGAGTTATTTGATCAGCATATGTCAAGCGTCGAGAAACAACTACTGGCGAGAGGTACTTACCTTGTGGTTGAACGTATGTATCATTGCTTGAATTTCAGTCCAGTCGCGCCTGTACGCTATCACATTGCTCATCGAATCTCCTTATGGGTGCCGCGGTTCTATCTTTTGTGTTTAAAGGCTGTCGGGACATATGTCTATGTAATCTGGTGAAACTGATGTGAGTGAATCGTGCTTTTCTCACAACGCTATGAAGGCTTGTTGATGTTGTTTTGTAATGATCTTACAATGTGGATACAACCAGATACCGCCTAAAGTCTGAAAATCATCAAATTCATTTACAATCATTTGAGAAGTTGGCTTATAATGACGATCTAGAAGAACAACCTATGGATTCTGGAGATGATATCAATTCCAACAAGATTGAGGAAGTAGAATGTATACTAGCAAATCTGATTGCACAGGTCAGTACTTTGATCGATATTGTAAAAAAAATTGTGTCAACTGAGATTGATTGATTTGATATTGAAAACTTTAGGATCGTGTAAGAGGTTATATACATCATCAATCTAAAATGTTGGTCTTATCAAAAAAAGATCCATTTCCAGTAAAGGTTCAGTAAGGAAATATATATCAAGATTATCAAATCAATCTTTTTTTTCTCTTCTTTGGATTCTTGTTGTATGATTTGAATGATTCTTGAGCATTTCATCTTTTCAATGTGACTTATCTATATTACATTACAGATATATTATTCAAACTTTTTTTGTGTTTGAACTTTATCTTTCTTATTATAAAGGGATTACTTTAAAGACTGGGAAATATTGGTTGATGGTATTGGTTTATAAGTTTCTGGGTTTGAAATTCTTGTTTATGCTGTTATAAAATTAATGCGTACTTGCTTTGAGCTTCTACCACGCTCATTACATATATGGAATGCTTGAAGCTGTGGGATTACCTCATTGGACAATGGACATCGTACCTTCCGAATTCAAAATATCTCAATCTTGATACATTCTTCAATCTCTAAAGCACAGACTCGACAATGTTTGTTGTGTATGATTCCTCAGAATGTGACAGTGAATAATTTCCAAGTTGCTCAACTTGGACTCATTCGTAGTACAGAATCATTTAACGTAGCAGTGCTATAAGAACAGCTCGGGTTATCAATTATGCCTTCGGTGGTGACGTTTGCCCGGTTTCGGTTGATACCACGGTCCTGGTATACTTCACGCATCGCACAGCTTTTGGTGAAGGTTCGGTTTGAATGATTTGAGTAACCAAGGTCTCATAAAGCAATGAACATCAACTTATCGATGTGCTTCGTATAGAGCAACGGAGGAGCTCGTTTGACCGGAAGACTAGCTAGTTGATCCTATGCCCTGCTCTAAGAGATGGACTTCAATGAGACACACCTTGCTCGAACTTCCACAAAGTGACGCATTTCCAGAGTACCCCCTATCAGAGTTTGACATCACAAGCAGATGGAGCGGAGAGAAATCGTCAAGAAGCTTTATAGCCCTGCTATCTCTTCTCAATTCGATCCTGTTTTCAAAATCTTACAATTTCAAAGTTCATACGATTTCAATTTCTTTCATAGCTACTACCGCGTGATCACTTTTTGTTTCAAATATCATTAAATCCAACCGAGCTCTGAATTCGCATACTACAGACTGCAGCCTTTCAATCATTCAACTATTCAACAATCTTCTTGGAAAGCCGTACAAAATACTTACTAAAGTCTTCTAGAATCATGAAGTTTCTCCCAGTGCCGGTTCAGCAAAGTCAATGGACAATGCGAAGGCGTCCAGTAAGTTTTCTGTTACTTTTTCTGAAAACTTTGGTCTCACCCGAAGACTAATTGATCTTTCTTTAAAGGGTCAAGCTTATCTCGTTTCATTCTGCTGTGTCTCATTGGGATTAGTCTTAGGTAAGATTTTTTTCTATTTCTGATACGACCAGCGGAACATTGTATATCAAGAAAAGTTAACTGACACTAAAATCATATATGAACTTGCTATGTGCTTTATAAACATGAGTAGTCTGCAAATATCTTTTGATACCGCGGTAAGTAACTCTTTCATGAAATTGATCACCAGGTAAATTTACTCTCTGAAAATCTATACCCAACGTACTAGTAGTAGTAGGCCATCTTATCTGTTCAGTCAATCCAAAATCAATTCCTCAAACCCTACAAAAGTATGTCAAAAGACATTTGTATACAAGTTTGACAATTCTTGTAGTTTTGCTTCTGAATTGGCTTTATATGTGAGTGAAGTAGGAGTGGATTCGTAACCTTTTGAGAAATCAAGCATTTACCTTTGTTGATCAAAACAGGCTCGTACTGCTATGACTGCCACACATTTGAATTATGAGATGTTTTATGATGATTCAGAATGGCAATATGGACCAATAAGTGTGAGTGGTAAGATTTCCCGACTTTTTATACATTTTTTAGGATAGGAATACTTACAATCTCAAGTTCTCATATAGAAATACTTTCAAATACCGCCCAATCGGTGTGTCTTACCAGAACGTTGGGTTAAGAACCCAAGAATAAAGTTTGGGGAACAGGGATGGATGAATGGGAGTCATCTAACAAATGACAGACGTGACCTTCAGTATGTAGCAAGACTTTCCCGCTCAATTCTCATAGAACCTGTTTCTGATTATCCTCGACTGGTGAGGTTTGTTCATATAGTGTGAGGCACATTGATGAATACATCATCAGAAACTTGGTTAAAAAGGAGTCTATTGATTTGATCGCTTCCTGGAATTTCATCAAGGCTCGAGATCAACAGACGAGTGTTCCAACCGAGCAAGTCTTACATCAATCAATGAAGGATGTCTTCGAAAGGCAATCCATGGAACTGAAGAAATTATGGAAACCTACTGAGTCACTCTTAAGAGAAGTAGAAACAATGGAGGCCTCTGTCGAAGAATCGATTCATCAACATTTATTAGAAGGACCACTTTCAATTTGGAGACGTATAGGAATTCAATGGGGAACAAAAAAGATTGGACTTTACTATAATACTAAGAGCGATACTCAGACTGCAACAAACAAGACACAAAGGTCAGATCCAGAGATCGAAAGTTGGTACCACTATACCACACATCAATATTATCGAGTCATTAAATCAATTCAAGAGAAACTAAAGTTCAAACCAGTAATATTCTTGCTATCTGATAATCTTGAATCAGCATTCACTTCAATTGCAACTTATATGCTACAATATCCTATCGAGAAACAATACAACTTGATCGTGGCTCCTGATTCACATTCAGTCGACCCATCATCTGAGTCACATCCAGAGAAAAAGAGGAAAGAAGATCGGATAGATGATGTGGCAGATTATGTGAGGGACTTAACATTTGCTATTGAACATCTAGATGTGATTACATGCAGCCTTGAACAAAGCGAGACATGTAATCTTATTTTCCTGTTGGGTGGTTCAGCACGGGCGATGGATAAGGATCCTACGATCAGGAGTATTGATGAAAGGTGGTATCCTACCTCATCAAGAGCCAGTATTGATGAGCTCGCACTTGGACTAAGTAATTCTCATGAGAAGCTGGTGGAGCTTGCCCGCAAGCTAGCTAAAGACTCAAAGAATTATGTTTATCTTTGACGATTAGGAAGCTCAACTCAACTCAGTCATTCAGATTTTTGGAAACAGACTAAGCGTAATTGCTGAGTTATTGATGATTTGTTCAAAATATTTAGGGTCTGACTGAGACTCTGAGGTAAATGATGAGTTGCTCATGACTTGTTTTTCTATATAGGTCTCCCTTCACCATTCTTTCTGCTTTTTCATCACCTACCTCTGTACATTCTCTTCCAAAATCATAACACGAACCATAGCAAGCCCACTCCCAGCGAAGTTAGCGATCCTTAAACTATAGCAAATCAAATCTTGTATAATGCCATCGACTAAAATGACTCAAGACTATCCATCTAAATCTCGACCGCGCATTCAAACCCGATTTCATTGCGGAATAAAACCTCATCTACTTGATCCATCTCGTTGGATCGCTCCACCTCGAGCCGGTCTTCGCGGCTATTGTGTTGATCGAGTAGGCTCCATACCTGGATACGATCTGTCTCCGCGTGTACAAGATCTCGATGGTTCTCCCTTCAGCTTAAGACAATGGAAACCACGCGCACGTGAAGGACCACAACATCCACTTAGACCGTTGAAATCAGCAAAACCGATGAATGAGAGCGATGTAGGAGAAACCTCACTGATCACCTGGGAAACTATCTCAAGACCTACTTTGGTAATTGGAAAACGAAGTCGAGGCAACGAAGATGATGAAGAATATTGTCCTCACCAGATTCATTACTCTTTTACGGTCGGACCAAGACCAACTACTTCTCGAAAGAAATTAAGAAGAACCAAGAGCTGTTCGACAGGATCTTTACTATCAGAGCGTGATATCACTGATTTTAGCAAACATGAAGTCAAACCAACGTCCGTTCAAGATCAAGATAATCAGATTTCGATTTCTCAAAGATCTCGTAGTTTTGAAATCAGTTTACAAAATCGAAAAAAGTTTACCAAGAGACCACCTGATGTTTGTATTCAACATCCTAATACATACCATCTAGACTGATTAGAATCTGCTTGGTGTTTGAATTATGTGTGTAGTCTGAATATCTTTGTTTTTAGAGTCAATAAATGACTTGTATCTTTGATTATCTGTTGATGTTGATACACATATAAATAGTCGAGTGTGGTTTTGAATCTTGATCACTAGATTTTTGATGCCCGTTGACCACATATCATCGGCGTCTAAACTCACGCGCCCAAATTACACAAGTCTTAGATGTTTCTTTAGTCATGTTTCTTTAGTCATGTTTCTTTAGTCATGTTTCTTTAGTCTACCCATTTAACGGTAAACCAGAGGATCCGGGGGTAGCCTGGGACTCTCTGGGACTCTGAGAATCTGGGACAAACCTCCTATAAACCATGAGTGTATGGGTCAGTCCGCACTGTAAATACCAACCACATACCAGAAACATTACTGATACTTAAATAGTTTTGGACATACGGTATCCATGCGTGAAATCGCAATCTAACATGAGTGTCAAAGGAATTCACCCTCATCCCTTCACATGCGTCAAGAATGCTCAGTCATTCGATCATTCACTCGTCACATCCCATTCAACCATGCTACTTCACGACTTTGTAGCGGGCATTTTCAGGTCGTCAGTCTGAGAAATCTAAGTTGCTCCTCAAACTCAGACCTCAACTTCTTGATCCAGCGACTCCTCAACTCCTCAACCAGACCCGACTACTCGTTGTGCATCTAAATCATCTACCTCCAAAACATTCAAAGCTCAACAAACGCATTGCTCAAACTCATAAGATATATCAATTTCAACTGGTCAAAGTAATCAAACCAAGCATGAAAGAAGTCTGATTTCAACCTTCATTTGACATTGATTAAACGGTGAACTGGGTCTGTCCTCAAAGGACTAACTAGATCTGATTACCCATACTGAGAAACCATTATAACCAGATAATTCAATTTGATTGATACTTTTGCTCATGATGGACTTGATGGTGGATCAAAAGCATCTCATTCAATTCATGTTACAAACTTATGTACTTCCCAATTCATCAACTTCAAAACATCAAAGTATTTTATTTGTTTTCTTGATTGTGATGTGTATAATGGTTCTCACAATTGGCTTTCAATTGGTTTGTAGTTATCTTGTTTTAGAAACTCAACTTCTGCTTCTGGATCTTTGATTAACAGTTCTTGTCATGCTGCCCATCTTATTTTGCGATGATGTGCACAGCAATAACTTCGTTTCTTGCTGTACATATCTCCAATGAGTTGCCGAGAAAGACTGACTCTGCTGAGGAATACCTCATTCGTAGTTATGTTACTTGTGAGATTCAAACTGAGACTTAATTGCTCAGCTTCAACCTCTGACAAAGCCTCCTATATGTTGAGTGCATCAAGTTTTGTTAATGTTTTATTCAACTTGACAGTACAAAATAGAAAACTTGGAAAGAAATTCTTTCTTTTTTATCTAACCTGGAAGTCAAGAGTGGAAAACTTGATCAACCCATGGCTAGATAGAGTCATCCAATTTCAATCTGAAAGTACAATCAAAAAATCAATCGATTCAAAACTTGAACAACTCTTCCAACAAGTGTATCACTAAAGATGTTATTGCTTTCTTTCTGATTCAACTTGAAAGTATAGAACTGTAAAACTTGATCAAGTCAACACCTGATCCACTCTACCAATGTGTGTATCATTCAAAGAAAAACCTATCTCACTGCACGAAGTGCAACTTCTCACATCTCATCTGAAGGAGATGAGTCGCATCTTGGTCATGGTGAAACAGAGAGAACGGAGAGAGAGAAAATGGAGAGAGGAGGAGACTATGCGAGGTGGGGTGTGACAGGCTTGCAACACCTAAGTCATGTAGGAGTTTTAGCCTTTTGGCATAGGCTTTTGGACTTTACGGTCATCACATGTAATATGCTTGTGACGATGCTGATAGTGAGGGTACTGTATTCTCAAATTCCCAGATTCCCAGATTCCCAGATTCCCAGGACGGAAACCCGGATCCTCTGGTGCTCCCCCATTTAAGATAACTTGTTTATATCCAATCTTTCTTCTATTGCTAGGTTTGAAGTTCTGAAAGCCTTAAGTCCTTCGAACACTGCTAGTACTACTCTTGTATCTTACCTTGCAACATCAAAAATAGGATGAAATATGTAGATAAGAGAGCTCGTGAGTATGTATGAAAACATATGAGGGTAAAGCCAATAGTGAGGAAGATAAGAGATACACAACGTGATGACATGAAAATAATGTCATTGTGTAGTTTTTGCGGTGGGCTTGATATATAGGTAAAGTTCTGCTCTCAGACTCTCATGAACTTGTTTCAGATCAAGAGAGACATATAAGTCGTGATTGGAAGGCATTTATTGGAATTCAAACAATTCATGATATTAATGAAGAATGTGAAGATTTGGTAGATTTGGTAGAACATCTGATTCTGGTGCTTATCCTCATGGAAATGCATTCTTACATTGAGATTTTGATTCTGATAGAATAAAGACCTTATGTTCATGATGTCAATTATGTTTGTCTAGAAAAGCTTGATAAAATACATACAGTCAAACCTCCCGAAATCCATACTCTTCCGCAGAGCCACTGGGTTATGGGTTTACAAGGTCTAGGTATAATTATGCATCTGCTAGAAAATCCTTTCAATACTAATACTATGGCTTTTTCAAAAACACCCTTCAAGACCATGAATTGTATATCTCTTTGGACAACCTCTCTAATACCATGAAGGGATGGCTTTTGGAGACTCCATTCCCATAAATATTATGGATTTAGAGCGTGATGCTCAATTAGGAAGACTGATTTTCAGAGCTTGATGGGCAGGTTAGGGCCAAATCATGGCTTTGGTGGTGATAAAAACTATTTTTTCTGAATATTTTGATATGGATTAACAGGATAGGGGGTTTAATCCAAGTTTGGCCCTGTAGCACAGATGTGGAAGTCATACCCTATGACTTTGGAGGGTTTATGTATTTAGTGAGTTATGGGCTTGGAGAGTTTTGACTGTAATCCATTTCTACTTGGGTTGTACATTTAGCTCTTTACTTTTTACACTTACTCTTCACAGATCATCTATCTTGTACAGTCTGTCTTATGTTGTTAGGCTTTTTCAGTCTAGTAACATGTTTGGGGAACAAGGTATATCTTTTTTTTGTTGTCAAGGCCATCATCAATCCTGGTGAGTGCATCAATTATGACCAATAGGTTGTTCTTCCACACAAAGTAGTTAGATTCTGTGTCAGGATCTTGTACTAGTCATGTACCACACCTAAAAAGGTTGTGATCAGTAGGTCATTTCAAAGATTGAATAGCTCAAGGTCATTCAGGAAGGCAACATATGATTTCATTGATTTTCTATCCTCCTCCAACCACATTGTCCATAGCACTAAGGACAATAGATTTGTGATGTTCAATCAGAGATCAGACAAATTAACAGGACAAAAAGTTTTCACCTGTAGGTGAGTCCATTCTGACTGCATGTGTCATCCTTGTGCAGGGGCCATGCTAATCTTATCTGTGTTGTTCCAATTTTGAAGAATGGCACTACTGAAGCGGACCAGAAGGCAACCACTCTGTTAGGTATATGTAGTAAGATGTAGAATGCAGAGTCCAAACCACAAGGCCCTACAACAACCCATCTGATATGTATGTACTTATCTAAACTGAATATTGCACAACAATCACCTTCAGGATTATCCAGTCACACATTTATTGAATGATCAAGTCACAAATCTTAATCCTGTCATTGCATCTTGGTGGTTTTGTTTGTAGTCACTGATGCAAATAATGATGTTGGGATGTTGAAATCTGGGGGCTTTGAAAATGCAGTTTGCTTGGTCTTGTAAGCTTTGGGTCAGAAACAACAACATGGATTGTTGACACAGAATTATGTCAGCTTTGCCACTGCAACATTTGGCTAGTTCTGTGTTGGATAGGAAACATGTGGAGTGATTGCACAAGGAGATCAAGCGCTTGGGTTTTGGTAATGACCCTAACCTTAACCCTAGCATCATGCTTCACCCAGATGACTCAAAGACCCAGATAGAGCCTGTGGGTGTTATTTGTTACAAATTGAGTTGCCTCAAGTGTTCTGTCAAGTTGCATAGCATGATCTTATTATGTCATGATTATTTGTCATTGCATTTGTCATTTATTTTCTTTTTGCTATATATGATACGTTGTCCTGGTTGCATTTCAATTCTTGTGTGTGTTTGACTTTTAGCCTTTATTTTCTTCTATAAAAGACACCTATGAGTCTCTAAAGGTTTGATCTTCATACATTCAAACCTTTTATCACTTAAAAGCTCCCTTAAATACTTACAACATATTTTGCTTTTCAGTGATTGACTCATATTGGGTTACTTAGAGCTCTCAAAATTTTCTTCGCATTGCAAGAAGAAGTTGTAGTTATCAATCTGTGGTGATGACAGGATGTATACACCTTTGAACCCCCAAGGTATGAGTTGAACATTTTTTATCTCACATAACAGACATGACTGCAGTACTTTATTGCTTGATGGGCCACAAAATAATGTTCCCAGCCTATTGTTGTCTTGGGAACCCTTTGCCCTTTCACTACTGCAAGTTGTTGCTTGCACAGTACAAAGCTCAATCTCATTTGGGGTGGGTGATTTGATTCCCCCAATGGCCATGATAATTTATTGGTGCACATGATTCAACTGAACTCACTCATAAAGGTAAGTAGTGGTACAATCAAAGAATATGTGAATGTGGATTGAAGGTTTTTGTACCATACAGTTTGAACAATGTGTTTCTAGGAAATCATTGGATATGCAGTCAGTGCCGTCTCCATGTGGTGGTCCAGAAAGCTTTTGTTGAGAAAACCAACAGAGGTGTACACTTCACAAGTGCCATGAATGGATTCTTCTACATTGGCTTGATTTGTGGATCCTGAACTTTAAAAGACACACACACATGGGTTGAGGCCTCTAGATCAATTTTCTATTATTTGATGTATTAAGTTCCAAAGCTAGGCCTTCCATGATGGACTGGGGCTAAGGCTCTGGAGGTCTTGCCTACCTTTAGGAAATCACCACCTCCACTACTTTTGTCCACTCATTGGACTTGCCATCAATCATTTCCTTCTCTCTATACCCTTTTCACTTTTATGCACTAGTGCTCCATTTAACAACCCACAGATCCTATATCTTAGCTACACTCTGGACCAAAGCCTTTTTACCTTGCACAATCCGCCTTCTCACCACACACTCTAGTCAGTATTTGTAAATTGGCATTCCTTGTGGTCTTGGAAAGCCATGCCATCTGCTGAGCTCCTTTGCATTGTGCTCAATAAATTATCATGAATTCTAGAATCAGCAAACCCTTATTAGTATGCGCTTAAAAGTTTGGAGAGGATGGTGCACCCCAAGATCCATCAGACCATTCTTGGCTTTTTGATTGTTTTGCATCAGTTCATGCTACCATCATCATCTCTTGTATAACAGTGATCAAAATCTCCATAAAGGCTGGTAAGGAAGGACAAAAATAGAAGCTGTGGATTTATCACAAGAGATATGAAAAAGAATATGAAAAGCTGTATGATCTTCCAAAAAACTCCACAGGAGTTCAGTAATCCTAATTTGAAGTGTGTGTCTCATGTACATAGGTACCAAACTTATCTTTGCTTTTGTTTCCTTCAGTTGCAATCACTCAGTTCCTCTCTATTTCATGTTTCATTGCTTCCATCTTCTTGGACCATCATAGTTATTGCTCACCAGTGTTTCAAAGGTCTTGTTATTTATTTGTTTGGTAATCTGAAGCTGAGTCACAAATTTTTCTACTATAGTACTGGACTTCTGATAAACATTCAATTTGAATTTGGCATATGCAGGTACAAATCTTGTTGTCTTCTGGGTTATATTGGTATTTATCTCACAGCCTGGACTGCCTGCCTGACCTGGTATGTTTTAGCTTTGTGGTGATGGACAAATCTTCAGGGAAAAGACTGTTGTTTCACTTGATAATTTTATGCTTTGATTTCAATTTGAAATCACAAGGCCAAGGTGGAAGAACACAAGCATTACATCAATATCTTTTGCCTAAAGTTCTTGAATCAGTGGTGTTCATCATCCAGCTAGTAATCAATATCTATTTAGTTGTGATCTGCGTGCAACTCAGTACAGAGATCCAAGCCTTTAATATAGCATATGATACTCTGTGCAAAGACATTTTAGTGGCCTCAAAGTCTTGAATAAGCACAAGTCAAGACAGCAGGACAGAACATCTGACTGTTGTGCTTTTCAATCTGCAAGGTATGGGCCACACAGTGGATAAGTTAGAGCACAGTTGCAGAAATGCAGCCAGTGGGTGGATCTTTTGTGTCCTTTTATTATTACTTGTACATTATAATTTTGTAGCCAAAGTGATTAGTCTCACAAAGACTATCAACATATGACCTTATTGTGTTACATTCTCACATATGGTTCTCACATTCCCAGTGCTATGTCATTGCAGTCTTGGCACTCCTTCATTTACTCAGACAATGTATTGTTGCATCTTCAACCTGTACTTCCTCCATACAAATACCTATGTGGCCAAAAATGTGATTCAATCTCAAGCTAGTGAGCTCAAAATGAAAAACTGATTTAGTAAGTATCACATTCACTGTTGTTCAGGCGCCTCTCAGTCAAATATATCACCCAATTATTTGACAGTGATCAATTACTGATATCTTGTCCCTCACTCATTGAAGATTGCATGGTTTGCCATTGTTCATTCATGTTTTTGGCTATTTTGTATGACCTTGGTGTTGCTATTGTATTGCACAGTACTAGCTCCCACTTCACCAAGTAATCCCACTTCCAGACTCTTTTCCCCCCTCATTTCAATATTGCTGATGACTTTACTATCTTCTAGTCCAACATGACAATCTAACTCTCTACTCATTTTGCTTGTTAGTGCCAATCTCACCGGCAATGTTATTCCAAGCTGTCAGTCACACTCTCAATAGTGTCCTTCATAGTGACCTACACCACAAGGACAGTTGGATGTCCACTGGGTGTCCGATTTCTCTTGGTGGGGGACGGACGTCCTCGGGAAGCACACCAAGAAAAGTCCGTTGGACTCCGAAGCTCAGACGCCTGAGCAGAGCCCATCGGGCTGCCCAGAGCGCGCAAATCGACATCCATCTGACATCCTGCAAGGTTTGTCGTGAGGGCACATGCAGCGCTGGTTCGCAGATGATTCTCTACCGCTGTCTCCTGGGCATCTAGGCTGCCGAGCACTGGTGCAGCTTTGGATCAATTTTATATATCACAACCTATGATACCTTACAGGCTGTTCTAGAGGGATCTACAAGCTGTTTTCTCAAACTGGGATGACTGATTGAGACCATGAAGATGCTTCTTTCAAATTCATTTTACTGATATGACACTCCACAAAAAGCATGATTTAAAACTGCTTGGAATGCATATTCAAAAACAACTAAAACAATAATGAAACTGATAAAATGATAACATGAAACCCTAATAAATCAATCAGACCCAAACTTGACAATGACCATGACTTTGGCTACAAACTTCAGCCGACTGCAGAGGTAGGAGGTAAGACATCGCAACTACCTTGAATTAATTGCCATGAGAAACCAGAGAGACCGGCCTATCAATTCAATGAAACAGAATGAATCAGTATAACATGTTTGTAGAGAGGTGAGAAGGAAAGCAAGAGGAAAGGGAAAAAGATTGAATTGGAGATACGATTTGATATGGTATTTCTTATGATCCTCTTTTCTTGTGTTGATATAGTTGTAAAATTGAAGGAACAAAATTCATTACGATCCCTGTCATTCAAAACCTATCGGCTCTTTGATTGACCTCAGCCAATGAGGTTTTGTCCAAAAAGATGAATTCAATGTAGTAGGCCTATCCCAAACAAACAAAAACAAAGGATAAGTATGATGGGGAACTAGAGATATGTAGGAAAGAAGAAGATTATAAACCAGATGAGCATATCATTAGGTGCTTTCAAACTAGGAAAAAGTCGAAATGTTCACAATAAAAAATGTGAACTGTGTAATTATTTCGCAACTGTGTAATTACAATACATCTGATACATCGCTGTAGTGCAATCACAAAGTTCAACTTTGTATTTGGAGGGGCCCTCCCAGGGCCTCTCTCCTCCTCCCTCGTAGGGCTTCACAATTTTGAAGGAGCAAAAAAGCATGTAATGAAAAACTATGATTGCACTACAGTCTTGTATCACATGTATTGTAATTACGCAGTTGACAATTTTTCTGGTGAACATTTTGACTTTTTCCTAGTTTGAAAGCACCTATTAGACTTGTTCAAATATAAAAAAGAAATTTGAAGTCCAAGATTTGAAGCAAAGAATTTGGAAGTATGTTATTACATACAGCCCGTAGAGACGGGTGTATGAGATTAAGAAGCGACAGCAAGCGAGCCAATTTCTATTTGACTTGAAATTTTTAGGGGGTCTCTCAAAGTTGGATTTGAAGTTTTGGAGTTAAAAGATTTGGACTCTCTTGCTAGTGACATCGCTCATTTCAGCCTGTCCCACATTAATACAGCCTAATACAGCATGAGAGTAGCGCGAGGGAGGTGGTAGATATACTGTGACATGCTTGGATAGGAAAGATACGGTTTAAAAAGGTTCAAATCCCAAACTTCAAATCCAACTTTGAGAGACCCCCCAAAAATTTCAAGTCGAATAGAAATTGGCTCGCTTCGTACATCTCATACCCTTCATGTACAGACTGTAGCAATAACATAGTTCCAAATTGTTTGCTTCAAATTATGGACTTCAAATTTCTTTTTTATATTTGAACAAGTCTATTGAAGAGATACATTGAATAAGGTCTACCAATCGCTAGAGTTGAAACAACAGGATTCAAGCTCGTCTTCATAGCTTTAAAGCAGCTAGTAAATCAAAGGTTTTTCAAGTCGGGAGACTATTGTACAGGTTTGATTGGTTGAAGTGTGGAATGGAAAATAGGAAGATCGTGGTACTTACATTTACGTGATACTCTAAGTGCCAATTTGAGGTTATTGAACCTAGAACCGTTTATGTAGATATTGGCTCAGATGGCCAAGAGCAGAATATACCTACAAGAAGAACAGGTTTGAGTGTTTTACTACAGCGCAATCGCTGCGGCTGCACGGCCTAGATATCTCAAAAGTTGGAGAATGATGTTTGAAGCAAAAAGAGGGAAATGAGATGGAGAGAATGGAGGAAGGAAATGAAAAAGGAACAAGATGGAAAAGGCGGAAGAAGATGAAATCAAAGTAAAGCAATCGAGACGCTTTGGTTTACAAAACCAGTCAAAGCGTCAATCATTGATCACATGACGATCTGGATCATTCGATGATGTCATCATGCAAAACTTTCAAATCAAATTTTTGGTCAAACCATCCTTGCCTCATTAATCAAGTGTTGTAAGGATCGAGGAGAGCAAAAAAAAACAAAGATGTTAAATTGCTTGAAAGAAGCTCTCCCATTTGAGCCTGGTAGGTTGGTGACTGAAGAGAACATGATTCTAGAAATGAAATAAGCTATCCACAACACTCGAATTCCATGAGTTGAGAAAATCACATGTTCAATGAGATGTCTTGGAAAGTTGAGTAAAGTAGTTGAGACCAGTGAAAATTCAACCTATCTTGCCAATGGCCAGGCTAACGGACCAATCTCTTCAGAAAAATGGTGAAAACGTATGATTTCATGGTTAAGGGATTGTAACACGAGCTGAGGATCAGAGGAAGGATGGCATGGAGAGGACACAAGGGAGTTGAGGTTGGTGAAAGGGACACTGATCTCCACTCGACAGCTGCCATGACTTTTCCGTGACACATGTCATGAAAAAGTCACCTCCTCGGGACCACGACCTCAGCTCGAGATGTTGGATTTTTCCAACATTTCTGAGAACGACTGCACATCACATGTCACCATTCTGCAAGCCGAGCGGCCGAAGCGGTTTGCAATTTTGGCGCGTTGCTTTTTTGTCCTTGTGACTCTTTACTGATGTACCGCCACTGACGGTAACGCACGAGGAGGTTTATTTAGAGGCTATGCATCTATTAAAAAAAACGCTTTACAGTCAATTTGAAGGGCTTTTACAGCCCTTTTTTATATTTTACATCTTGTTCGGGGTCTGTAAATTTTAAGTAAAATTTTAAGGTCGTGAACCACCTTTAGAGGTGGTTCACGGTTTGGCAATCTCGTAATCGGCCTTAAATTTTAAATTCTGTCCCTGAATTTCCAAAAGACAGGGACAATTGACCCGAAAAAAAGAATTACTTCCATTCTTTCTTTTTTTTGTTCCTGGATTCTGACGACTTTTGGTCAAGAAAGGACCTCGTTTTCTCGTATTTTTTTTTCTCGATGGCTTCCTCTTTCATTAACAAAAATTCTGTACAAAAACACAAGAAAACAAAAAAGAAAACAAAGCCAAAAAAAGAACGGTTGGGACTGTGTTCCTGAATTTACAAAGCTGTAAAACGTAAGTTTACAGCATTCGCTGCTTTGCAATCAAGCTTTTTAAGGATTGAGCAACCTTAAAAAGACTGATCGCGACTCGGCGACCACGTGGCTCGCGGTTCTCTTCTTGAACCGCCCTAATATAGCTTCACCAACTTTGCTCGCAAGACTCCAGCAAACTGGCAGGGAATGTGTGCCAAGTCGCTCGCACGCCCCTTCTTCAGCGTGAGAGGTTATAACAAACAAGGTGAAAAGAATGTGATCCGCAGAGAGCAATATCTCAGAGTCATTTTATAGAATCACACTGGTTCGGAGTCAGACTCGGCGACTGACCAAAGCGGTGAGCAATTTTGGGGCATCACTTCTCCCCTCTGCCGGCTTTACCGCCACAGAGCAACCTATAAGAGCCGAACTTTGATCGCACATTCTTATTCCTTTCCTCATCAAGTCATCTACTACCTCTCTACTTCAGCTACACAACTAAAAAATCAAGACTAGTTTTCAAAATTGTTACGCGACCTAAACCTTTTCCATATTTCAAACACTTTTGCCCGTTCAAACTCTGAAAGAATACCTCATCCCTGCACTTCATCATCATCATCTTACTGTTTTTACCTTTGTCCACTCGTATAATGAGATCATCTATTTTTCTTGTCATATTTTCTTTCTTTTTCTCGGCCATCGAAGTGCTTTCTCAAAGGTTTGCCTGTGTAAGGATCTTTAATCCTCAAGATCCGCAATGGTATGGCTTCTGCTCGAATGAAAGTAGCACTAAATCTGGAGTTCTCGAACAGGGTAAGTGTTTTGATAAACACCCTTTTTAATACCATATTCCCTTATCAATATCTCCATTTATTGTTGTTTTTGATATTCTTTTCAGCTGTGTCATCGGGTTTCGGCGGTAATGACGAATCCAAAGTGTATTTTAAATGTAATGCTCCAAGAAACTTTGTTTACTGTTGTAGTGGAATGGTTAATGTGAGTTTTTCCATTGATGATTCGACTTTTATGATCAAGTTAATAAGGAACATAAAAGTATCAAAAATTGACCAACTTATTGATTACATCATTTATTTACTTCAAAGTTACCAACGGTCCGTGGATGTATTCCATCAAACAAAATCAATTGAATGAGCAAAAGAAGAAGAACAAGTGTAATATGAATTAAAGAAGATGAAACTTTATCATATGTTTCATTGATTGTCAGCAATTTTTCTTGTGTCTGATTTTTCTTTTGTATTGTAAAGTATGCCTTGTGTCATTGATGAAGCAAGAAGTGAAGCAAAGCATGGACCATCGCAAATTGAAGACAAGAAATGTGAGAAGATTAAACACTTGATGTCTTCATGATAGAATTCCACATCAGTTTTGACTGGCAAAGATGTTTAGCTTCCAATACTCTAAAATCATCTCCATAGTATTAGGACCACGGTCTTCAGTCTGAATGCATGAGTTGAGAATCTCATATTCACATTATGCAGAGGCTCAGAGTCAAACGCTTTGATAAATTATGTATCATTCAAAAATGTATTTTTTAAGATTGTCCCATCAAAACTATCAACCCGGGTTAGGGTTAAGATCACATGACCTGAAAGTTGAAGTTTTAGAATTTGGAATTGCAAAAAGTTCAAACCAAACCACCACTTTCCAAGCTTGACATTTTCATAAAAACATCAAACCAACTATTTACAAGAACTATTGAAGAAAAAAATGAAAGATACAAGATCGAATGAAAACCAATTAAAAAGAAAATCAAATGAATCATCAATAAAGAAAAGTTCAGAAAATTTAAAAAGGAATAAAACCTCCTCATCCAAATCTAAGGTTCAAGCTTCTTTAAAAGGTGATACGATCCCATTAGGAAAGTTTTTAGCAAGTAATGGTATGTGAATTATTCATTCGTTTTTCAATTTGAATCATCACCATCTATATTCGAATTTCTTCAACTGAATTCGAATGTTTTTGCTTTTTTTCTCTTTGAACAGATAAATCAACTCGTGATCGAGCTGTAGCTGCTTTACGTACCTTCATCTCTAACTCAGACCAAACCCCCAACGATTTATTTTCGATCATAGAATTCGATAATGAAGATTGGAATTCACATACTTCAATAGATGACGCACGTTTAGACAACTTATCGATGTCTAAACTATACAAAGGATTATTTTATTGTTATTGGATGTCAGACAAACCCTTAATCCAACAACAATTAGCCAATGAATTATCCGATCTATGTTTGGTTTATAGACCCAACCCATTAGGATCTTCTACAGCTTTTAATCAGATTCAAACTACTAAAGGTGCCTTACGGTTCTGGAAAGCGTTTTGGGTGGCTATTAGAGCTGAATGGCATGGAATCGATCGGCATAGGATCGATAAGTATCTTTTGCTTTGTAGAAGGTTTCTGGGAGTTGGGTTAAGATTACTTCAACGGGTTCATTGGAATCAAAAAGCAATCGAAGAATGGAGCGAAATCCTACAAGAAACCGTTCTCAAGTTCGTATTCTCTTCCTATATCTTATTCTCGATTCAAATTTCGTATTCTTTCGGTTCGAATATCTCACTGATCTTGGAATTCGTTTGGTTTCTTTAGTGTTTCGGATCCTACCAATCCAATGTCATTAGCATACCATTTCTGTGATATATTCTTAGAAGAACTCAACAAAACCCTTCAACCAATCTCCTCATCCAACGAATCTGAATCTGAATCCGAAATCGAAACCGAAAGCTTAAGAGCTCCAATCAACTCATTACTTTCACCATTCTTATACGCTTTATCAAACTCAAGACCAGGAATTGCTATTTTTCAAAAAATCATTGAAACCATTTTAATTCCATTATTTGAAAACTTTGAAGCACATCTTACAACTGATGAACGATTTATTCCATCAAGTTCAACTATCATCATCTTTGATTCATTTTCAACCCAATTATGTCTTTCGAATCAATCTTCAATCAATGATCTTAAATTAATCAGATCTCAAGTATTGAAAAGTATCTTCCAAACTGGTGCTCAGAAAGATTGTTTAGAAGTTAATCGAAAGAAATTATATGCATTCTGGGCTTCGAAAGGTGGTACAAATGAAGATGAAGATGAAGATTAATTTCTGTTTTCTTTTTGTCAAATTTTAGATAGACCAAATGCAATTTGGTTTTAGATGCATCTTGATCAGTTGATGAAATTTAAATGTTTGGAATCATGACGCTTTGATATCATTTATCAGACTTTAACTTGATTGTCAGACCTAAGAGCACAGTGATTACAAAGTCCAAAGATCACGAATGAGAAAATAAACAAAATCTATTTACATATATTACAAATACTCAAAGTGAAAGTTGAAATGTCGAGGTTTGCCATGAGTCTATATAAGACTTGGAAAAATCAAGCTATCACGAGGATGAGAACTTTGAATTAAAACTGAACTGAGATAATAACGATTCTGATGAAAAAGAGACTTCTCTATGTTGACTAATTGCCTGATTTATACCTTGTTGATTTTCTCTCTGCATACACACAATTTGTTAGAAAATACAACACCAAATAAGAACCTATATACACTTGTCTGCCTTGCCAAACTAAGTGTGAATATTTACTAAATATTCAAATCATGAAAGAATGATCCCCTTGATTAACTTGAAATAAACTGAATCTTAATCTTGGAATAAATTTATTTACTTTGTGATTGACCTTCACTTATATGCCTAATCATTGAAAAGTTTAACAAAAAAAATCAAGATTAGCCATTGAACTTGGATGTTTAGATAGATTGGATCGGATTGGATAATTTCTCACCCAAGTACAACTTTATCGATCGCATCTAACATAGGTTTGAATATAGGGTTAAAAACTTCCCTCATAATCACACCCGTTTCACTCGTAAAACCTTTCACGTAGTCTTCATCTTTATGATTTCTCAATCCATGTACAAGTAAATTAAAAAGCATCTTTTCAATGCTTATATCTGTGTGAAAAAAAACTCATCAGATGATCAGAAAGAAAATCATTTGATATTTTGATGAGTCCACAAAACCCAAACAGAATTTCATTTACCTGTATTACTTGGATCTGTATCTGCTGTGCATAGACCTAATGCAACAAATGTTGCTTTACGTTGAGATTCAGGAGAAGTGAGGAAGGTCAAGTCTTCCTCTAATGTGATTAGTCGATCAAGTGGTGCGAAGAGTTTAGTTGCCATTGGAATCGAAAGAAGTTGAGAAGTGTCTGGAGGATTGGAAAGATTCCTGAGAGAGTGTTGTTCAGGTCTTGAACTCGAAGTATGAGGACTCTCAACAGGTATCGAACTGGTTCGATGGGTCAGGAATGATAACCTTTGTTTTAAGTCGAGATCATTGTTGAGAGTCGATTTCGGTTGGTTTTGTTGTTCACGTGAAGGTGAAGGTGAAGGTAATGAGGGAATTTGTCCTGCCATAGCAGTGTGATCTTTAGGTTGAGCACTCTGTAGTGAGAAAGACGTTTGAAATTCTTGTAATCGTTTCTCAACATATCCTTTCAGCTCCTCACGTATCAAATCGGCTGGTCGGTTGAGCACAGAAATCTCGGATTCTAGATAGTTCATGAGGTCCGACTGAATCGAGACTTTCAGATCTTCTTCGTAGCTCGCCGTCATGATGTTCGCGATCTCTTCCTCGATCAACGGTCGGAAGTGTTCAACATCATCAAGGTTAGAATCCTGTTTACACGATGAGTGCCGATCACCTCTTTCAGAAGCGAGTTTTGATGATCCTCTCCTTTTGAGTGGCGGTGCATCATAGTCTAAAACGCCAGCGGGGATTGCTGGCTCTTCGTCATCATTAAGCATTGTACTGTGGGACCTGGACTTTGGAGCAGCTGATTGTAAACGTGTACTTTGGGTCGAGTGACTAGGTGTCAAGGAACGTTTAGCATTGCCAGAAGTGGGTATCTGCTATTTAAGATAGACATTTGATGTAAGACGTTATTCAGTAATTGCACGATATGCTCTCGAACTCGTCACAGATAATAAGGAAGGATGAACTTACGCTGCTTCCCTGTAAAGGTTCAGGCTGCTCTGTCTTGATTTTGACTACTTTACTTTCTAAGGAGTGATGAAGTGCTTTTAAATCTGTATATGCGGTATATGAATTTGCGAGTTTGGCGTGACAAAGTGAAGTTTCTGCTACCAATTGTGCAATCTTTCCCCCAAATTCATTTCGCATCTGTGCCATTTGCTCTTTGAGATGGGATCCTTCAAGTTTCGCTAATCGATCTTGAATTAGTCCCATACTACTATC
Source organism: Melampsora larici-populina 98AG31 (assembly GCF_000204055.1). NCBI lineage: Eukaryota > Fungi > Basidiomycota > Pucciniomycetes > Pucciniales > Melampsoraceae > Melampsora > Melampsora laricis-populina. Next base: position 215,273 of record NW_006768794.1, on the reverse strand, counting down.
CCAATGCTTCTCCAAACGTCGAACCTGGTCGGATTTCAAGTCGGATTCTTCAAGCTTTGCTACTCGACCTTGAATCAGTCCCAACCTATTGTCAAAGTGATCTTTCAAACGTTTAGCAACGTGGGAAATCAGATCAGGTCCTTCAAGTTTCGTTACTCGATCTTGAATCAGTCCCAGTCGACTCGTCAATTGCTTCTCCCAACGTTGGACATCATCGGATAGAGTTTTTGTCACTTGATTCTGTACAGCTCGAGATTCAGATACGATCTTCTTTTCCAGTCCTTGTCCCAATTCTTTCAACTTGATTTCAAATTTATCTTGACTTGATTCGAAAGCTTGTTTGAATTGAAATGCTAGAGCTTGTATACTGTCTCTCATTGACCTCGGATCACAACTTTCAAGTTGAACAAGTCGCTCATCCACATGAGCATGGAGACTTTTGAATTCTTTGATCGCGTATTCTTGAACTTGGCCCAACATTTTTTGGGTTGCAAATTCCGAATGTGGCGCGTTGAGTTGATATGATCCTTGGAGTACTTTGACAGTTTCTTGAAGACTTTCAACAACTTGTAATAACCGAGAAATATCCGGGGTTTTTTTGTCCGTATCGACCGCAGACATAGCGGACGGATCTGGACCAGAAGAATTGCGTGAAATGATTTGTTGATCAGACTTGAGTGCCTTCTGATCATCAACCTGCAGTGAATCCGGACGAGAGGATGAGGCCAAAGCGGTCGAGTTAATTGATGTTGAAGGCTCTGGTGAATCGATTGATTCCGAGTCATAATCTGGTAGAACTTTCCTTCGTTTACGAGGTTGAGGTAATGACATTGTCTAGGTAAAGAAGACAAAAGATGAAGAAAGGTAAATAGATAAACATCTTCCTAATCAAATCAGAGAGAGGTTTACATTTCTAAATGCACTTGCTTCTTGTTTCTCAGCCTTCGTGCTCGAATTCAGCCGATGGTGAGGTGAATGGCTTGTCGATGAGATTCGGGGTGAAGATAGGTCGACGAAGGTAAAGAAGTAAAATCAAATGAAGAACGCTTAAAAGCTCAAAACTCACTCGGCTCATGGCTCATGGCTCATTGCCAATGCCAATTGCAGCAAAGGGCCAAAAACCCGCAGCTAGAGGATGGGTCGGGCAGTGAAGCATCGGAGCTTCGGGTATGTACTCACAGCAAACAAACGCTCAACAGAGGGAGGACCACTTCCCTTTTGTTTTACTTTGCCTTTGATGTCCTCTTCCAGTGGATATCGATTGTAGATATCCGGAACTGTTGTTTCCCTTCATCTCATTTCTCGTCTTAATCTTCACTGATTCGTATCAACAGGAATGATGAAACATTAATCTCAGCATTTGTTATGATCTGTGAAACCTCTATCAAGCCTATCACTGTCTGCGAAGACGCATGACATTTGAGTGAATTTGGTTCATCGACTGATTCTGGGTTTTCGATGTGATCGATCGATTGACGAGAATTAGATTGGATCCCTTCATTATCATGGTAAAGTCAAACTAAACACTTCTCACAATTTATCACATATATACTCATCATGGTTCATTTGGATGCTTTCAGGGTAATTCGGATCGCCTCTTAGGAGGTCAGTCAACTTCCTGTTCTCCCTCTTTTCGGTCAACAAGCTAATACCGAACATCTTCATCAATCAAAAAGGCTTAATGCTCTTCGCTTCCGCTAGCATCTTCACTTATTATACCCTTTGGACTTTAGCAACACCTTTCTTTGAACCTGATTCAGCTATTCAAAAATACTTTCCTGATCGAGAATGGGCCGTAAGGATTCCGGCTGTGGCTTTGTTATTCTTTATGGCTGTTATTGCAGGTTTGGTATCTCTTGTTTTGTTAGTCCATAACTTTTCTTTCCATACTTTCGGGTTTGTTAGCTGATCCAGTGCTTTTTTACAATGATTTCATCTATTAGGATCAAACAAGCTCGAAAAGAACAGCAAAAGGATTCGAAAAGAACCTAGACATGCTCCAAATTTTCAGCAAGACCTAACATTAGAGATCAGCCAGGCACGCATGTACACATATATGTACGAATAGAAAATTCATTAGGAAGACATCATGATCCGAGCACAATCGAAGTGAAAAGAATAAACAAAGACAATTTCAGCCAGAAAAAGTTTTCCAGCTTCAATACTGTGATCTGACACGCGTTTATCGCTCGCAAAATAGTCAAATAGGCTTCCATCCTGAATGTTAGACACTTAATCTTACAAAAGAAGACTACTATTGACCTCAGTGGTAAAATTATCCCGAAGAAAGAATAGCTAGTTCTGGTGTTAAAAACACATCATTGTTAAACATGAGTATCATTGATTTCATGAGTCCATGTCTGTCTCATCTGTCTTTAAAATCAATCAACCCCCCTCAGCCTAGCCTCTTAACCCTTCTGCCCTTCCTGCTCATACAAGATCTAGTCTAACCTTGACTAGACTCACAATAGTCTCTGCAAACCTATGCACAGATTGAAGTGTTGTGCCCTACACTTCAGTCTTAAAATTATGTCATATCATGACTTTGAATGCACTCAGGTCTCCCACCACGTGGGGACAAAGGTCCTTTTGAATTCATGCTTGGGATCATCCCTGTTCACAATCTGCATTGGGTGACATTACTGCCAAGGGCCCACAGAAGACCACACTCAGTGTGTACATAAATGGTTTTCATCAACTATAAATAAATAGATGGTAGGACATCTACATATTGGCAAAGAACCACATAGTCAAATTCCACACACTGATCAAATGTTTGTGTTTGAGATGAGAGTTTCTTGGTCAACATTGATGATAATAGGGGTACACAAACATGAAAACCCGACCTAAAAACCCATGGACAAAACCCATGACAACCTGATTGTTTTTTGGGTTTTGTCCATGGGTTTTCTGCTTTCCTGTTGGACAAAACCCAAAAAACAATTGGGCTGTCATGGGTTTTGTCCATGGGTTTTTAGGTTGGGTTTTCATGTTTGTGTACCCCTAATGTGAAGCAGAAGTGTCTACTATGATTATAGTAAGATGAGATCATGATATAGGCATTCTTGTAGCTTGGATCAAGGGTCTAGTGAAGGGTTCCTTGGTGATAGAATAAGATTGTAACATGAGAATGTCAAATCCCTGACTCTGTAAGTCTCAGGTAGAGTGTGATCTCACTACTAGCATACAAGCATAAATCCTGTTATGGGCTCATAACACTCCCATCACCAGATGTGGGACTGGTCCCAAATGTTGAGACTTTGGTCAACAAAAGAATAACTTCAGATGGATAAATAACACCATAGGCTAGGTACCTGAGGCCTTAGTACAACATCATTTATGATGATGACCGTACCACATTCAACAGCCGAGCCTGTTATCAAGACATTGCCCAACTTTCTGATTTCCAATTGCCTTTTGGAGAGGAGGAGATCACCGCGGCAATTGTGGGACAAGGAAACAACCCTGAGCAAAATTGACAAACTTCAAGCAAAATCATGCCCAATCAAGACATGTACGACTGTCACGGATCATTGAACAAATCCCGTTTTTACACATTTTTAGTCATTATGTTGTGTGCTCAATTATTGTCTACCCCTTTTCTTGTCAAACCAAACACGTGTGATGTCCCCCATGATAACAAAATGAAAATGAATTACCAATTTGTGTATAATCCTGTCTACCTGGCCAAAACTCAGAGTACTGGAAGGGCTGTGAAATTTTGTAGCTGCTACTATCTGCTATGTAATCATTTCTGGACACACAGATGTTGGATTTGTCCAACCGTGAGACCTGATTGTACAATGCACACAGACCCAGCAATACAAACACAACCGTATCAGTGGTCACCCAACTCGCTGCAAATGGGCTTTTGTGGACACACTTGGGATCAAGTTGAGCTAATGGAGAGAGCTAATGGCACCCGGTTGTGCTGATGATTGCAGAGAAACAAACTCGCCACAAGTCTTGATGTACATAGTCAACCAGAACTTTGGCCAAATTGGCTTATTCTTCATGTGCTCAGTTCCCTGACAAGATATGCAAGTGATAAGGCAGAAGTTCGAAATCCTTGCTAGTCTTGTATGTCTCTATTCTGGCCGCATATATCTGAGCCTAAGGGTATACACGGCTGATTGATTGTACACCTCAAATGGGCTCGCATGGATCATGATCCATCACGGAATCAACCAGCAATATTATGATGATGTAGGGCTCATGATAAGGTGTTCTTGAGATCAGCAGGCTTTGAAGAAAATCAATTGTGAAAATCATCTCGAGAATCAAACAGATAGGACGCACAAGCCTGTTGGAGGACACCTGGATTTTATAAGGGGCATTTCTACTTCAATAGAATGGTGAAAATGATTGGATAGAAAGAGTGAACTTCAATTCCTCCACTATGTACCGTGTATGTCATGAGGTGTCTGCATTGTCAATGACCTATTGGAATGGCATGGTCTGTTTTGGCTGGTATTGTTTGAAGTCAGCAGTACAAATTCCCAGTGGAGAAATCTGTGTGTCATAAAGTAGCCAATTTGTAGTGGGTAGCAGTAGCCGCTACAAAATTTCACAGCCCTTTGGTTACTCCCCCAAAACTGGCTTTCTGGGCTCCCAAATCGGATGTGGTGGTTCATGCCGCACCCTGCAACCGCACCTTGAGTGCCTTGTGTGCCCTGACCCGGCCTCGTTGTGTGCCTCCAAAATCTTAGATGGGCCACCACCAGGTCGCTTTGATATGATCTGATAAGCAACTCTGGGCCGCGGTACGGCGGTAGCTGCAGGCGGTCGACAAACTGCATTTCCAAGGTCTACCCTCAGGCTGCCCATGCGTGCAGAGGGATGGGCGGCCTGATAACGGCCACAGATGATGGCCGGCAGGCAGTCCGTACCCTCGGGTAGTGTACTCAAAACAGAAGCCACTGAGGTGCCTAAGTAGGGATTTTAGGTACGTAGCCTGTTCCAGTCCCAAATGTTGATCATCAAAAGAAAAAAAATCAGAAAATGCTTCAGATGACCTTGAGAAAATATAGAAAGATTGAGAGCATCCACAGTGGCATGTCCCAAACCAGGTCTATTGCCAAATATACCAATAGGGCCCCAGATTTGTGCTATACTATCAGCTTGAGTCTAAAGAAAGCAAGCAACTCGAGACTGAAAACAGTTTTACTTACAGTTCTTGAATTGTAGAAGTTTTTAAATCTGTTGGCTTTGTTACAACCCAGTATCCAGATACTGCTGTTGAGATAAATTCGAGCCGGGAGGTCAGCTTCTAGATGATATCCTTTATAGAAGGCAGAACCAAAAGGTACTCACTGAATAAGAATCAATTTATTCAAGGTCTTCTAAAGATGGATACCTGAGTATTCCTATCTTAGGGTGGTCTAAATTCTACCGTATATTAGAAAACGTTGGAGTATAACTCTTAGTTATTCTAATATGCAGATCTGAGAACAATATTCGACAAATTCGTAGGACAAGGAGTTGATCTGTTACTGATGGTCGTCACTCTTGGAAATCAAAGGTTAAGGATATAAAATCAATCCAAAGGTTTTAGGAAAAAACCACGATGTCAGATAAAGTAGAATGTAGTAGCTATGATGGCTTGTTCGTTCTAGGTTATGAGTAATCGGCTGGTGGTATTTGAAATAAAAGCTTTGTAAAAGGTTTTAAAACTTTGACTTGATGGTAAGAGTTTTTGTGATGAGTATAAGATGAAGATTCGTTCTATCTGTCAGACAGGTAGGATATTTATACCAAATTACTTACGCTATTAGTCAGATTAGCGTATGATTCCAGTTGGCTGGCTCGGTCAGGGTTCAGGTAGTTCCTGGACTGGGTCAACTCGAAGGTTTTGTCATCGAACTGTTTCCTTAGTAGGGTTCATTATTTTGAACCCTGCCTGGTTGGGTTTTAACGTGGGTAGGGTTTTCATTTAGACCCTGCCTGGTTGTTTTAATTAAGATCCTGTTTTAGTTATTGACCTTGTTTAGACAAGGGTTCTTGGTTACTATTGTTTCACTCTTGATACTCGAGTGTGAGTTGTAAAAGGCTTTTTTTATGTTTCAATATTGAAAAAGCTTGAATTAATAAAATAATGTAATAATGTCTTTGTCTATCTAAGGAGTAAGTACGTATACTCTCTAGGTTGACATATACACCATGTCAGTATCCTTGTAGCACGTTGACGTGCACACACGGAGAGTTTTGAAAAAAAAACAGAAAGCTGTTTGGTAGGCTTTAGACTGAGATCGGTGCCGAGCACCCTTTGTGAATGACAATTTGACAAAAGAATTTGTGGGATCCTTTGTCAGCAGTTGGGGTCAACTGAGTGCCAACGTCCCAGTTGACAAAGGGAAGACATGCCTATTGTGGAGACCTCTTTAATGGGTCTTTCAAGTATGTATTGAAAGTATTTGGTGTGTGCACATCGACGTGCTACACGGATACGGACACGGTGATAGTGATGGTTTATCACTAAATGTATTTGGGGCTGACTCCAAATTATAACCCTTGGTTTGTCAAATTTGACAACAGTAGCACTGCAGAAAGCCCCAAATTGCCTCACTTGCCAACCACATACTTCAAAAATGTAAAGAAACACATACTACACCTCAAGGTGTGTGGGCTGTACCAATATTTGGAGCCTTCACATTGAAACCCAAGTTGTCTAGGGCCCCACTAAACTGGATTTGGTTGATTTGGGGCCTTGTTTTGGGGCCTTGTTTTGGGGCCTTACCACTATGAATGCTTCAAGTTCCCTCATTTGCTTCTACCCATATAGTTATCTCCTTGAAATATTGGTTTTGAGGGTTCTACTCTTGAGCTCAAAAACAAAGTTTGGTTTGACAGGGGGAGTGAGGTACAGAGTAGTCTGTAGCTCTAACCTAACAAAGTCCCTTTGGGCAAGCCTGCAAGAGAGGTACTTATGAGTTATCCAATAAACTTGGTGTGTGAGAAAGAAACTTGTGACTGGGGAGTTTTTCAATCCGGCATGACTTTTCAACTTACAAATGAACAGTCTTTGGACTAAAGAAAGGTCCTATGCACCTGCTCAGCCTATAAATACTGGCTCTTTGGAATCTCTCTCTTGGTTTCAGGGCAGCACTACAGAAAGAGTTGAAAAATGTGTTTACATGTAACATTTCAGCTTGCCTGGTGTGATCTTTTGACAGGTTTGGCAGCTTTCTCAGGGATTTTGGTTTTTATGCAAACTTCAGCCTTGCATTGCTATGCAATCATTGCATCAAATACACAGTTAGATACATGGATGTAAGCAGGTTTAGCGGGCGCACAGCACCCTTCTTTGGTCTGAAGAATGTTTATTCAAAGGTTATGAACTTATGGCGGGTTGAAACACTCCCCAGCAAAAAGTTTCTTGCTCATGCCAAAGTTTGTGGATAACTGCAGGAATACATCAGTTTGAAACCCAATTGAAGAGAGTTGTGGTGACTGGGTCCACAACCTTCTTCAATCATGGGTTTTGTTTGCCTTAGGTTTGCTGGTTGCCCTTGAGTCAGCATGTCCTGAAGTCTATCTCCTCAAGTTCATTTGGCTTGACTTTCTTTTCTTACTCAGATATCACCCTTTCCAACCCCCAAATTTGTTGGCCAAATCCAGCAACACTGATAATATACCACAACTATGATTTCATACCTTCTTTGTTTTTGAATGTCACTATGTACTCCCAAGCAAGAGTGCATTAAATATATTGAATGAGGTTTATTTACTGCATATAGGTGCAAGGCTGAAAAGGAATGCTGAGGAATGCTGTGCATGCTGAGGCATAAAGAAAAGTGATCATGATCCATAGGGTGACTGATGGGGAAGGATCTTTGTTAAGCGTGGAGTTTGACCCACAGAAACAAAATCCTCTCACATATTCAACCAGAAAGAGAGGAGCCCGGTTTAAGACGCTGACAAGAAGCCGGTTGGTGCTGGGGTGGTTTATAGGGTCTCCAGCCGCAGTGAATTGGTTCAAGCAGTGGCCCAGGAGACCTCAAGCACCTCACATGCCTTCTTTCCAGATCTGTGACTGTGGTCCTACTGAAGGTGCGTTAGACAACATCACAGTCTCCATCGCTTCTTTTGCCAAATCCGCTGAAATGTTGGCTTTTCTCACCTTCTTAACTTTTCCTTAGCAAGCTGGCGACGTGAGGAAAGTCAACCACTCCATTTTTAGCGACATGAAGTCACTATCCACAATACATATATTTGCTCGTTTGGTTCACCAAGAAATGCCACGCAAAAGACATGGCGGATTGAGCTCTTCGCATTATCCGATTTTTCCTCGAATAGTTCTCCCCATTGGATCTGAGTGCGTTCTGACAAGTCGGAAGTACTATCATGGTTATGTGACGGTAACTCCGCCATTGTGACAAACAAACAATGAGACCATGTTCAAGAACCGGCTGCGAGCCAATGTTTTTTCGGGAAGAGAATAAATAGACGGGTCAACTATGTTGGGACGGGGACATCAGTTTAACGAAATCATAGTCAAACTTAAGGTAATGCCTGTTGATTGTTGTGACTCAAACGTTTCGTCGCCGGCCTGATAAGTTTCTGCGCGTCCGTGGTGCAAGTGAGGTGTCAGTGAAACCATTTATGGAAGACCCAACTCCAGCACCAACGAAGTTGTTCGAAAATGATTGTTTCTCGGTCCAACTCAACCAGCTCGAATGACTTCAATATGAGAGAAGGATCCATCGTCTGGCCCTGCATTGTATCTTTCTTTTTATCCTTCGCTTTCGTTCATATTTATCTTACTCGAGATTTCGACTTCCTTTTGGCATCTACACAAAACAATCGCTTCGTCAAACTTTCATCTTCAATCCTGTCCAACATCATTTTATTGACCTGACTTCTCTCGATCCGTCCTGTCGAGTCTGGTACCTCTAATTTATCTTCAGTTTATCGCAAGATTATCGAATGAAGATAACTTAACTTGAGATAATCACATTCATTGACTGTCCTACGTTCTTTATCAACTATATATCATTTCCACTCAACACAGAAGGCTCAGAAAAGGAGATGGTGATTCTTTGGAGTATCTTGATCTTCCCAATTCTAGTCTCTGCTGGGCAGATACCTCGAAGCGCAATATCTCAGAAATTCACGTCTGCCACAGTCCTCCAACATCCATTGCTCCACCGCCGGATGGCGATGCAAGCCGCTCACAATGCCATACTCATTGAGGATAGCGCAGGGGGACTCAATCAAGCAGCCAAAGTATCAGGGCTTGTCAGAGATGGTGCTGATATCGCAACTCTTGGGGGAAAACCTTTGGAAAACGCTCAAGCCAACGTCGATATAATTAATCCTTCGCTCAAAACATCACATATCCCGGATACAACTCATTTAGATATCCAACACGCTGCCAAAAACCCGATAGGCGATGGAAAGCATGTTCAAGGAGATCAAGCATCATCACTTAACTCGGTCAAGACACCTGAAAAAGTTACAAAAGGTGGTGAACCTTCAACGGCTCAACTGGCGCAAGGAGACAGCCCGAAATCAGATGCCCCTTTCACCACAATTCAGGCCTCACAATATTCCAGATCTCCATCTCCTTCGACTTCTTCGGGACAACTTGAAGAAGGTTCGACTGACCCATGTCTCTTGAGGCGGTATCGTAGAAAGCGTGGCATTCCGCCTTGTATACTTGGAATGTCATACCCTCCACCTGATGTTCCAAATCATCCAGCCAAATTTCCCGAGAATGGACAACATGCTCGGCTCGATGAACCACCAATGGTCAAACCGACTCTCCGTTCAAAGCTCTCCACCTTCGCTCGTACTCCTCCAACCGTTTCGATCAAAAACAGCGCCAAGAAAGTTGGAAAACATTCTGCGGGGCTATTCAAGAGTGCCGTTGGTTTAACAGCAGCTACATTTTATTTAGCTGCTAAGCCCTTTATCATCGGGGGGAAATGGGTCGGATGGGCCATTGGAAGAACCGCAAAAGCTACTATAGTGGTCACAGGAAAAGGTTTAAGGCTATTTTACAAGGGCGCCAAGACTTCTGGTGCAGCAACCGCAACAGGTGTTGTAAAGACAGCTAAATTTGGAGTGAAAGCTGCAAAGGTTGGTGCAAAGGCTGTTGCAAGTGTTGGAATATTGACGGCCATGGGAGTTTTGGGTGGTGTTCGGCTAGTGGGGAAAGGGGTAATTGGCGTTATGAAATTGCTTGCACGAATAGCAAAGATGACACTTAGAGGGACTGGACATCTATTGGCCAAAACTGGGGAGGGACTAGGGAAAGCTGGCCATAAATTGAAAAACATTCAACGGCTAAGATTGGCGTGAAAATGTGAGTAGAATTGCATGAACGCTTTGCATTTGACAGAATACTTTAACTAATAAAATGTCTGGATCCTACCTAGAAGCCAAAAGAAAACCACATATATCAGTTGAACGGCGGACATTTTTTGAATTTTTCAAATCATTGATCATGTAGACTCTTAATAGGAGTTGATAAAATATGTACACTTTCAAGGCTTGAACTGCCACAAAAGGACAATTCGATTTCCAATCATTTCCTCTCACCAAGGTTGTTTCTGGAAATCAAATCTCAATTTATCTCAATGAGTTTCTCAACTGTTGTTATCATTTTTACCATTTGTTTTCAAAGAAATTATTACCCTATGTCTCATAGGGATTTGTTTTTGTCATATGCTTCCGAAATTCTGGTGTATACATGACCATCATAACTTTCCTAGACATCTGAGATTTTGAGCCTTTTTCTCCAGAACTCTGAGCCATGCTGATACACTTTTGGTTCATGAGCCTGAGGCTCAAGGGGGTAAAAAAGGTGATAGAAATTTGATCCACAAGATTGTCCAACAATGCCGTCTTAGCAGACATCTCGCCACAGGTCAAAGGGTCTGATTCAGTAAGTCCTCATTGACATCAGCACTGCCTTTTTTTTTTTTTTTTTTTTTTTTTTTTTTTTTTTTTTTTTTTTTTTTTTTAAAGTGCTTTTTGGCTTTAATTGCATATAACACTATCTAAACTATAAAATACAGGAATAGTACACCTTAAAAGAGCGGCCATCTAATTGAAAACATAGTATGAGTGACAATGAGATAGGATGACATCTTTGAATCTTAGCTTAAAGCTTTATTTTCCTTTTTTTTTTTTTTAAATCCATCTTTAGGCATTTAGCCCACCCGCAGGAAAGCGATGGACCTCTACCAACTAACCCCATTGAACTAGGTGAAAGAAGATAGAGTCATTAGACTCAAGAAACTTCTTGCGTACCCCCTTTTTAGGGAAGCTGACCAAGTGAGTGTTTAGAGCTAGAAAAAGAGCCTTAACGACATGTGTCTCAACAACCTATGAATCCAGGGCGGTACTTGGAGGTTGAAGAACCCTTAAAGGGATTGAACAAAGTCGGTATGTATTGACTAGTATTTTAGAGTTTACCAAGACTGGTTCGAAAAGTGTCTCAAATGCCTATGGACCCAAGACAATACTTGGAGGCATTCGAACCCTCGGGGGATTGAACAAATTTCTGATACGTATTTGAGGCGGTTACAGTCAAAAGACTGGTTGATGAAAATGTCTCAACGGTTCCAAAAAGAATCCGCCGAACCCTTCAAGGGATTGAACATATTTCTAGGAAAAGCGTGCTGAGAAGTAAAAGAGTGTCATCCTTCTGTAGCCAGCCCATATTTCTGCCTCGTGATCGTCTTTTTGGGGTTTATATCCTGTGAGTAGTTATGGAAATGAATAAAACGTTCTGTGTTGAAAATGAAAGCACTCAGTAAAGGGAAAGCTTTGGGATGGTCCAACAATTTGTTGGCGTTGTTCCAATTAACCTTGATCTTTTCCTTCTTCAGTTGGCCTCTGAAAAGTTTTCGAGCTCGGCTATATCGTCTGCAATATAAGAGGAAATGTTCAGTAGGTTCATTAAGGTGACAATGTGGGCATAACGGTGAGTCAGAAAGATGTCTTTTGAAGAGGTGCGCGTTAAGAGGGCTATGTTTAGCCCTCAGTTGGACAATAGCCGCCGCCCCACCCTTATCTAACTTTAGCAGGCTGTTGGAGATATCCTCCGGCTTTGACCTGAAGGCGTTCTTCCCTGGTTTGAACACGATGTGTTTAATGTTGAGATGTTCCTTGATTCGTCTCTTAGCGCTCCCTAAACTGGATGGAATGATAGTTCCGGTCGTTTCTGCAGTCGCCGCTTCCTTGGCTAATTCGTCTGCTCTCTCGTTGAGCTCTACGCCTGTATGACCTGGGGTCCAATAAAAGCGAACTTCAGAGTCGGTGGGTAAGCATCTCAGGTTAGCTCTTATTTTGATGACAAGATGTTGTCCTGAGGATTGCCTCGGGGCATCATGGATCAGTCTCAGCACTCCTTGGTTGTCGCTGAAGATTGCTAGGCCTGTCAGTGGAGGTCTCTGTCTTCTAAAAGCCTCTATAGCTAATTCCGTGGCTTGTACTATGCCTAGGAGTTCCGCCTCATGGTTGGAAAAAATTTCTTCAAACTTGATCCTGAGGGTCTTGTTCGTCAATTTAGTTACCGCTGCTGCACCGCCGCCTTCGTCGCTTACAGACCCATCTGTAAATATGACTAGCGCATTACGTCTTTCTTCTTCTTCCACTTGACTCGGTACAAGCTCCGTGGCTTTGTCTTTCGATTTGTCTAAATTGAACAGTTGTCCTAAGTTAGTCGACCAAGGTACTAGCGAATGTCCGAAGATGGTTTCCAGCTTCTCCGCGGCAAGCTTGCGAAAATTTAGGGACTCTAACACATCTTGGATAGGGCCTTTATGCCTTGTCGAAGTTGAGGCGAGTTCGTGGCGAATGAATAGTAATGAGGGATGATTATCCGGGGCAGTTAGCCTCTTTATCAGGAAGTTGTGATGACGTCTCGTTGCTATAGTAGTAAAGGGAGTCATATATGCATCATGATTAAGTAATTCCGACGAAGTGCCCTTAAAAGCACCTAACATGATCCTAAGAGCCGAGTTTTGGATTTGGGAAAGGACTTTTTGTGCTTTACCATGGGATTTACCCGTCAACCAGACTATACTACCATAGAGCACCCTTGGCAATAGGATTGCCATTGTGAGCTTCCTTATCTCACCCGGTGAAAGCCCCGAGTAGCACTTATTTAGTCGTTGAAGTTGGAGGATTGTGAACTCTCCTGTTTTCTTGACGTACTTAAGATGATCGCTGAAGAGTAATTTCATGTCAAACCAGACCCCGAGCCATTTCACCTTCAGCTCCGGTTTAAGTAGAGCATCACCAAATTGGAAGTCTGGTAGGTCCTTGATGCGTTTGTTTGTAAAGTGAATTAGCTGAGCCTTTTTCCTATCGAAAATTGCGCCGTGGGTCTCTGCCCATCTCAAGGAGTGTGATGCTATCCGTCGGAGGTTAACCATGTTGGTTTCGAGGGATTTAGATGCTACAACATGCACTACGTCGTCAATGAAACCAATTGAGAACTCTTGTGAAGCTGGGTCTAATTTGCCTTTGCTTAGCAAAGCTGAGTTGTAAATAACGTATAGAATAACCGATAGGGGGGACCCCTGAGGAAGACCGTTTTCGATGTTGAACTTCTCAGATAGGAAATCCTGAAGCCGTAGGTTGGTAGATCTTTCTGTTAGGAAGCCCTGAATCATCCTGACTAAGTAAGCGGGGCACTTGTGCTTTGTGAGCGTGTGAATAAGACGTTCTCGGTGTACCGAAGGATATGCGGATTTAACATCGAGGAAAAGGGCCGTGACAATTTCATTTTCTCTCCACTTGCTTTTAATCCATGATGTGAGTATAAGTAGTGCGTCTTCAGTGGACCGTTGTCTTCTACCTCCCATATGTCCTATTGCTAGCTTATTTCTGGTCTCAGCCCAGAAGGTGATTCTACTGGTGATGACTTTCTCAAGGATTTTGCTTAAACAACTCAGTAGGGCTATAGGCCTGTAAGAATTTGGTACCGAGTACGATTCCTTCCCATTCTTCCGAATGATTATCGTTACCGCGGATCTCCAGGCATCTGGAAAGTAACCTAATCTGAAACATGCGTTAAAAAGTTGGCAGAGATCGTTTTTGATAGCCGGTAGGGCTCCTTTGATGAGTTTGTTTGAGATGGAGTCGCCACCATTAGCCTTGCGGTTAGGGAGATTGTCGACAATCCTAGTGAGTTCGTCCGGTTTGAGCTCCGGGAATATGAGTTGATTCGATGAAATTTGGGGTTGAGGGATGTCCGAGAGGTCTGCTTCAATGTGAGCTACTGAAGTGCCGTAGTACAGAAGTCGAGCTTGTTCTTCCTTGCTAGTAGCAATGGATCCGTCTTGTTTCTTCAGGGGAGCAATCTCGCCCGTGGACTTAGGTTTGACATACTTGAAGGCTTTGAAAGAATCATTACCAGAGCAGTTAGCGAGGAAAGTCTTCCAGTGTCTTGTTTTGGTGATAGAGACCTGTTCTCGGAAGAAGCTCTGCCAGTCGTCAAAGCATTTACGTGCTTCAGGGGTCTTAGACTTGAGCCACCACCTTCTTGCTCGATTCCGATTTTTGAGGATTGGATTTAAGGTGTCCTTGTCCCACCAGCTTTTATATTTGTTGATGTTGGTCTTGACTTTCTTCCCTTGCTTTTGAGCTGATTCAAGCAAGATGGCTGATAGAGACGTGATGGCTTCATTAACGTCAGTAGGGTTATTAAAAGCTGGTGGGAGACGGTTGAGTTGACTCGTTATTGTGCTACAGAGGAGAGAAAAATTGATGTTAGCCATGTTCAAAGCAATATGCGATGCTATAGGAGGTATTAGAGAGAGGTCGATAAAGGTCTCAATTGGGAAATGGTCTGAGGCTAGAGCTTGGGTTAGTACTTTACAGCTCAAAACCTTCTCCGCGAGGTTCCAGCTAGCCCATATCAGATTGATAGTGGTTGGTTGTGTGCCCGTGGAAAAACGGGTTGCTAAGCCTCTTGGGGATACAAGTTTGAAGCCCTTTGAACCAAGTAGTTGGATCAATTTCTTGGCCTGGGGGTCAGACGGGGGATAATCCGGTGGATTCCAAGAAGAGTGATGTAAGTTCGAATCGGTGGTAATGGCGGTTGGAATCTGGCGGATATGATTGTGTTTTAGCCAGTGTTCTAGGGTAATTAGTCCTCTAAGGGACCCCGGAGGGTTATACCAGGATATGATGCGTAGTTTTGTTAGGTCTGAGGATGGATCTTTGATGTCGATGCCGAGGAGGATGTCCGAACTGCTCGGCAGGATGGTGATTTGAGATGAATGGATCAGTTTTGAGATGTAAATACAAACTCTGGGTCTGTCTGTCCAAGCCGTTGGGTGATAATCATAGGCTGAGATGCATTGCCAAGCCTCATGGTGTGGGAACAATAGGGAGTAACTATTGAACCAAGGTTCTTGGAGGGAGAGGATCGTGTATTGTGTGTAGGTGAGTGCTTCGTGTGTGTGTTGCATAGAGTTGTGGCAATTGAAATGTAGGATGGAAAAATTGTTGAGGGAAAGGGGAATATCTGACATTGAGCTATCAACTTCGTCCGCTTCTTCTTCATTTTCAGGAAATTGAGGGGAGGTTGGTCTGTTGGATGATCGATAGTTGTCCTTATAACTCATCTTTGGTTAGTAGGTGTGGCGTAATCTTGTGTTGTGTGTTACGTAATGGGCATTGTAAGCTTTTGGGGGAGTGGTTGTATTTGGAAGTGAATCTATCAATCGTGTCTTTAGACCTGTGGCTGTCAAAATCGTAGCATCTGGCACAAACTTGATCTGAGTCGTTGTTTGCACATTCACGAGTGCTGTGGGCATCACCGCATTTGGCACAATTTGGCTGATTATTGCAGGAGGTATGGGTGTGGTACAGATCTAAGCAATTAAAACACATAGTAGGACCCTGTTCATATCTTTTACTTTTAACCCTGCGACAGTCAACATATAATCCACCTTTTTCAATCTTTTGAGCGAGTTCTTTGTCTAGCAGGTTTAGAACTATGGTCCCATGTTTTTTCTTCGTGTCTAAAGGGTTTTTGATCCATCTAACTGAATGAATGGATTCCAGTGGTATATCGTTTTCTGAACTGAGTATCTTTGGAAAATTCACGTCGTTCACATCAACCTCGGCCGGGACAAAGTTGAACAAGATTGGGTACCTAGTTTGAGTAGTTTCGAATTCCTTATGTGCTAGCTTTGTCCAGATGTGTTTATTCTCTAAGAGCCAGTTTTTCATGAGTCGATTATCCATGTTCATGAGCACGTCGCCGGATTTGAGGACCTCTGCGCCTCGTACTCGTACTGGGGTGTCGTTAACTTTAGCGTCTAGTGACGTGAGTGCCGAGTTGATACTCCGTACTATTTCTGAGTGCCTCATGCCTTTGAAGGGTTCTAAGCCGGGGGTTTTATGTATAATGAGGGTGGCCGCTCTAAACTTGTTAATTTCAGCGTTTTTTGGGGGAGGTTTTGGGGCGGTTTCCGTTTGGCGTTTTGGGTAGGGATTCGTCCAGGCTTTCGGTTTGACGGTTGGGCGACCAATGCCCACAGGTTGATCTGCTTGATGGTGATTGCTCGTACCAGATGGTAAAGGAGTGGTCCTGTTTTGATTGGCTTCCAGTTTGTCGATCTTATCGTTGAGCTTTTGGATAGTCTCCATGAACATCGATAACATTTGAATGACCGTGCGTAGTAGAGTGTCGTTTGAGCCTGAATTGGTGTTAGCTAAGGAGGTGAGAACGTCTTCCATAGCTTCCGGGTCCACTTGTCTTTGATTCGGTCGGGGGTTTTTCGGATGAGGTGACGGATTGTCCTCGTCAATGCCCGGAGGGCGTTTCGACGGCATTGCGAAGGCTATAGGCTGAAGAAGTGATGTTATTTATGAAAAAAGTGCGATGAGGATCTTGAGAATGAAGTGGTTCGTGAAATCAATTGCTTGAACTGAGACAAGAGTTGCGTTGAATGATTTGGTCCCGAAGTGATCTGTTGACGGTCCGGATAATCCGATTCCTTGAGATCTCGACCGGGTTCAGATTGTTCTTCAATTGTATGCGTTTGAGCTTTAAAGCTTCAATTTTTGAATTTAATGACCATCGGATGATCAAAACCTTCACGAACCAATAGGAAAACAAGAAATCTAACGACTAACGAAACATTTCAAACAGACAAAATCACAATATAAAACAAAGATGGAAAACGAACAAGAGCTAGTTGGAATCATTGGAGAGCTGATCGAACCTAACACTCAAAATGAAAGGAGACAGAAAATAGAAAGCATGATAACCGTGTCTATGATCGAAGAAGTACCGGAAAACTTGATCACTCAACTCATTTCGATCGCAATTCAAAACAGGTATCCATCTGAAGTGAGTCGATCAAAAGATGCAGGATGTCCAGCTGAGAGCAATATCTGAACGGGGTACTAATTGAATGAATCTGATAAACGGTTTGCAGGTTCGAATGCAAGCTTTGGTCTTGATCAGAAAGTTGATGTTCAAATCAAGTACTGAAACACCTGAATTGAAAGCATGGGATCGAATTAGAAAATTAAAGCAAGATGAAATTTTGAGAACACTCTTAGAATGTTTGTTGAGATTCAATGAGAGTAATGAGGATGTGATCTCCACACATCTCTGTCATACTATATCAGATGTAGCTCATGAACTCTACAATAAGCAAGGTAAGTCATGGATTTATATCTCAACTTTTCTCTAAAATTCGGTATCCAACTGAAATATATCGTGCATTCTCTTTTCAACTTGTAGAACACTGGCAGGATTTACAAAACCTCATTCTCGAACCGCCCGTCGGACTCCCTCTGAAAATTAGAAATGGATTATTGGGGATTTATTCAAATTCGCCCCAAATCATCGAAGATTCGGATGAGAACTTAGTCAAAGTCTTTAGTCTCATCTCTCAAGCTATCCATCAAGACCAATCCATTGAATTTAGATTAAGCGGGCTGGATGCTTCTACCTCAACTCTTTCGTATCTTGAGGCGAGCGATCATCCATTTCTCGCATCTCGAACGCTCATCGATCAGCCACTTTATCCGATCTTGAGATCTATCATGAATGAAATTTATTTTACTCTATTGGAACCATTAGTCAACAATGTATCCATGGGAATGAACCCTGATGATGACGATACTTTGAACAAGATTTTAAACTCACTTGCAGAATTGATTTCGCTGGAAGCTATCACCAAGATCATCATCCACTGCAAACAAACCCATCAATGGTTGAATCCATTTTTCAAATTAGCTTCCAACACTCACGCTTCAATTCAAACTCGCTCCAACGCCATTGAATCCTATCTAAATTTCATAGACACTGCAGTCGCAATTCAATCACCACTATCAGAAGAACAAAAAGCATCATCAACAATACCGTACGACGATGAGTCGGAATATATCAAATCATTCTACAACTTGTTATTGTCTGTCATGTCCGAGGTACATCAGCCAACTCCAGAGTGGTTAAACAAAAGTGAAGATAATGAAGAAAATGGTGAAGATGAAGAAGACCTGCAGCTTTGGGTGATAGCCGAACAAGACCTGGATAGATTAATCAATCTTATTGGCCCTTCTCCTGAACTGATCTTACCCATCATGAGATTTGATCATCTTCAGTCATCCAATCACTCAACATCGTGGCAAGAGATCCACGCAACTCTCTCTGCTATCGGTGCTTTAGCTGATTCATACCAATCATTCTTCTCACAACATATCCATCGAACCTATCACTTCATCAATTTTGGTCTTGTCAACTTGAACCCTAGAGTGGTTCATGCTGCGATCTATGCACTTGCTCAACTATCTTCAAGCTTGAATGTTGGTCCAATTTCATACGTACTTCCACTTCGGACACTGAAATCAATGTGACTGATACTGCAATTTGACTCGATTCTCACTTCAAACAAACCAAAGGGAACCCTTCAATCTACTGTTGGTCATCAAGTTTTAGAAACGCTATCTCAAACAACTCTAAATCCCAATCAATCCATTCGGATCAGAGCTTATGGTGCGATGTGTATCGTAAATTATCTCACCGGAATGGACAACTTGGATCCGATTCCTATTCAAACAACAAATCCACTTCGTTCACTCCTATCTATGACTCTATCGCATCAACCCACCTCTCTAAGAAGAGCTGGATTAGATGCCCTCTCAAGACTTTGGTCACATCTGGATTTACAACTTCTCTTGGTATGATCTGCACTATTTTTCTCAGACTTTCATTTCACGTTCATTGAGATGTTCAATTCATGCAGGTATCATATGAACAAGAAGCGTTGGGAAAACAGCTCGAGATGATAGCCGACGAGGTCTTGAATAGTGAATTGGATCACCAAACGAGTCGACTCGAGGAAAGAGTGTACAATTGTTTAGCTTATCTTGGTCAGTCTTCTAAAAATCCGATTCGACGTACATATCCATGACCTCACAATTTAATGGCACTTTTTTGTAGCTAATGCACTTGGGGAAGAAAGGTTTTCATCTGATTCAACCGGCTGGATTCAAAGATCAATCGCTGCTATAAGTAAGTTTTAACTCAACTATGACACTCACTCTCATGTTGCTTATCAATTTTTTGTTTTGATACACCTCAGATCGAAGAACAGAAGAAAAGATCGAACTTCTCGTGTCCTTGTGTTACTTATCAAAATCTATTCAACCTACTCAGATCCAACAATATCTAAATTGGTTGATTGAGAATCTGATGAAATATGTGACCGAGAAACCGGAACTTTCAATGAGTGAATTGGACGATGATCATGATCATCATCACGATCAAGAATGGCAATCGTATGATTCAAATCCGCTTTCCTTCATTTCCAAAGCAAATCTCGCCGGGTTAATTGATTTGCGGTTGTCGTTTTCTTTCGGCTTACTCTAGGGTGATGATCGGAGACAGACCGTTTGGAATCAAGACTTCAGCTCTAGAAGAGAAAATAGGAGCACTGGAAGGGTTGTTGATCATGATCGAACGAAGTCATTCCCAATTGATCAATCACTTTGAAGTGATTGCAGGAGGTGTTTTACCGCTCCTGAAGTTTTAGTTGAGTCTTGTATTTTTCCTTCTTATGCTTCACCGACGAGAAGACTAACGAGTGCTATTGACGGTCTGCAGTTTCAACGATGATGTTCGAGAGGCGGCTTTACTGATCCTACCAGCAATCCTGCGTGGTCAGTTTTTTCACTTGGGTTTATGTTTCATTTCGTCATTAGTATTTTTGTATTCATGGCAGTCTGAAGACATACGCATACATTATTTGACTTTAAACAATAGGTGCAAAAGCTTCAAATGTCTCAGAAACACAACTCAAGGTCATTGGACATACATTTGCGAAATCGATCTCAGAGATCCTATCACATGAACCTCATCCTTCTACCCTATTACCATCCTTACTTTCAACTTGGACCGAGATATATGACTTGATCCGACCGATTTTTGCATTATCGAATCGATTCTTAGAGATATGTGACAGTTTGTTGGAAAGATTTGCCGAAGAAGTACAATTGATAGAAGATGGTAGTGGAGAAACGAATGTCGATCAAGAAGAGATCATGATGACTACTTTGAGTGATATGTCTAGATCATTAAGAGGTTTAGTAATTGAAGGCATCGATTCAAAATGGAATAAGATCATTGGTTTTGTTCATCTTTATGCTAAAGTTGCAGAAAATGGTGAAGCAGAGGATGATCCTAAGTTAGGATTGAGAAGATGGGCTTTTAGAATGGTGGCTGGGTTTGTGCAAGGTATGGAAGATGGCGGAATGTGTTGGGAATTAGTTTTGGGACCGGTGGCAGGCGAAGTACAGAAGGCATTTTCAGATCCAGGTTGGTTTTCTGTTTCGAGATTCAGATAAGTTTCAATATGATAAGTGAATTGACGTTTAAGCACCTTGATCCATTGATTATCATAGATGCTTGTATTCGAGGTCTTGCTCCGTTTATAATTGGACTTTGTGCTCAACATTCAGATTCGAATCCAGTTTTTGGAACCTTTATTCAAAGTAAGTTTAAAACTTTGTAAAAATCAAAGAAGAAAAAAAGAGCAATCGTATGAAAGACCAAATAGAAAATCTCATCAGTCTACGATTTTTTGGATTTCTTTTGACAGGTTCTTTAAGTTTACTGATTGAAGGAATGAAAGTTCAAAGCGTTTCTTTAGAAGAAGAAGAAATGGCGATTAAGATTGCAAGAGAGAATTGTGTTTCAGCTTGTAAGTCGAATTGGAAAAGTTTTGATAAAGAAACGTCATAAAGAAGCAATCGACCCAAAAAGATTGACGTGATATTGTTGTCAAACTAGTGGCTAAGATCATTAGGAATCCAATTGAGAGTCTTAAACCTGATGATTTAGATCAAATGTTAGAGATTTGGGTCTTGAATGGTTTACCAATCGAAGTAGATATCGAAGAGATCGAACCAACGTATGGACTACTCTTGGAACTTATTGCTCGGTAATCCATTCTCTATAATTCTTGAAACCCATAACAAAGAAAGACTCAAATACTAATGTTCTGTTTTAATGTTTGTTTAAATTCAAAGTGAACATCCAAGTATTGATCCAATTGATAGATCAGAAACCGTAGTGAAAGGCTTATTAAGTGCATTGAAGAATCCAAAAGTACCAAATGGATTTAAAGATCCATTATTAGTTGGACTTAGAACTTATTGTTCTAGGTTTCTTCAATCTGATCAAATTCAAAGTACAGGTGAACTATGGGAAGAAGTGAAAAGATTGATTTGAATGGGATTTGGTTGGGATATATGGAGCAAAAGTGGATTGGGTTATTTTAGAGCGCGTTCAAATGTGGTATGTAGTGAAAATTGATTGGGTATGGTTTGCATTCATAATCTCGGACTCGAATCATAGATACAAAATCAATTCTTATAAAATCAATTTGCAAAATATGTGAATCTTCTTATTTACACATAATGTTTAAAATCAAAATTAATCACGAGCGTGTTTTATAAGTTTTGCAAGAATGCAGATTTGTCATCTTTTCAATTGATTATCTTTGGATATTGTGTGTTGTATCAAAAAAAAGACCCCAGTCTGGTCATCTTTCTTTAAAGAGAGTCATGATTTTTCAATCAATCTTTTGGAATTTTTCAACAAATCTATAAAAACACAAGAAAACTTCCCAGATCTGAATATCATCATTAAATACAATCTGAATCTCAAGACAATTTATTTTTTTTAGAAACCAAAGACCAAATCCCAATTAAAGCAATCAAGATACTTGGAACAGTATACATCAATTGATGATAACCTTTTTGATTTGTTTGATCATTTGGGTCTTGATCTTTTAATTGAATCTTAATCCAATGAACTTCATTCTCTTCTTCATTCTCATGAGTCCAAATCAAACATTGAACCTAAACGTCAAAACCCCCAGATCCAATGTCAGAAAACCCCAAAAGCCAACTTGAGTATCTGTCCGGTGAATCACTTACATCAGTTTTCCACAAATAAGTTCCATCACTAATTTCAATCTTAGTTGACTTTTCATTATACAGATCATTGGGTAAAAAGATCTCAGTTTGATTTGTATCAGGTTTAACCGATATATGATTCTGATATCTATATTCAAAAGATTTCGTTTCATAATCAAACCGAGTAAACCTTGGTAATCCTGCAATCCTTCTTGCAAAAGGTCTCTAAAATAAAAAACATCTCATCCAAAAAATCAAACCCAAGAGCATCAAAAAGCTTTTCACAAAAATCAACTTCAAAAGGGTTTGATGACTTACAAGAATAGCTTTCAAGAGTCTTGGTTGATGATTCCCATTCGAATCTTTAGGAGCAGAAGAACTAATAAAACTAAAGTTTTCTCCATTCCAACCATCACCATGTAGATCAGTATTATAAGGATTATAATTCCATAACCTAAACAAACCCAATCGAATGAAATGAGACAATCAAAAGCTGAATCGAATCGAAAAGTAGAGTAATGTAAACTCATCTTTTGTTTAAAACGATGAAAGAGACTTACGCAAACGAAACAAAATTAGATTCTAAACCACAAATCAAAGCATCCATTTGTCTTTCTTGCCACGTAAAATCACCCGTTTTAAAGGCTTCTCCTTTATTCAAATCCATACACATTCCAATCTCTCCAATCAAACATGGTACATTTCCTATCGTTTTTTCAGCTGATTTTATAATTCTTTTAATTTGATTCGTATAACTAATGATGATCAGTAGAAAAACAAAGTGGTCAGTTTTTTCGGTTTTTTTTTGGAAATGTGAATGTGAGTTTTTTTGGATTGGTTTGCTTACTTTCTTTTTGCGCCTGATTGTCCGAAGTAAATCCATTCCCAAATAGGTCTTTTCTATGACTCATTCAAAGATCCATTTAGAGAGAAACATCAAAATCCAGTTTAGTTTCTACTTCTTTACAACTCGTGTTGTTGTTGTTCTGCTTTGTTTAATAAGACAAAAGGAAAGAAAAACTAACCAAACAAATCGCTTGAACATCCAATGTGATATTACCAAAAGACTTATGTACAAGAGAAAACAAATCATAGAAATGAGGTGCAAGAACTAAATTTTTAGGTCTTTCTTCTAATTTCCATTCAGGATAAAACTGTAAATAAATAAAGAAAAAAAGAACAAAAGAGACGTCAGATAAGTATTCAATCAAGTTTTTTTTTCCAAAAAAAGTCAAGAAGAAAGTTACATACTTCATTAGGAATAGGTCCCACCATAATCTTAACATTAGGTAATTTTCTTTGA
Organism: Melampsora larici-populina 98AG31; assembly: GCF_000204055.1. NCBI lineage: Eukaryota > Fungi > Basidiomycota > Pucciniomycetes > Pucciniales > Melampsoraceae > Melampsora > Melampsora laricis-populina. The sequence goes on along the minus strand of NW_006768794.1, from coordinate 191,566 downwards.
ATATGATTTGAAAACTTTTTAATAAAAGGAAAAAACGCTTGATGATAAAAATCATAGGTTTTTCCCGTCAGTGGATCTAAATTAAAATATTTGGGTTTTAAAACGATGGGTTGATTTGATTTTTGATTCCAAGACCAAATCCCATGTTCTTTCCAAACACATTCCACGCCTGATTTCCATGCTCTTACAGATGGACTTAGTTTTTTACGGTTTAATCTGATGGCTGGCATCGGCCAGGTTGGGGTATAGAAATCGATGCTTTGTGGTTTTCCGTCTCCTAAGGCTAAGGATTCGATGAAATTTGGACAATCGTATAAAGCAACTGCGGATAGAAGATTGGAGTTGTGATGAGATGAGCTGATAGATACGAATTGTCATTTGAATTGATCTGGTGGAGAACTTACGATCAGTAGTTATATTCCATCGATATGGAGAATATAGATTGATATAACCACGATGCGGTTCATTCATAGGCTAAAGAAATCCCCCAAAAAAGTCAAGATTTCAATCAACTTTGAATTTTAATGAAGATTAAGTGATCCAATGATTAAATAAAGATTACTTTACTTCAAAACCAATCACACACTTAAATTCACTGAGCCGATCAGCTAATTCACCAAAAGCTTCGATCATACTTTCTTGTAAGAAAGTTTCGATCGAGATCAATTCACCTGATCTATCCTTTGACCATTTTGAATGCAATGATCTATCTACTGTACGCTTTGGAGCAAACGTTTGACCAGCAAAGAATAAAGTAAACATAGTAGCTCTACAGATTTTTGAGCATTAAAATATTAACATCAAAAATCAAAAAATGAAGCAGATGATCATTGAAGTTGAATGAGATCAAGACTCACGCAGCTAGTTTTTGATAACCAGTAGGCCAAGTTCCATTCTGATGATTAAACTGATGTAAAGTCACAGCTCCAGTCTCCAACAAGTTTTCCAACTGGAATCCCACCAAATCTAAAGTCCAACCAGGAGCCCCTGATCCACCAGTCAATCTACTCCAAACATCTTGATGACAATCAATAATCACCCAAAGATTCAATCCTTCACAAATCTCAATTAACTTGCCAATATAATTTAAATACTCTTCATCATATTCACCTGGACCGAAATGTTCGATAGATTCCCAACAGATAACTAGTCTAATTAATTCGAATCCCAAAGTTTTTAATTGGTTTAGATGAAAAGAAGCATCGGTTAAGTTGATGGGGTTTCCAATAAATGAAACTGATCGATGGTTCTTGAAGAATTCTTGGGGTTCATGTAAATTTAGTTCTGCTGAGTTTGATGGTAGTTTTGAGTTTCCTGAAATGGAGATTCCTTTTAGTAAACTGATTCGATTGTGTTGGTCAATGAAATGTTGATGTTTGATTGATAAGTTGGTGTTCATGTTTGGATTGGGTGAATGAACAGAAATGACCTTGCAATCCATTCAAGTGGAAGTTACCCTATCACTCGGGCCATGTCGGAACCCGTACCCGCGGGGTTGGCAGTTAATCGAACCCGTGGTTTATAGTTTTGATTGTACCGCGAGTGAGATTTCGTTGAAAACCAAATCAGCATTTACTCTTTCGAAGCTCAATCAATCTCACAGACATGGCTAAATCAAATCAAGAACATACCAGTAAACCAACATCAAACAGTAGAAGATCAAACAGAACCGCCAAATCTAGTAACGAAGAATCAAAACCAATCCTAGCATCAAAACCCAGATCAAAATCAACTTCAAAATCAACTAATTCTAAAGCTGATGAAGAAGAAGAAGAGATCAACTTAAAACCAAAACCTAAATCGAAACCTATGTCCAAACCTACAAAACCATCATCTTCAAGGACTAAAGAACTTGATCATCAAGAAACCGAAATCAAATCTACAAGAAAAAGAAGATCTCAAAGTGTTTTAGAAGAAAGTGAAGCGATTAAAAAACCTAGGTCTTCTAGGAGAACCACTTCACGTGAACCAGAATCGAAAAAACAGTCATCAAGAGTGGAAGAAGAAGAAGAAGAAGAAGAAGAGGAAGAAGAAGATGTTAAACCGATTATTGATCATTCTAAATCGAAATCGAAGCCTAAATCTAAATCGGGAAGACCAAGTTCGAGAAGTAAAAAAATTCAAGTTATTGAAGAAGAAGAAGCGGAAGAGGATCAAGAAGAAACTTCAGATCAGGTTGTTTCTAAAGAGATTGAAGAAGAAGAAGACGATCAGGACGAAACTAAGCTTGTTGAGAACGAAGAGGACGAAGAAGACGGTGAGAATACTATCAGAAATCGGGCACAAGACAATCCCAGCGATAAGGAGACTGCTCCCAATGAGACGGTAAATGAAGAAGGTGAAGAAGATGATGAGACCGGCGAAAATGACGAGACCGAGGTTCTAGAAGAAGATTCATCCAAGAAAGCCGATAATCTAGAAACCTCTGATGACCCTGAACCAGTCAGCAATGATCCATCTACAGATCCACCAACGCGTGTTGCAACACCACCGCCTCCTCCTCCGATAGCCAGACCACCACCATTACCACCTATGAAGATGAAGTTGGATACGACTACACGTATAGGTGAACCAAGATTGGTGATTCATCAAATCGTATTAAAAAACTTTAAAAGTTATGCTGGCAGACAAGTTATTGGACCATTTCATAAAGTTTGTGAATTGAGCTTCCTATTTGATCAGCTATTCGAATAGTCTAATTCATCAGCGTGAATTTTCTTTCTGTTTAGTCTTTTTCTGCTATTGTTGGACCAAACGGATCGGGCAAATCTAACACTATCGACGCGTTATTGTTTGTCTTTGGGTTTAAGGCTACTAAGATGAGACAAGGAAAACGTTGAGTGCAATTCACACTGCCTATGAAGTTATCAACAGTGCAAATTGATCAATGAAATTAACCCATCGTAATCTATTCATTTTGATCCTCAGTTTCAGAATTGATTCATAATTCTTCAGCTTCTCCCAGTGGTGGATTCGAATCATGTTCAGTTGAAGTTTGGTTTCGAAATATTATTGATCAGGTAAGTTTGTAATTGTGATCAACTAACGGTCTAGAAGGGAGTTTTGATGCATAATGCACCTGATTTTTTTCGTTAACTTGTAATAGGAAGGAGCAGATGATTATACTGTTGTTCCGAACTCTGCATTAGTTGTGGCTCGTACAGCTACTCGCTCTAATCAATCGAAATACACCATAAAGTCAGTAAAGAAGTTATCAAATGATACTTTGTGTCCTTGACTGATTGGTGAGTTTGAATTTTCAACGCAGTGGACAGCTTTCGAACTTCACCGAGGTAACCACTATGTTGAAAGACAAGGGAATCGATCTCGATCACAAACGTTTCCTGATTCTCCAAGGTGAAGTGGAATCCATTGCACAAATGAAACCCAAGGCCGTCACGGAGCATGAAGAAGGTTTATTAGAATACCTAGAAGATATCATTGGTACTAATCGATTCCGAGAACCGATCAGTACTGCAGTAACGGAGCTTGAGTCTTTAGGTGCATTACGAGCTCAAAAGTTAGAAAGAGTGAAACTTGTAGAAAGAGAGAAGAGAGCACTTGAAGCGAGAAAGAAATTAGCCGATGATTATTTAGCTAGAACGAATTTACTTATCCAAAGACAAAACGAACTATGGCAATATTATGTGTATTGTGCAAAAGAGAATGTAGGAACGATTGAAGGATCAGTTGAAGAACATTTAAAAGAGATTGAAGAGAATGTTAAGAAGAATGAAGTGGATATTTTGGAAAACCAAAGACTTGAGAAATCGTTAGAAGAAGAAGAAGGGAAGTATAAAGAAGTGGAAAGTGAGACGACTGGAATGGTTAAAGAACTTGAAAGGAAAGAAAGAGAAATGGTTTCATTGGGTGAGAAGATGAAACATGCTCGTGGAAAACAAAAGAAGTTGAAGAAAACTATCACTGAGGTGAGTGGTGATCAATTGAGTTTTTAGAATTTATTCATAATCACTTATTGTAAACTTTGAACTACAGGACGAACATGCATTGAAAGCTGCAATTGCGACTAGTCGAGACAGTGAATCAGAAGTCGAAAAGTTACGCGCTGAATTAGAGGCAAAGGAAGCTTTGATTGAGAAAGAAGAAGCTGAACTTGATCATATTCGAGATTCGTTAAAAGGTAAATGATTTAATTCACAATTTCAAAACTCCAATTGATTTTTCAAGATGAATGACTGATGAATGGAAATGAATTCTATTTTTTTCAAAAGATAAAACTCAAGTCTTTGCTGATCAAATCGAAGTTAAACAAGCCGAACTTGCACCATGGGCAGCACAAGTGACGACTAAGAAAGCTGCACTTGATTTGGCTACGAGTGAAAGGAATTTGATTTTGAAGAAAACGGAAGATGTGAAAGCTTCACTCGAAGCTGCTCAAGAGACGATCAAAAAGATTGAAACTGAGAGTAAAACTAAGGTTTGATTCTTCAAGTTTGTTTTTTGTTTGAGGAATTTATGGCCGATTGATGATTTCTTTTTTCATTGGGGGTGGGGGTTTTAGACTGATGAATTAAAGGTTTTGAAACAAGAACAGAAGGAGTATTTACAAGGGATTCGTGATGCTCAGGAAGAACTTAAAGTTGAGTTTTCTTATAAGAAGACGAATTTCATCAGTGCAATTCCATTAATGAAGTCAAGACATTTTTTTCTAAATGAATCAATTGAATAGAAAGTTGAAAGTGAAGATACCAAACTACGAAATCATTTCAACTCAGCGCGACAAAAAGCAGATGAAGCCAAAACGGCTAGATCAATAAACTCATCCAAGAGTCAAGTTTTAAACAGTTTAAGTAAATTAAAACAACAAGGTAGATTAAGAGGCTTTCATGGACGATTAGGAGATCTAGGTAGGATAGATGAAAAGTATGATATAGCCATCTCAACCGCTTGTCCTCAATTAGATAACTTGGTATGTGATTCAGTGGAAACCGGTCAAAGTTGTTTAGCTCATCTTAAACAAACCAATGCGGGTAGAGCTGTGATCCTTTGTTTGAATGCTCTTTCTGCATCTGATTCTAAACCGATTGAAACGCCTGAAGGAGCACCTAGGTTAATTGATTTAGTGACACCCAAGGATGAAAGTTTTCGGGTAGCATTCTATCATGTCTTACGGGATACGTTAGTAGCTAATGATCTTACACAAGCTAATCGGATCGCATTTGGAGGTAAAAAACGATGGAGAGTCGTCACACTTGATGGTAAATTGATTGATAGTTCAGGAACGATGTCGGGAGGAGGAAGCCGAGTTTCGAAAGGATTGATGGGATCTTCAATCATAGGTGGTGGTGAAGATGAAGAATATAGTGAAGAAAGAATAGCTAAGTTTGAAAAGGATGTAAGGAAAGCTGAAGAGAAATTAAATAATTTTCAAACTTCTAAAAGTTCGATTGAAGATGAATTGAATAGGCTACAAGGGATCTTACCACATGTGGAGATGAAGATTACAAAGTTAGAGATGGATTTGGGTGGAGGGATCAAACGACTTGAAGAGGCTAGACGAACTATTGAAGATATTAGGTAAGGTTTATAGTTATACAATTGAATTCAAAAGAGAATGATTAATTTTGTACTGAAAGAGAGATTTTTGTTTTTTGAACATTTTAGGTCACAAGATAATTTAGAAGCAAAAGATGAAAAAGAGATCAAAAGTTTAGAAAAGATTATTGAAAAGAATCAAAAAGAGATGGATTCATTGAAAACCAAAACCAAATCGATTGAAGAAGAGATCAAAGAATTACAAGAAAAGATTTTACAAGTAGGAGGAGTGAAACTAAGAACCCAACAATCTAAAGTCAAAGATTTAAAAGAGATCATCGAACATACGTCTAATCGATTAACGAAATCAGAAGTGACGATTAATAAATCGAAACGAGATTTTGAAAAGTATACGAAAAGTTTGGAAAAGAATTCCGAAGAATTGAATTTGATTGAGATTGGATTAGAAGAACTTGAGGGAAAGAATTCGGTGATGGTTACTGAAACTGAGGCTATGAGAGATACAGTCGATCAGGCTAGGATTTCATTAGAAGAACAGAAAGATAGATTGGTTGGGATCCAAAAGAAAAGGAATGAGAAATTAAAGTTTATGAATGCGTTTGAAAAACAACAAGTGAGTCATTCGGTTTCACTAGAACTGATTCTTTTGAACTTGATTGTTAATTTTGAATTGAATTGACCATTTTTTCTCTTTAGACTGAATTGAAACAATTGAAGGAGAAAGCTGAGATTCAATTAGCTAAAGAGAAACATACCTTGGAACATTGGCGTAAGAAACAAGCCAGCTTGAAATTGATTGCAATTGATCATTAGTGAGTTCTAATTCAAGATCTGATTTTGAAAATGAAAAACTGAATTGAGTTGACATATTTATTTTTTGGAAAGTGATGATGATGATGATGAAAAGGAAGGAAAAGAAGACGATGAGGTATTAAAAGTTTATGATGAAAGTGAATTTGAGAAATTCGATGCAGAAATGACCAAAGCAGAAGTGGCAAAACTAGAAGGTACGTCATCAGTCATAAACCTCTGAATTGGAATGACTTGAATTAACTTGTTTTCTTTGTGATTTGGTTGAACAGAGGATCAAGAAAGAGCACCAGCAGATTTAGGAGTCCTGGAAGAATATGCTAAAAGAGAAGCGGAATTTATGGCTAGAGCTAATGATTTAGAAATCACAACCAATCAAAGAGATGAATGTAAACAACTTTTAGATGATTTAAATTCACAAAGATTAGAAGAATTTATGTGGGGATTTCAAATTATTAGTGGGAAATTAAAAGAAATGTATCAGGTTAGAGAAAGTTCTTTGATAAAAAAAATTGCTTTGAGTTTTTTTTTTGGTTTGAGAGAGAGAGAAAGTTCTGATTTCTGATTTCTTTTTTTGGTTTTTTTGGTTAGATGATTACTTTAGGTGGGAATGCTGAATTAGAATTAGTCGATAGTTTGGATCCGTTTAGTGAAGGTATCATTTTTAGTGTGATGCCACCTAAGAAATCATGGAAGAATATCTCAAATTTAAGTGGTGGAGAAAAGGTAAAACCGAAAATTGAAAGATTTATAATAAAAATGATTGAAACGATTAATTGATGGTTCTTTTTTTGTTTTTTTTATTAGACTTTGAGTTCTTTAGCACTTGTGTTTGCTCTGCATGCTTTCAAACCTACTCCTTTATATTTTATGGATGAAATTGATGCAGTAAGTTTTTTTCCTTTTTTATTCATTTTGGATTATCAAGATTTTAATTCATAACTTGGGTGTTTTCTACAGGCTTTGGATTTTAGGAATGTATCGATTATTGGAAATTATATTAAAGATCGAGTTAGTGATTTTTTTTCCAACTACGAGCTATCCAACTTGCGAGGATTTGTGAATATGAACGTTAATTGAATTGATTTAAATCAATGATTTTTAGACGAAAAATGCTCAATTCATTATAATTTCTTTAAGGAATAATATGTTTGAATTATCTAGAAGATTAGTAGGAATTTGTAAGTGGATTTCTTGACTTTTTAACTTGATTTGTTGAATTTTGGATTAATCTTTGGTTTCATTTCTTTTGATATTTTCTTTTCGTCGGGGGGGGGGGGGGGGTTTAGATAAAACTAAGAATTGTACTAAAAGTATTGCGGTTGATAATTCTGAACTTTTGATTGAAGAGAAATCAAACTTGGTTGAACAGTCTGTGTAATTTGAATCAAAAGAAATAAGTTAAAGAAGTGTTTTTTTTTTGGTTTTTTTCTTTGGCCTGGTTTGTAGTTTTAAGTTTTTTTTCGTTATTTTACTTCATATATAATCTGGATTGTCGTTTTTCTTTTCTTTTGGAGTACATTGTGAAAATTGTGAATGTTTTTTCTTTTGAAAGATTTCAGTAATAAACTAGTTGAAAGTGGGTTGTAAACTAAAAGACAAATGGGCATCAGATTTGAAAACTCACCTTATTCCTACGTTGACCCAAGCTCTGGAACTTGGAGTAAATGATCAGTTATGTATCTTTCTTACTGATATTTAAGAAAGATAGATATGCACAATAGAATAGTGAGAGTGAACTGATGACCTTCCTATTTGGTATGCAAAGAATTGAGAATCTCACAGTGAAACCTGTTGAATCTTTTACCTTTTATGCAGTCTTTGGGACCGGGGCCATACCGGGGTCAGCTCTCGACACATATGCATGTAGCTGTAAACTTTATATGTAGATCACAAACTCAGCTCATGAGCCACTCTCAAGTTTCAACATCACCTTATCCGATCTTACGACTTCAAACAGACACACAGAAACGAAAGAAAAAGAAAAAGAACTCATATCAATCTCATCGGATTGCAAATACAATCGATTTTTCCAATATCACGAGGTTCTAAGGATAAGATGAACGATAATAATCAAATAATGAACACGAATGTAATCAATGATCAATTAAGTGAAGATTTTCCTGAAATAAGTAAACTCAGGTAAGCTGAAGATATTTGTGATTCGAATTAAAAGTGAAAATCAAATGAATGAAAGAGATAATAAACGAATTTCTTGGGGGATTTTTGAAATGAATGATAGTAAAGAAGATTTACAAGATTTATTAAAAGATGAAGAATATTTTAATTCAAGATTTATTTTATTAAATGAAGTGAAAAGTTTATTTGAAAATCAATCTGGATTGATTGCAGCTAATGAAGTGATTGCAAGTTGAGTGAAATCTTTCATTTCCAAAGAAAAAACAAACTTATTGTAGAATTCATTCAAGTTTATATTAGTCTAATTGAATATGATGTTGTAGAGAAGAACCTTTCTTTGAAAGATCAATTGACCAAAGTTAGGGATGAGACTAGTCTTGCTTTCGATCATACCCATTCACTTATGAAACAATTCCAAGAATTAACAAAAGAACAAAATGAACTGTACCTAGTGAGCAATTTTGATTCCGAAATCGCGTTTTCAATTTAATAAACAACTCACACATTCGATTTTTTCTTCTGCTTAGCCATTTGGAGAACAATCAAATCGATCAAGATTATTAACAGCTTTACATGAATCTAATCAATTAACTGAAAACTTATCAAGTGAATTCGTTGAAGAAGGTTTAATTGAAGAAGATGTGTTTGTTAAAGAGTTTAAAGAAGAAAGGATCAAGTTTTATAAAAGATCAATCATTGTTGATAGATGGAATCAAGGCAAGATTAAATGGGATTAAGATTTGATTGGAAAGATTGGTATCTTTTTTTTACAATTGCTGTTTAGATCGCTCGGGTTTGGGTCAATTGTATGGTTAGGGGTTGGTTTGGATCTTGTATAGAATCGAGAGGAATGGTTTGGGTGCGAGGTTTTGTATAATCTTAGCTTATGAATCGATTGCAATTTTAATTTTTTGGCTTTAAACTCATTGAATGTCTTTTCCTGAAAACCAAAGCATTTGCCTCACCAACACGAAGAAAAGATCGTCGCACGTAGGCAAACCCCAGAAAGGCATCGAGGGAAAAATATCGATTCTGGATGATTGTCCTCAAATTTCAATTGTTGAAGATTGAGACAAAAAATTATGTTTCATTCAGTGTGGGCAATCCCTGGGTGTCGGAGGGACAACTTCAAAATTGGGGTTGTGAAATCTGTGCTTTGTCGACTGACAAAAACTGCTCATTGCGGTATTGTCCAGTGTCTGGTACTGTGCAATCCTCTTGACTCATAGTGTGGGCTCTCGGATTCCAAGAAGCTCCCGATTCTCTGGAATGTTTGTATATACTTGGATGCGACAATGATATGATTGTGCAACATCGATTTTGAGTCCCAGGGATATTTCCACATAAGAATTCCCTCATGAGGCCTCATGTAAGCTTGACTGAGCCCCCCTTTTGAAGCTGCCACGTCCGCTCTCGAACAGGGGCTTAGGGCTTATACCCCGACTTTGACCTGAGACCAGCAGGATGTTCAGCAATTTTGCTTGAAGTCCTTTTTGGAGGGCTGTAACATTGTGCAGACTCACAAATTGTGCCACTTTTAGCACCACTTTACTTGAGTAAAGTGATGACTTTAAGCTGTTGAGTTCTTGTAAATCTGGGTTATACTCAGAATACGGGCCTACATGCGCGTTGAACCTGTCAAAATCACTTGATACTGAAATATAATGAGATAGGAATGAGATCGTGACTGATAAGGAATCACGTATTAGTGATTTAGGGAAAGCGCTATGGCTAGATATCACTAAGAGTGATGGAAATGAAAGGTATGCACCTGTCGGAAGGTAGCAACGTAGAGACACAATAATGTTTGAGTATTAATTACTATTAAGCAGCAAGCATAAGTTGAGAAAGAAAAGAAACAGAGAAAGAGCTACTAGCGAACCTGATAAGGAATCACGTATTAGTGATTTAGGGAAAGCGCTATGGCTAGATATCACTAAGAGTGATGGAAATGAAAGGTATGCACCTGTCGGAAGGTAGCAACGTAGAGACACAATAATGTTTGAGTGAAGAAAATACAATAACACGCAAACAATTGGTCTTTATATAGTGATAACTTCGCGATACATAGGTTAACAATCTTTCATCAGGTTTGCGCTTCTCATGCGCCGCTTTGGGACAAAGATAAAACATATGAGAATGGTAAAGAGAGAAATAAGGAGACGTTGGATACTATGACCAATGCGGAATAGTTGCTACGGCCTTGAGTGGATGTTAACTATTGTGATGATAATTCAATAAAATAAAATTTCCTCATGATCTAGAAGTGGTGAGAGGCTATAAATAGTATGAGGAGAATCAAAAGAGCTTGAAAAAGCTCTGCAAAATTTATTGCAAGGTTTCATGATATTCAGAGCTCTCAAAGGGATTTCAAGCAGAAGTGCTTGAAAATCCTGCTGGTCTCAGGCCAGGTTGAGGTATTGGCCCTAAGCACCTCTTCAAGAATGGACATGCCCACATTAGAAGAGGGGCTTGGTTAAGCTTAGCCCTTGTGCAATTTGATTAATTCTTTATAATTGAGTGCTTGAAGATCCCCAGGATTTGTGATCAATCATAAAACTTAAGAACCCCATTGTTCATGCTTACTCCAACCTTTAAATCTCAATCCATCACTGCATGACCAATGTCAACATGAAGTATTTTCTTGATAATGTTTTTTCCACTTCAATTGAGAAACACTCAATCTGTTTTCTTCAAGCAACAATGTAGTAAGGATTCTGTGACACATGAATTATCTCAGTGAAGTTCAAAACCCGTTCTCCAGTGATGACTCATTCTTCCCTTGAATTCAACATGATCCCTTGATTCAACCTTCTTCTGTGATTACATAGAACTCTGGATCAACATGCTAAGCTGGCCAGGATCAGGCATGTTTCATCAACTCTGTATGACAAGCAGACATGAGAGCATGTGAGCTCATATCTTATCAGATGGCATCTGTATTCATGGTGCAGTCCACAGTGGGGTAACTGATATGTTTATGGTGGTAAAAGAGATGGTTGGCTTACACCAGTGTGGTCACTTCCAAGCTGTCCAAGGAACAGCCACCAATCATCATAGAATAGGCCAGGCAGATCCTCTCACACAACATCATTCCGTGAATCTTAATATGCTTCAAGACACAATCAAAACTCAAATCATGGAAACTCAATTAACTCATCTGCTAGATAGGCATATAGCAAGACTTCCAAACAGACATCCAGTCCTTTTGGATAAATCTCTCCATTGTTTCAGACTGGAATACACCTGCTATGGCATACCTTATGAATGAGTGGCATCAGTAAGATTCTTAGGCAATCCACTCTCAAACTGATTAATATTTGTCTAAGAAGCTGAAGACATGTAATTTTTCTTGTTTTTATCTGTAAATAAATAAACATAAATTTGTAGGGAAATCAAATTTAAAGATTGAAACAAAACAAAAAAATGAATGTCCAGGTCATAAAGTATATGCTCTTGAAAGATGGTTAAGATAAGCAGAGAAACATCAAACTATATACAATCAAACTACTGATACCCAGATGGGGCAGAAGCTGAGAAAAAAGATACTTGAGTTATATCAGGAGCAGCCTGCTTGTGTGCACCTGTGTATGTAAGTGTATTATCACTTCCAGGCTTAAATGAAAAAAGAGAAATTATGTCAGATTTTGAGAATTTAGATGTGTCTGTTTTGAGAGAAAGATTTGAAGGAGAAACTTACTTTAAAACCATCTAACTCTACTAAATATGACATGGGTATATTGTTTGTCTAGAGATAAAATAGAGAAATTAGCTTAACTTGTTCAAAAGATTTCATTCATACAGAGTCAAGAATTACTAACCAATCCAGTGATAGGAAATTCAATTTCAACTTCAGGAGCATCATTGACTTTGATTTTAGCAATCAGACAATTTGGACACCAACTTGGAGAGAAATCATCTAATTTAGAGTTAATATAATCAATTGCAACTAAAAGTCTACCACCTTTATCACCTCCTTCCAAGTTCACAAATTGTACTGCACCTACTCCATCTGGCTCTAAATATGTCATGGCTTGCAATTTGTCGGTGACTGGTCTTAAGACTGCTTTGCCTAATGGACGACAAGTTGGTTGTTGTGTTACTGGAATACTTACCCATTCCCTTGGTTTTGCTTTGACTGGGTTATATAATTTTATTAAGAGACTTGCATGACGTCCAACATGTGATGAGAAACTGACAAAAAACGAAAAATGTTTGTATTACATAGTTCTTGCTGAAATTCAAAGAAATGTTTTCAAACTGGTCTCTTACGTTGTGTTGGATGGGCCTAAATCCTTTCCTGAAATCACATCAAACCCATTTGCTGAAGTCAACTCAACATCAGCCAGAGATAATGTTAATTCTCTTTCTTCATCTTTCCAGTTGATCAACACTGTTGATGGAGATTTTAAGAATTGGAAGAAGTCAAAGGTAAGTTTTGGTTAAATTGATATCATAAATATATGTAAGTATAAATACATGTAAGCACCCCTTTGGGTTTGGTTTTGTGAATTCTTCATGGAAATTTGGAACTTACTTGCGACCATGCTTCCGTCACTTAGTTCTCCAGCCCAAACATCGTTGTCATTGGTATAACGACGTCTAAAAGTGATACTTTTTCCAAGTGCATCTTGCTAAATAAACATTTACACAAAAAATGAAATCAGGAAGGATTAAAATTCAAAAATCTAAAAATTTATGTGTTCCTATGGAGAGTTTTGAAAGGAGGATTGGAGGAAACTTACATTGATATCTATGAGAGCTTTATTTTTCAAGAAACCCAGGATTGATGGGTTGTCCTGATTCAAATCACCAGTAAGTAATAAAGGAGATCTTATTACAAGAACATGTGCATTAGACTTCTATGTTGAAAGAATTTGGACATTGGCATAATTACTTTGTGGCAGCCCAAAATATCACTTGTGTAGCCTGTTCCATCGGACTTAGATCGCGATGATTCCAATCTATTGCATCTAAATCATTGAAATGACCTGGAGCGGATTTATGTGATAAAGCTACCATTGCATTGATAGTTTGTCGACTGGATTGCAGATCATAAAAAAAGGTCAAAATTAAATCAGTTAAAGTCAATGAACTTCTTTTTTGTGTCGATATCATGTGAAATTCTCTTTCAACTTACATTTTTTGCCAATCTTCTTTTGCTGGATTATTGACTCTCCAAGTATCTGCTGTTTCTAATCTTGTTTCATCTGTAACACCCCATTGACCAGTACTGAAGAACATTGAGATTGAGTTTTTTGATCATTTGAATCGTCAGTATTAGATTTTGAAGGAGTTTTTGTCTTTTTGGGCCGAAAAATCATGACTTACGCAAGAAAGATGTCTTTTTGAGATCTTTGAATCGACTGTTTCATTTGAATGTATGGATCCTATTTTTTTGGTATAGGTGTAAAAGAATTTAGTGATGACTTCATTAGTTCTCTTGATAAAATTGAGGCTCACATTCGTGACCTTTGAGAGATCTGGGTTTTGTATCGCCCCCGCTGTGACAAAGAGACAACTAACAGAAAAGACCAAAGTGATCAGAATTATGGTTCTACTTTAATGGATATTTAGGTATGACTTTTGATCTGTTCTTACGGTCTGTACTCAAGATGAGTGACACCCCAGGAAGCGATTTGTTGAAATTGATTCTCAACTCTACTTGGATCAAGTGGTGGATAATCTCCTTTCCTTTTTTGAAGTTGTTTACTATTCAATCCTAATTTCTCGTTTTCATCTGATCTACGAAAAATTCCCAAAACTTTTTTCTTCTTCTTAGGTGGCCATGGGCATCCTGCAGTCCTAGATAGTCGCAAGTTTATGAACACACGGAAGTACAATTGATATCAATACAACATTTGAGCTCTATTTGTTTTATTTATCATCAAGTTGATTACCTACACTGAATCTATCCTTAGACCGAATTTCATTTGCTTATCTTGTAAGAATCTACCAAAGCCAGTAAGTCCACCTTCAAATTGTTTATCATCAACCTATTATATTTTGTATACGAAAAAAACGGAGACAATTACAAATCAGTATATATTGATGAATGTGCTTTCCTCTAGACTCACGATTAGTTTTCCTTCTGGATCCATTCCCTTGTTCCATTCACAAGCTATGACAAAGGTTTTGAAGCCTAGGTCTTTGAGCCCAGTTCTTTCTAACACATCTACTTGAGGTTTCAATCCATAATCGTTCCATTGACAATATTGAGATGAAGTGAAACCCAAGGGTGCTGAGATTGTTTTTCAAAGAAATCTAATCAACGTTAGACCTCTTTAAAATCGTCTTGAAGATTTTCGTGTCCAAAAGCTCACGTCTTTTTTGATTAGGAGGTTGTGGTAGTTGACCTGGCAGTGGGGCCCCGGGCGGCATTGGTTCACATAGAAGTGATGTTGATAGGTCCAAGATGATCAAAGTGATCAAAATCCCAGTACGAAATGAGAAGCCTCGAGTTTGATAAAGTTTTCGTTCGGGGCATTTTAAAGTTTCCATGGCGGTGAAGCGAGTTTAAATAACAATAAATAATGCTTGGACTGAAGAACGTCAATGAACTGTTTGTACGGCATCAGCTTGGATCATATGGAAGAGATGATTCCTGAATGGTCAACACTCATCATGCATACCTGCGTGTTTGTCTGTAAGTCTCAGTGTGCGGAGAAACTCAATCCAAATAAGGCTTGGTGTTTTGATATATAAAATGACGCTTATCGAAGAAAAGATTGAGGGTTCAAAGTGACATAAAACTTAGATCAAACGAGTTGAAAGGTTTTGGATGAAATATATATAATGTCAGTGTTGAATAAAAAAACGTCGGCGAGATATGATCAAAGAGAAAAGGTAGATGATAATTAGAGTCAGAAGGGCTACTCCCACTTCGGTGTTATAAGATTCTCACAATTTTGAAAGTGAGAGGAATGTGAACGTTTTATCAAGGATTCCATCGCCACCGGTCCTACATAGAATCTCGGGATAAAATTAGTCGGAAGGAATCATTCGCCGCTTTGACAAACTTTCTCAGTGCCACACCACCTCGCATTAGTAGTACATCGATCTGACGATCTATGGATTTGTTTTGTCAACAAGATGGGTGATAAGCAGCGGAGTTTTCATATTGAAGTTCGAATGTGCGATCCTTACCAACAGTCTGACCGCTGAATTATGATAACTTCTAGCAACGGATCAAGCTTGCCTCTCTCTCGGCTGATTTTCACGAAGCCTTTATCAGCTTCTTCTTCTTCATGTGAGGTATATGTAGTTGAAACGATACTATCACACGAGCTCTGTTCGGCAACAAAGTGCCGATATTAGGTCATCACTGGCAGCTCGATAGCCTTGAATGTGTGCATGTATTTGACTCTGTTTGCTAGATTTTAGTCTGAAAGAATGAACCATCTCAGAGGAAGCCGACAATACGAATGACGATACAGTGAAGAGCGAGCAACCCAGAAAGCTCACCGGATTGATCACTCGAAGGTGACATTCGCGAGTGATTCGACTACATCTGACACTGTCCTATCATCCTCTTAGTTCTCGTATGGTGGGGTGATAGCCACGTCGATGGAGCCTGTAGAGTTCCAAGTCCTACCTACCTTTTCAGGGTGAATCGATCCATTCAGCCTGGGTTCGGTATATGAGTCAATCCGCTCGTCTCCGTTTCAGGTCGTATCCCTCTGTCCCGGTAGGCTATATCGTTTCCGAAGAGTTGCTCGATACCAATGTTCACTGAAATCAGTATGATCGATGAACTTGGTAAGGGTTACGTTTTAAGAGTGGTCTCAGAAGTAGAACTCTGGACGATTAGGATTGATGAGAGATGGATTGAACCGTCCTCGAAGTACGTCATTATCATCAGGTAATCCAAGGAGTCAAGATCGATAGACAAGGTCTCTGGAGGTCAAAGGATTGAACGAAGTAAACTTTCATTGGTTGACTACCGCTAATTATCTTTGATGGTTTTTCTTTCGCTCAACTTTCATTCCATAAATACCCTCCACATGTCCATGAGCTTATCTCCTCCCTATCCAGCCACACACTCTTGTTTACATAAATAACACATTTCGAATCCTAGCAAATTGATACTGTACACGCTTCATCACTAGTTTCCATGTTACTAGTTGTCTCAATTCCACCCATCACGGTAGAAAGCTATAAAGTTTTTAAAACCTTCCCGTGAACTAGATAAATTCCATCAGAATGCTTGCTTTTCGACCACATTACCTCATCTTAGTAGTCGTCCTACTCTCACTGGCTAGCCTCTCTTCGGCATGCGACACTCTAAAGCCAATAGCGTTTGACAAAGAAATCTTACGATTTGTAAAAACCCTCGAAGCTATATATGTCGATTTGAAAGAGTTGAAGGATATGAAGAAGGACAAAAACGTTCCCAAAACGGTGCTTGATGTGGCCATGAAAGGGTATTGTCAACTGGTCACACTGAATTATTCGCGGGGTCAAATAATGTCAGTTGCATTACCTTTTGTTGGCGTGAGTCCCAAATCCATCGTCAAGGCCTTTACAATGTTGGAGTAAGTGATCTGCTTCGACCGCGTGATTCTCTTTCAAGGCATTTGTCTGACCACATTGAATGTGATGATGTTGAGAAATTCGCTGACGGTATGATTAACGTCATATTTTAAATAGTAAAACGTATCAGGAGTTCAACAAAAAGGACGCTTTAGCTGCAGTTGATAGTGCAGAGAGCTTTGCAGTCGGTATGATTAAGTCGATTGATGGCATCAAGAAATGTAAGATTCTATCATATTGATCATAAGAGTTGGACTGAATCTTACTTATTTTTTGACAATGCTTCAGACACCGACAAGTTGCGCAAAGCGAAAATTGATACAAAGAAGATTCTTCATCTTTAACGAATCCAAGGATTGAAACTGAATTACATCTTAGTGAACTTCCTCGAGACGCTCCTTGAAGGTTTTGAAAAAAGGAAAAGGAAAAGAGTAGATGCGAAGAAAGAAGTCTTCTACGTAGATAATCAGTCAGAGAGGGGAAGTGTAATGCTGCTACCTACACAATCATTGATGTATCAACGAACCATTTTTTGGATGTCAAGATTCAGTTGCATGTTGTACTTCTAGATTTTTGTCATTTCTGTATGGGTCAGTAGAATTTTACGCGCAATGTTTTACGCACTTTTTTGATCGTAAAGAACAAAGTGCGTAAAGTTGCGTCTCGTGTTGAGAAAAGTGCAACTTTACGCTCAAAAAAGTTTTTCGCTTCGCTGTAAAGCATTCATTGTAAAATTGTCCTTTGATACCCTCAAATCTTTACTTTTACGCACAATATTTTACGCGTAATCGTATAGCGCAAAATATGACATCGCAAAGTTGCATAATCCAATTGCAAATGTGCTACTTTACGCCACCAAACCATCATTTTGCGCTGAACAAGTCACCATATGGGATGTCATATTGGATCTCATAACCAATAGATGATTTACCCTCAACCAAGAAGTAGAAGCATCACCGCGAATTGTGTGAGCATTGGGAGTCATGATACTTCTACCCCCTTGCGTTGTTTTTTTCAAAAGGACGCAAGGGGCCTCACAAATTTAGCCAGTCATACTCATGAAGGTGAAACGTATGACTGGCTCGATTATCGAAGATACGTAAGTGTGACTCGCGAGTGAACAAGATCCAGGGTCTCCCCAAAAGGAACACCGCAAATCAACAACCAGTAGGATCTTTGATTCGACCAAGAATTACTGCCTTTCCAATCCTTCAGTATTTTCTTCGTTTTTTCTGACCTACAAGCTATGAAGCAAAAGAAATCGACACTTGCCCGTTTGAAAGACCATGATCATCGGTATGATAGCGAGGAAGACTTCCATCAGGCTGATTCAAGCGATACCAATACCAGCGAGACTCATACAAGCGAAAGTGAAGATGAAAAGACACGTGCTATTCTCATTGAGCCAGAGGACAATTCTGATTTTGAAGATGTGGAGGAGGCTGACGCGGATGATTTAGACCAAGCTCAGTCAACGGGCGACAGTGCTTCCAAAATTTCCCTTTCACAATCTCAGACCTCTTCAATCAGTAAAAAACCAACATCTTCTCCAGAACTAATGAGAAAGAAGAAGGACAAATCACTTTTGAAAACAAGCTCAAAGACTCATTCTATTTCAACTGCGCCTAAGAAAGAAACTTCAAATGCTCAACATATCAAGCAGTTTAAGATTAAGAGCAAGAAGTTGCAAGCTCGGCTCAAGGAACGTCGCAAGAAATTCACTACACCACATAACCCGGATATGTTCAAAACATTCATTGATCATGGTACAATCATGGATGCACAGTCTTACCCTCTCTTCATCAATGGAAGTACTACCTATGTCACGAAGGACACCGAATCGATCACTAATTGGGGAACGTTTGGTTACACCTACACTATGTCAGGAGGAGATGTCAAAGGACGGTGGAAAACCACCAGATATAAGTGTTTAGGGGTGCTCAAATGTACAAATGAAAGCTGTAAATACCGGGGCTCACCTCCCACTGGTCGCACAAAAATTTCTAAACTTGTGCAACAGTAAGTACCTTCTTTAGTTATTTCCGGACTATCTAGAAATTGAAATCTCCTGACTTCTCTTTCTTCATCTGAAACATAGGCAGAAACCATGCAAGGTCCCTCGCTGCCCAGGGATTGTCATCCATGTTGCATGCAAAGATACTTTCTGCCGACTAGATGAATGTGTAGAGACTCAGTGGGGACTTCTTCGCCACATCGGGACTCATGACCACCCATGGCCAGTTCGTACAAAGGCAGACAAAATTTCAAAAGAGGAGTTCGCAACTGTTGTCAAAAATAATAGCAAGTCTAAGCCAATGCAATTAAAAGTTGGTGAAACTGTTCTTCTTATATATTTTGATCTGATATCAACTTGCAATTTGTTCTGGAATGCATAGACAGGGCAAGCACTGGCCGGAAAAAAGCCTATCAAAAGTGTCTCCACCATTCACGTAGCATATCGAAACCGCTCAAGAATCGCTTCTGAACGTCGCTCGGTTCTGAAAGACGCTGGGATAATATCAGACAAGAAGGGTAAAGGTGTTCAAGACGAATTTGTGATTGATATGTTGAGTTGGGCAAAGTAAGTCCATATTGAGATCTACATCTTCTAGACTCTCATCTTCGGTCATTAAATGATACTAACGCTGATGTTTCTTAGGCGTGGTTTAGATATCATTTATATCACCATGACGCCCGCTAATGCACATATTTCTTTCCAGACAAAGTGGATGAAAGAGCGACTGCTTACTATTGATGATGATGGACGCGCTTACAGTGGTGGTCTTCTTACGGATGTGACATACAAGCTATTTGCAACAGGCTACCTATGCTCTACAACAATGTATGACAATGACCTCTGCCGGTGGATTCCAGTTCTATTCACTTGGCTCTCTGGTTTATCCGAAGCACACTATCATGCACACTTTGTACAATTGATGAAAATGGTGAAAGACGCTCCTATCACTCCACCTCAGCGGGACTCCCTTATTCGGACTGTGGTTGATTTCTCTGCTGCTCAGAAAAATGGTTTCATACAAGCTTATATGGATGTCTTTGAAGAATATGATAGAGACCGAGCACTATCAAGGCTCAATGGATGCCAAGAACATTACAGAGCATCTGTCACTCGGCTTAAGCGCAACTTCGGTCACAGGAGGTCAAGAGGTATGTTATACTTACTCTTCTTCATGTTATGTTCATGATTTCTCAGGTTGGTTTGAGTACATATTTTGATTACTATCCTTCATTGGATAACACAGGATGTATTTGAAGGATTGGCACTAGATCTACTCAAAAAAAGTAATAGCAAAACCCACGACAAGAAACTTGATGAATTACGAAGGACTTTCCCTAAGGCAAAGAATTGGATTGATTGGTGGCAGACCTCCGATATAAAAGCAATGCTATTCTGTTCGCGGCAGCCCCAAATGGATGATTTTGACCTTAGTGAGGATGAACTGCCAGAAACCACAAATGCACAAGAGAGTATGCACCGTGTGATCTACATGATAAGGTATGTCAGCTACAACTCTACGTGATTAATTGGAAGACTTATTGAAAGTGTGTCTGAACTTACTGGCACCATCTATGTAGTGAGACAAAATGCTCCATACAGATTGGAATGGTCCAGCTCTATGCTCTTGTCAAGACACTGGAGCGGGATCATGAAGATGTTATGCGTGGAATCACAGTGGAATATGGATCGCTCTCTAGGCACTACAAGACAGTTGCTGAATCTCTAGGTTGGACTCAAAAACATCAAAAACAGCGTGCAGTCCCAAATGATGGCCGGCCACCGGACACCACTGAGGCACTTGGTCTCAAAAGCAAGAAATTACACTACACAAAATGTCATCTTTACCGGGCGGTAAAGAAAACTACTGACATAGAAAAGTCCTGAGGCAACAGGAAGAGAGCTAAAAATCTGAAAAAATATGCACCTTGTTCCTAGATGTTGGGGCGTCATGATGAGTATTTTTTTGTATTTTACACACCAATATTGGTTAATGTACTAACAATAAAGGCTGAGAATCATCAAAAACCCACCTGTAACAATACCTGAAATTTGGCCCTTGACTTTGAAGACAGGATTTTGGAATCTTCAAACATCAATAACTTTTGCGGTTCTGAATCAAATCACTCGATTTGAAGTGCATTAAAAAGGTGAGCTTTTCCTCTACATTTTTCATTGAGACATCACATCTGTAGCTGGTCTAGAAAAGTTCCTACAGAGCTATTCATGCAGAACTGTTTGAACATATGTAGAGTGTTTAAATGACTAGATAGCACCTTACTAGCATTATGAAGTGTGAAGGAGAATAGTTCAGCTTTTGAATGAACCAGAAATCGAGTTATTTGGAGCAGAATTGCAAAAGTTATTGAAGTTTTTAGACCACAAAATATTGCCTTCATACTCATGACCCAAATTTCAGGTATTGTTACATGTGAGTTTTTGATGATTTTCAGCGTTTATTGTTAGTACATAAACCAATATCTGTGTGTAAAATACAAAAAAATACTCATCATGACGCCCCAAGATCTAGGAACAAGGTGCATATTTTTTCAGATTTTTAGCTCTCTTCCTGTTTCCTCAGGACTTTTCTATGTCAGTAGTTTTCTTTACCGCCCGGTAAAGATTACATTTGGTGTAGTGTTAGGACGGCCAAAGGGTTCACGGAACGTTGACAGGAACCCAATCACCACATATCAAGGATATATTGCATCATCAATTACTGGTAGACAATTTCGGTGCTGGGAAGACTCGATGCTAGAGTGTCTCTATGCCATTCACAACCCTCTATGGTACCGTGGTAGTAGAGGAAAATCAGGTGACATTTTCACAAAGATGATGTGACATTTTTCAGCACGTACATCATTTGACATGAACCACTTAGGGGATATTGTCAGTATCCTCAGCAAGGGACAGGATAACCTTCATGAAGCAATAGAAGATGCCTACAGAGGCAGCTTTAAACCGGACACTTTTTCATCAGCCGAGCTTTTCTTGGAAGGTTTGTTTGACCCAAGAAAGAACTCTTCTAAGGCTGTTCAAACAATATTTCAGGTTCAACGCAAGTGTCGCTACACCTGCTCTCGCAAGTGTGCCGAAGATCATGAATCGGATGACCGTAACAATAAGATCAAGATTCGTAAATTAATTGGATTAAACCTTCGGCCAGAAGACTTTGAAGCTGCTGATCTTGAATATGGACAAGGACCCGAGCTTGTTCAAAAGCTATGTTCAGTGGGTGTTTACTCCCAATCAAATTATCATTGTAAACCATGTATGGATGATGATAAAAAAGCAAAATTGATCCTGGAAAAGAAAAAATCAACATTAAAGACTGCCACCGCAATCCCAAAAGCAATACCTCCGTTCTGCTATCAACTAGTTCAATACAACCTCACTTCACCTCCACTTCACCTCTACATCCATCAGGACATTACACCACTTCTCAGTCAGAATCTTCCATATGATAGTTTTATGTGCGATTCAAACTGGCCAGCAACGATGAAATTGGGAGGTAATGAGTACACTTTGAAGGCACGCGGGTACTGGGGTAACAAGCATTACTGGTGCAAGGTAGTTCGAACACTTGGCGGAGTGTATGGAGTATGGTTGAATGATGATACACTCAATAAGGGGATCGCTCGGATGCTAAGTAGTGATTGTAGCAGTATTGCTGGACCATCACCAAGCACAAGCTGGTTGATGTATTCTCAAACGTATAGCAAGAGCGAGCAAGCAATTGTCAATGAATCAAACGAAAAGATAAGAAAAGACAATTCAAAGTCTAAAGGCGGAGCCAAGCTAACTGATCATCACAACCATTCCCATGCAAAAGACTCTTCATCTTGTAAGTGTATATCTGCCAATAACCAAATCTGTCGAGTTTTCACTGAAAGCGCTTGTTGTTCTCTTCTGTAGCAGATAAATTCTTGCTCGAAAATGGGGGCAAGCGCAAGAAAAAAGCAATAGATCATGTTGAAGATGATTCATCAGAAGAGGGGAAATCTGGTAAGTCTTGTTTTGTCGGTGTTTTAGCCATGTGGTCTAACTCTTTGTGTCCTCTGTCCCAAGCAAAACGAGTCAAGCTGGTGGATGACATGAAGCCTGCATATTCACAACTAGTTGCCGATGCCACTGCGTCCGCCACAGCAAAAGTCAAACAACAAGTAAAATCCATCAAGACGTGTAAAACACAGGAATCCAACACTGTGGATGAGGCACAATGTGGAGACTCGAAGAGATCTCATAAGGGCTGGGTGTGGGTTGAAGAACGGCCAGAATCTAATGATTTACTGCCCAAAGACAATCAGCACGTTCAAAGTCAGGTTGAAACCTCCTCACGCCGGACACGATCAGGAAGAGCAATTGGATAGCCTGTCTTTTCCTGATATTTTTTCATCCTTACTCTCATTGAATCACTTTTTGTATTTCAGTCGATTTTTTCTTTTGTTTCAATCTTATACTTATCAGCAATCAATCGATAGCAATGCTCAGTTTAATTACCCTTTGTTTATAGCTCTTAATAAGTTGAAAAGAACTCCATTCAAAGCCATCTCCTACACGTTCCTGTTCTTCAGGTAAACAGGTGCAATCAACAGCGAGTCTTGAACAAAGCGGTTGAAGTCACAATTTTCTAATGTATATTGCACAAGGATCTTGTGAGTAGTTGAACATGAACAAAAGGCCTATAGCCACTGGATGTTTGTGGGATTTTAAATTTGATTTTGGGCCCTGTGTGTTAGTGACTTGTTCAGCGCAAAATGATGGTTTGGTGGCGTAAAGTAGCACATTTGCGATTGGATTATGCAACTTTGCGACGTCATATTTTGCGCTATACGATTACGCGTAAAATATTGTGCGTAAAAGTAAAGATTTGAGGGTATCAAAGGACAATTTTACGATCTTTTTTTTTACAATGTATGCTTTACGACGAAGCGAAAAACTTTTTTGAGCGTAAAGTTGCACTTTTCTCACCGGAAGACGCAACTTTACGCACTTCGTCTTTTACGATCAAAAAAGTGCGTAAAACGTTGTGCGTAAAATTCACCGACCCCTTTCTGTATCATAATTGTAATCAACTGTGTCATGATGATCTGCCTGTGTAATGGTGGCAAAAGAGTGTTACTAGAGAACACACACTATGAGTTACTCCGCCTACAAACAAAAGGCGGATAAAAGGCTGGTACTGTGTTTGCTGTTCAAGTCTGGCAATTGAGTTTGACCAAAAAAGCACTGATTGAGTTGGGTCGTTTACAAGAGGTCAGTTTTTTTTGCTGGAATGAAGACTGATGTTGGATAAATCCAGTGCAAATTTGTCGAGGTAATGAGAAGATTGTACATTTTGAGAAGCGCACAAGTAATAGAAAAGCGAGCGTGGAAAGGACAACACAAAAGAAAAGAGAGAACAGATCAGACAAAATACATCAGGGTATAGCAAATCCTATGTCAAGAGGGGTAAGCTAATTATATCACAGTAGTTTTGCCGCTTGTGGCTTTGTTCATATATTTCTTTTCTGCTCGTTTGGCTTTTGAATCGGATAGCAATGGAAATTATTACAATACGTTAAAAAATGAGATTTGATTTATTGGTCTAGAGTTTTGACGACATTATGGTATTTTACGAGTTGAGAAATTGGTGAAGAAGGACGAGAAAACATCAATGTATAATAAAATGAAACATGCAGTTATAATACCCTCAGTAAGATTTGTTATTTAACATCATTGGGTTGACTTTAAAAAAGTGAGACCCTCAGTTAAAGATTTATTGTTGAACATCATCGGGTTAAGTTTAAGAAAATTAAATAGCTATAAAGTCTAATATAAAGATGAATAATTTTTTGGAGAACTTGAAAAAAGGATCAATTTGATCAGCTCCATAAATGTTTGATATTCATAGGCATCGATCAAAGTAGCATATCCAGAGGTTCACTGTGAGATCGCGACCGAGACAAACAAAGAACAAGTGATATCAGTAAGTATATAAGAAAAAATGGAAAATATCACACTCACATCTTAAAGGTTTTAAACTTTTCGAGCAGACTCAGGAATTGGTTGAGGAATCTTGGAGAGGTCTTTGAGAATGATGATACGACCTTTGATAGATGGGCGGTATGTGTGTGTTCGAGTAGAAGTGAGAGAAAGATCATTCATTAAAAGTGTCAAGCAAAGTCGATTTAACTTCTTAGGATGAAGCTCGACGGGTTCAAATGCCTTCTTTGGTTGTTTTTCATCTTTGACTGGTGTTGTGGGTGGATCAGGGCGGCGTTTGGGAATTGGATTACGTTGTCGGAGAGGGGGAGGTCGGGGGGCGAGAACGTTGGCTTGGGTTTGATGTCTTTGTAAAGGCATGGTGGTGAATATAAGAAGTGGTTGAAGGGATTCGGGTATGAGTAAGAGTGTGAAGGGTGAAGTTGTGTGGAAGGGTGAAAGAAAATTAACGCGAGGCGACGATGTCCTCAGATTTATATGGAAACATCGGTGCTGATCCCACCATACAATCCCATACTGCAATCCCATAACGCTCAGGGTACAAACAGATGATCGGCCAATCTCATTTCTTGATCGCATTATCGAAGCATTATCGAAGCATTATTTGTGTAATACAAGCTTCCTGAATATTGATAAAATTTTCCGTACGGTAACTAAGCTAATGCTGGCAATAGACTCATTATATTCGTATGTCGCTTTGTTACGATCATCTTTCCGTTGCAAACATCCGCTTCATCTCTCCGGTTTCGTGTTCCTTACAATTGCGAATCTTCCTTCCCGTGTTTGGTGAGAAAGAATTTTCTATAAATCAATCTCAACAGCTAGAAGCCTCATGAAAAGTAAATACAGACCACCTCATCTTACACCACCTCATCTTACGACGCGAGGTTTATACAGATATTTTGACATGTATCAGACGAAACATCTTTGCGAATCAAAGAACTCCTGACTCGTATTGTGGTCTTAAAAAGTTCAATAATTCAGATACATTGGATAACTTTTTCAGGATCCATCACAAGTGAGGTGTTTATGTAGATCATGTAGTTGAATATTTTGATAAGAAAGTGAATTTGAAAGAGAAGGAAAGTTGAAAGGTTATGGGGTTCAGATTAAAGTATGGGATTACATGAGGGAGTGTCACTTCAAAATTGATAAAAACCAAGAAAAGTTAAGGAATCGATATCAAAGAACCACTTCTTCATACATATTGTGTTATCTTGGTCCGATTTTTCAAGGTTCTACCTCCCTAGGACAGTGGCAACCAGTTGCGCAGGTCTTCCTCGGCCTCAGCTGCATAGTTGCGGACTTGACAACATATCAAGCCCATGAATATCCACGCCTTCTGGATGATATTCCCCCAATTTTATGTCATCATCTTTTTCATTCGCATATCAGTATATCTCAGAATTCAGGTCAATTCTTTAATACTTGTTGGAAATTTGGACGTGGTATCCAACCTATGTAAAACTTTGACCACACATTAATTTCTTTAGTTTCTGAGTAACCCGCCGGACAAATCGCACTTCAAGGACAGCTACAAATTCTGGTTAATTTTTGTCAGGAATTTTAAACTTGTTCTTTTACAATGATTTCCCGTCAAGTTAATTGTCTCATCATAATGGTCACCTCAATATGGTTTCTCGGTCTTTCTTCAGCAGCCAATAGCAGAGTAGCCAGCATCCAGTTTTGTCCACTTGATCCCAAAAGTTCTATCGAATCAGAATTAGAAGATCTGTTTAGTGAAGTCAACAGGATGGATGCGTATGTTAGAGATTTTGAAAAACCTAAACAATCTTCGGAATCTTTGTTTGATGTGGCATATAAAGCGATATGCTCAGAACTTAAACAGAACGCTAGTCGACTTCGACTTCTTGAGAAAGCAGGACCAAAGTCAAAGCCAGCGTATGACAAGATTAAACCTCTCATTGATCAAATCTTGTATGTCGTTTGTTTTCCTGAACTTCTCTACTTTCGCATTTACAAAAACCTGGTCATTGACAATGATTGTGTTCTGATCAATATTCACAGGATACACTTACAGAACTTCATCATAGACCCATCTGCCGCCGTTAAAAATGCACCAGAGTTATCCAAAACTATCACAGCTATAAGAGCAAAAGCTAAGCCTCGTAAGAAATTTTCAACTCGAGTTGAGATTTTGAAAAAAAAAATTGAAACTCAGGTGGCTGATTCATTCTCAAAAAATGCGTATACAGTCAATGCTGAATTGAGGAAAAATGCAGGTGGTCAATAACAACAGGTGATTCGACACATCAAGCAATAATCTCATTGTTCATGAATGATTGTCAGAAAGCTCAACAAGATTTTGTAACAGTGTGGTCGCGTATCTGGAAGGTTAATATGGTCGATGAAGATGAATAGCCACACTTCAAGACTAAATGAAGTCAGATCCAACCAATACAATATTAAGATACCAACAGTGACTAAAAGTGCAGAATTTAATCTGTGCCTACCGCCTCACTCGGTGTTGATGAAGTGACATCAAATTCCATAATTTCTTTGTAAAACCAAATCATAGACATTTGTGTAGTCTCAGATAGTCCACATAAATTTGTAAAGCTTTTACGAAATCCTATAACCTTGTGCAGATAACGCAAATTGACTCGAAAAGTATGCTAAGCCAGAAGTGGTTGGCTCTGTGGTCGCATTTGCAGTAGCTGCCTTACTTGTACAATCACCTTTTTTTAAATCGAAAACACTGTGACAAAAAGAAAGCTGAAAAACTAAACCCAAAATTTCATCTTGCCGAAAAGTTCAATGTTTACAAAGTTGACGAAGGCAAGTGGTTTACAAAAGTTGATTGACTTTATCTGAAAGTCGCAAGTCAAAACAGCATCAACTTCCAGCAATACTATCAAAGTTGGTGATGAAATCATGATTGCATCACTTCTAGTATTTACCTCCAAGTTGAAGTGCTTGCACTTGTCCTTTGGTCAATCATTGACCGACATGCTTAACATTCACCCTGCGACCTAACGAGCCGTCTGTGTCGCAAACATTTCTAGGTTTTTGTTAACTTGAATTTCTTCGCGACCAGGACCCTTTGCGGGTATTGATGGCGGAGTTGGTCTCCGAAGCCAATTGATCATGGGTCACCTGGATGTGCCCGGGGTTGCGATCAAAAATGGAGACGAAGCCTTGAAAAAGGGTTGATCAGGTATCAATCGTCGATGAACCAGCGAGCAGTGCCCCGTGCTCAAGTCTGTTTTACAGCATGCTTTCGAACGCCCGACGTAGAAGACAAGGCCCCGAGCGTCGAAGTGCTCAACTGAGTGCGAGGCTCAGGATAGCATCGGTCACCAGAGACACATTTTTATGCATCCTCGTGTAGTGGTAAACCCATGTGGCTCATCAAATGATTGAAAGTCGCAAAGATGTTTGTCGATGTCACGGGGCAATGTTTCAGCTTTTTGTTCATGCTATTTATTTGTTCAACTCTTGCCGTCAGCTAGTTGTGCACTTGACAACATTAAAGTCCATAAATAATCTACCATCACTTTGATTTCATTCCGCTATCTCTTTTTGCATTCGTACTTTACGATATCTTCAAATTCCAGTCAACTCTGAAAACTGCTTAGGAATTTGAAAGATTTATATCCTATCCATTTAAAAATTCCTACCACCCACATATAAGCGATTTACCTAGTTTCTAACTCGTCAATTTGATCGCATCTGTCAGGATAACTGTAAATTCTGGTCAATTTCAGACAGTGTTCCTAAACACCTACATACTTTCATCATGATTTCTCGTCGATTTGATTGCTTCCTCATCGTATTCAGTTTAATTTGGTTTGCAGGGCTGACTTCAGCTGCCACCAGTTTTGCCGCCAACGTCAAGTATTGTCCTATTAAATCCAAAAAGAGTATCACAGATGAGATCAAATCATTAACCGAAGAAGTCACCAATATGAATGATTATGTTTCAAAACTAGCAGATTCTAAAGATAGAGATGAATTACTTGATGTAGCCTATAAAGCGATTTGTTCAGAGTATATGCAAAACGCTAGTCGGCTTAGACTTTTTCGTAAGGCAAAACAAAAATCTAAAACATCTTATGAGAAGATCAAACCTCTTATTGATCAAATTGTGTATGTCATTTTCTTTCACTTGTTTAGTTTTGCTTCGAATCTTTGTTTCTACACTTTGATCCATAAGAATCAGAGCTTGGACATTGATCATGATACATGTTGGGTTGTTGATGATGTTTTACAGGATTCTATTACAGGATTTTATCATTGATCCATCAAAAGCAGTTGAACATGCATCAGATTTGGCCAAAGCTATCACAAAAATACGAGGAGAAGCTAAGCCACGTAAGAAATTCCTACTCGGTCACATGATTTTATTATTGATTGAAGTGAATACTGATCAAGATTATGGATTCTTTCTTTGTAATTCGTTTTAAAAAGTCAATGGAAAATTGATAGAAAATGTGAAGGATAAGGAAGATTAAGTAACTGATTGAACATCCATTAACGTCAAGTTTAAATTTATAACTTTTCATTATGAAGTGTAAGGTTGAGTTTGAAGATCAAAAACAAATCATGATAAAAAAACATGACAATCATGGACATGGACTCGAGTGGCACTTGATCAAGTCAGGAGAAGTGAATTGAATTTCTCAACATCAATACAATCAAGCCTTGTGTGGATAGATTTATCGACAATAGTGATTGCTACTAACTAGTTTTCAAATTCTAGAAAACTTAAATCTTCTTTCATTCGTAATCGTTTCAATTTAATTTTCTTTTTCTTTAATCAATGTGATTTCAGTTTTTTTTGGTCCGAGACCGATGTTATATATATAAATATCTTCATGTTTACCTTCAAATAATTGTGATTGTCTTCTTTTTTCTCAACTTAATCGCAATGATCAGTAGTATGCATGAATGTTAAAGAATTGAACACAATTTTATTCACTCTTGATATAGTATGGCTTGGATAGTTTGAGCAAACCTGCTTTTCTGCAAATGATCATCCTAGAAAAGAGATTACGATGAAGGAATAAAGCCAGCATGGGTCACGTTAGAACATTCATCACCATTTCCTTCTGAAAAAGCTTCAATGTCACCTAAAGTGCAAGGATGACTGAGTGATGTACCGTATGGGTGGCATTGCTGGCATTGTACGGCACCCGGCAAAGTCACAAGGCCGGGTCCGAGATTACCAAATTTGGAGTCACAGCAAATTGGAAAGCATCAAACCATCAAGAACACCATCAAGACCAGTACTATCACCATCACCATCACCATCACCATCATCAACCACAACAACAACATCATGACCACTAAATCAGTTCAATCAAACAACAACAACACATCACCAAAACCACAAACTATCTCAAACAGACAATCACAACATGAAAGAAGATTAGCTGATCGATCATTAAATCATGTTAGTAATCTCATCTTTCAATCTCATTCAACTAAAACTAACCATCTTTCTCATTGATTTCAGCTTCTGGGTTTCACTTTACCTCCAAGGTCTTCTCCTCTTACTTCTCTACCAGCCCGACGTTCAGTAAAACGTCATGCATCAAACCATCCATTTTACGATAAAGATAGTGAGTGATATCAATCATCAGACTGTCTGGACAACTTGGAGTTCATCTTGCTCTCTTCCTCTTCGTTTCTCAAAAGGATTTGTACATGCTCAATATCGATTCATACTCAAGCCTACTGGCGATTATACAGCACATTTTGCCGATCCGGATATCCGATTCCATTGGCCCGGTCTGTCTTTTCTTTCACCATCAAATCCAACCTATTGACTTCATCACACTTACATCTCACCTCTTGTATCGTTTCTTAAGATATTCTTCAAGTCATCGTTCATGTTTCCCGACCTGATCATTCGACTCATGAAGAAAACGAATCTTCTGGTTTATCCAAACTGGCATGTCCGATTTGTCTTTCACCCACTACAGCAGCACGAATCACAAAGTGTGGACATGTGTTTTGTTATTCTTGTTTACTTCATTATCTTGAATTGAGTGAAGAAAAGAAGGGTGAAGGTCGAAAATGTCCAGTTTGTACAGATCCAGTGATGAAGAAAGATCTCAAATCTGTTAAATGGTTAAACTTTGATTCAGAACAAACTCATATTCGATTTCGTCTCATGGAACGTCCTACTTTTTCAACTTTGGCACTTCCTCGTTCTTCAACTTGGCCTTCATCTGCTATCGAACCTCTTCAATCTCCTTGGCATTTCACTCCTGATGCTCTTACTCATGCTAAATTCATGGTCGCAGCACCTGATTATATGAACAATGAGTTGAATAACGATTTGGAAGAATTACAGACAGAACTAGCTACACTCGTTACTTGGTCTGCCTCCGACACTCAAGCTGATCTAGGCGTAGTCTTTGTTCGAGCAGCCGATGCAAAGGTACGAGAACAGATTGTGAAAGTAGGATTATTAAAGACTACGGCCGTCATGACTTCTCGTAAGAAGGCTCTTCGACAGATCTCTTCAGTTGTAGACCAACAAGAAAATCTAGATAAAGAAAGGCTCTCCCGAGCTGAGGATTCGATCAGCGGATTTGTCAGTACGACGGATGAAGATGAGGAAGGAGTAGTAGAGCCATATGATCCAACCGATCCAATCTCGAATCGTCCCTCTCCCACGCTAACTCGGAAGAATGTGAACCCGCCTGAAGCCAGTCCACCACCATATCGGTTTTATCAAGCTGCCTCTGGTCAACACGTCTATCTCGCACCACTGGACATCAGGATCTTATTAGCCCGATTTGGAAGTTATGACGACTTTCCTAATGAGTTGGCATTAGAAGTTGAAAGTTCAAATGAAGGAAGAATGACAGACTCATTGAGGAAGAGATGCAAGTATCTTTCACACTTACCTACAGGTACAAGTGTGAGGATTGTAGAAACCAAGATAGATGAATATTTAAAGGCAGATGATACTTGTTTAGGGGCTGCACTTCGACGACGTAGGATGAGACGTAAAGAACAATTAAGGAAAGAGGAAAGGGCTAGATTGAAGAGTGAAGTTCAGCAAGCAAGTCATCCTCAGACTCTTGATTTAGGTGAAGAGAATAATAGCTCATTAGGAGAACTAGAGGAGTTATTATTTCCGGAATTCAATGCTGATGAACATGACTTTTCGTCTGAGAATTCAATGAGACGAGGAGAAGTTGAAGATGAACAAGTTAGCCCTCAAGGAGAAGGAATTTTGAAATTGAATGAAATTCCAAGTGGATCAAGAACAGTTTGGGGTACAAGAATAGTGAGAAGTACGATGATAACTGATGAATCAAACGAAGATCACGATCATGATGCATGGGCAGCTGTTTTGAAAGGAGTTAAAGATGAAGAAGATCGAGAAGATCAAAAGAATAATAGTAATAAGAAAAAGAAAAAGAAAGGAAGAGTGGTGATTAATATTAGTGGTGGATACGGTGGTCGAGGTGGATGAAGAATTATGCTCGGATATAAAAGTTTTTTTTGGATTGAAAGAGTGGTACAGAGAGAGAGGAGTTCAACGCATCCTTTGATGATCTTTTTCTCAATGATTTTTTTTCTTAGTGATCTATTTCTTAAATGTTCAGTCTGTTGTATGATTATGGGTAAGTGTTTGATTGTCTCTATGTACACGTGATGTGCAGTTGGTGAGTTAAATGATAGTGATGTGTTTGGTTCTGGATCATAGTTGGTTTTATGGATCTTAATCTTTTTGTCTTTATACCTCTAACTCTTGTAGCTTACTTGATTGATTAAGGCTATGAGAGTCAGAGGGGTTGTTGTAATTTAATAAGCGTCACTCTTTTGGATTATTATATGTACTTCTCCATTATATTCAATGATTCTGAGATTCAAATGCTTTTTGCATTTTGAAGTATTTATTTAAATATTGTCTGATCCGAGTTTTGATATGGGTCCCTTTCAAACACCCGCGTTCTAACCAATTTGGTTCAACATATCAAGTACTTTTGTTTTAGAAGACGATTTCTTTTCGACATAAACAAGGCCGATTTCTTCAAGCTTCGACCGCAGAGTACATATCACTGAAGCCAGACCATACTGGAAGAGAAATAAATTTTTACTCATTGTCACCTGGAAGATTTATGAAGCTCAAGTTTTATTATCTCCAAAAGAAGTCGATGAATGTTTTGTTGTAGGTCGTGGGTAAGTGAGCTAAGATTGAAGTTGCCTGGGAAACAACATCATGTGACATGAGGAGGAAGGACAGGTTTCTCTCTCGCGATGATCAGGACCTTTTCGAAGCAATCAATTTATAACTTCTCCTAAACTCAACAAACTCCCGCCTTTTGATCATCTCTGATTGTTTCTACTTATCATGTCGGAATATTTACATCTCATCAAAGAATTGGCTTTCTTTCTCATAGCCTTGAGAGTAGTATCCTACATCTTCAAGTAGTAAGTCATGCATTTGAGGTTCAATAATTGACACATTTTGATGATGTTGTTATTGTCTTTTCGTTGAAATGTTGGGTGGGTATATATACTCAGTCGTAAACGTGGTGAGTAATTCGTTTCACAAAACTGGACCCAAATTCATAAATATCTCTTTGATTCCGAACGAACCAAGCTGTTGGAACCAGCGAGCGAAAAGACGTGTATCACGATCTACCTGGATGGCCACTGTGAGTCAATACTAACGAAACTGAAATTCAAGAAAATCGGTCACTGAAGGTGTTCTTCACATTTTCTATAGCATCGGTCAAGTAAGTTGAACGTACCATTTAGCGGTTCTTCTTCATGACCTCTTCGATCATGCAGTACTTCAAGGTAGCGAAAAAATGACAAATGGTTTCGCCTTAGCTACCAGAGGTAATCTTGAATAGACGATGTATCATAGAGTGGGGTGCAAGAATCACACGCGTCTATGGCGCTGGGGCGGCCGTCAGTTTTCATTTACTTCACGACTTTGCTCTTTCTACTTGAGAATCTAAACGAAACCACCGTTTCCTATCTTATAGCTCACTCTTCCTGGAACAAGGCTTATTCAGATAAGTCGACCTGAATGGATTGAGTATGTTCAGAAAAGTTTGTATAAATTCATCAGATCACTCCAGTGCAGAACGGTATTAAATGATGTTTAAACTGACTTTTTTATGGCCGTATAGCTAATTTCAGCAACTATGTCAAAGTGAGCTCGTGAGCTCCCAAGGCCGATTGATATAGCGGGCTGACTCCCAATGGGACCTCCACTCTTTGCAGGGAAACCTCTTCCAAGATGTCATGTCCCCTGTCTTTGGACAAGGAATTTTTGTCACTGATGGAGCGGCTTGGAAGGCTACCCGGCAGACCAAGACGAGGATTTTCAACGCTCGAAATTTCAAAGTGAGTAAACCAACCACAAGTATCGTTACTCGAGCTAAGCCTGGTGTGTATAGACGATTGTCACTCCTGCGATGCATGAAACGTTGCGCTCGTTCAATGGCTTCTTGGATCTCAAGGTCAGAGAGGGTGCAATTGTGAAAATGGACGATGT
Source organism: Melampsora larici-populina 98AG31 (assembly GCF_000204055.1). Taxonomy (NCBI): domain Eukaryota; kingdom Fungi; phylum Basidiomycota; class Pucciniomycetes; order Pucciniales; family Melampsoraceae; genus Melampsora; species Melampsora laricis-populina. Next base: position 157,073 of record NW_006768794.1, on the reverse strand, counting down.
GTTCCATCGATTCACCCTGGAATCATTTGTGAAAATGATGTCAGTCATATTCTACGATCCTTCGATACGCTTTATTCATCTCTTTGACATCAAGCTGATCAGTAATGAGTGATTTAGGTTTGGACGTGAAATTGGCGCACTTAGCGTTCTCAAGGCCGAGAACGAAGCAGATCCATTTGTCAATGCGTTTGACTACGTTCAAAGGCAACTTGACATTGGAATGGTCCTTGGCGCCTTTTCTACTAAGCTCGCTAAAATCTTGGCTAGGCTTCCTAAGATGAAGGCGGCTCGTCAAATCATTGACAGTTACGCCTATGACCTCATTGATGCTCGTTTGAACGCCGGTCCTCAAATCGAATCACCCGCAGATTTACTTGGTCTCTTCATGCAATCCAATGATGAGAAAGGGTTTTCTTTAAGTCGAGATGAATTGAAGGACGCGGCTATCAACTTCATTATTGCTGGAAGGTAAGTTGACCCATACCGCTTTCTAGACATTCTGAAATCGGGGCTGATAGATACAAGTTCTGCCACCTCTTACTCTTCAAGGGATACTACTGCCCAAGCTCTTTCCTGGACTTTATTCCATCTCATCCAACGGCCCGCACTCGTGGCTTCAATGCGAGTAGAGATCGAAGGAATTTTACCTGAAGACGATGCGTTGGTTGATTATGAAAATTATAAACAATTCATCAATGTTCTCAGCGTCTTTTATGAAGGTTTAAGACTTCACCCGAGCGTTCCCAAGGCAAGTCAATTCAACATGAATAAGCCCTAATCTTATCATCAGAGAGACGCCTTTCTATAGAAGTCTTGTAGTAAGATCTCATTGCATACTCACTCATGGTTGATTCACAGAATCTCAGATTTGCTGTAGATCACGATAAGCTACCGGATGGTCCCATTGTTCAACCAAATGATTACCTGTACTGGAGGTAAGCTGTCTGACCACTAAAATCCTCACCGGTGAAAATCCTACGATGAGCACCGTAATGAAGTTTGAGAAAAACTGATATTGAAAAATGCAATTCACAAGTGACTGGCAAATGGCGCGTGATCCAAGCATATGGGGTGACGATTGCGCCGAATTTAAGCCATCGCGTTGGATTGACGAGGCAGGCAAACTGAAACAATACAGCCAATGGAAATTCCATGCTTTCAATGTGCGTCGTATTCTGCTCTCGTTCACGTGTCTTTATCCAATTGAATTTTGTTTCACAATCAACTTCAGATTGATTTATCTTTTTTATTCAATCTTTGACAGGGTGGGCCAAGAATATGTTTGGGAATGCATCTGGCTACATTAGAAGCAGTGGCTGTGATCGTTGAGATTGTGCGACGCTATGACATGGCATTTGCCCCAGGATGGTAGGTTGAACATATCATGGATCAACAGCTGGGTTACTAACAAGAAATACTATCATTAGGCTGGCTAGTGTACCAAAGATTGCCAAGATCACTCAAGAATCGACCGAAGAAACACCGAGATATGGCTCGTCTCTGACTTTACCAATGGCACAACCCATGCAAGTGATCCTGACCCGAAGAAAGGTTTCATGAGGGTTAAAGTGTCCACTTTGAAATCCATTGCATATTGATGATCATGCTCGCTACATCTACTTGATCAATTGTTTTCTATTCATCCTACCCATCTTTCTATATCAGTTTCTACGTATCCTCTGCAATGTGCAACATTTTTTGCAATTTCACTTTTTGATTTGAGCAGGTTGTAAGGGCTTCAGTGGGGATCCTTCATTGAAGACTCACCTACCAATGTTCACAAAACAATTGAACTATGAACTGAGATTGTTCAAGTGTCAGCTTTGTAAAGAAGCTGCACACGTATCGAAGAGAAGAGAACAATTCTAAAAAGAAAGATTGTTAAAAACGAGATTTATAAGTTCAATGAGAGAAAAAGGATACAATAGGGGGTTTCAAGTTTGGTTTTGGTTTGCGTATTTTTGAAAAATCCGGGCAAGTTTTTCGTAAAAAATGCGTAAAACCAACATATTTTGAAATCAGGACACATAAAAAGGTGTCCCGCTTGAAAAAAGATGACGCATATTTTACAACAACGGGCAAGTTGTTGTAGCGTGAAATTACACAAAAAAAGCTAACTTGAACCCCTTTAATATATCACTGCCAAAATAATGTGTTTTTCCATGGCAAAAAATGATTGATTCTAGCATTCAAAATGCCTTGCTTGATATTGGCCCAAAAAATCTGAAAAAATCTGGTAAGGCAAAATGTGCTATTTTCTTCCAGTTTGGAGATTTTGGTCATTAGCCGGTCTCAAAGTTAAACTGGGTTTGCAATAACCCGGTACACCCAGTTTTTTTGCAACCGGGTGAACTGGGTAGGTCAGAGAAAGGCCTACCGGTGAAAATTTTCAATTTACCCTTTGCCATACAAATTCTACTTACAAAGTTGACTTACAAAGTTCATACAAGCCACTAAAGCCGCCACCATGCCGCGTAAGAAGACCACCCCAAAGCAAACCAGTGCCCCTGCTCCACAACATACTGCTAGTACACCCTTGATCACTCCGAATCCAGCAAACTTCGGAAATCTACCTTCAGTATCCTCCCTCTCAGGATTTCCAGCAATCTCGGCTGCTCAAGTATCACCCTCTGCTCATCTCTCGCAAGGCGACTTGATACACTTACAGCTTCTTGCAAGTGGTGGATCACCAGGACCAGTGATCTCTCCGGGTTTCATCTTGTTTCCAACGCAACCCCTTTCACACAGTCCTCTTGGACCTCCAGGTTCTCAAACTCAATCAGGCACTGTATCAGCCATGAAATCAAAGACCGCTCCCGCCAAGGAACCAGTCCCTGAAAAAAAAGGTCGAGGTCGACGCAAGAAATCAGTCATCGAGGTTGTTGAGGAGCCGAAGAGTGTTCAAGTGTCTTGGTTTGCGAAGCGAGCAAGTGGCTTGTCCGATATCGATGTGGTTGCGTTATGGTTAGCTGAGGAAGATAACTTTCAAAGATGGAAAGGTCAGAATCTGAGCAAGATTGCAGTGGCGGCAATCTGTGCGGCTCATATGAAGGAAATTCATCAAACACTCCCAGCGAAAGGTAATTTTCCCAAGGAAAAAATGATTACATTTAATGCATTTTCAATCAAAAATGCTCATTTAATGCTAAATAATGCTGATTTAATGCTGATTTAATGCTGATCAAATGCATTTTCAATCGTTTTTGGCTCTAAATGTATTCATTTTTTACTTGGGAAAATTACTTTATGCTGGTAGTGAAATCAATCGTCCCCCAAGAGAAGTGGACAAGAAGGTAGTTTCCTCATTTCACTTCCCACATCATGCTTTTTGATGTTGATCTATTAGTAATGTTGATTGATGTTTCCATGTGGTTTTCTAGATCAAGTACCTCAAAGATCAATTTAAAGAAGGGTTTAAACAAATTAATTTGACTGGCCAAGGTGTTCTTGACAATGAAGATTACAAGGACAAGCTTGAAAAGTTGGGTTGAATTTTGCATACTGTAGATAGCGACGGTGACGAGGTAGTGGTTGGAAAGTTAGCTAAATCAAAAAAGTGTAAAGCACCTGCTAAAGGTACTGCTCTCGGTAAATGGTCTCAAAAGCTTTGATCTGGAAACATACTAATGATCATGCTTGACTTTAGAGAAAGCCATCGCCGTGTGTCCTTGGTATTGTCTCTTGGAATCGGTGATGCTTGAAAGGTCCAACATCATTCCGGAGGCGACTCGTGATACTTTAGGAAATGTATCGGTAGATTCTTTAACTTCGTCATCAAAGCCTCATTTGAAACGTAACTTGGTGCAAGTGGAAGATGATGATGATGATATGGACATTGTAAAAGAAGAATATGTTTCGAGAGAAGGCAACTTGGCATCTGGCGATGAGGATGTGAAGGAGGTCTTCCAACATGAGGACACCTCAAGCACTCGGGAGATGGCACGCAAGAAAAACAAACGTACGTGATGTTTTTCTAGATAATGCTTAAGGAAAAGTTGATTTAATTACTGTAATGACAGGCAAAAGACGTGATTCGAGAAACGGCAGTGCGCCTTGTGACACCCTTGGTCTTCAAACCTTAATGAATGATTTCTTACCTTCTTAAGCCAAACGTGCTCAGGCTGCGAAAGAGTCTCAAAAAAAGGATCAAGAACAAATTAAATTGAATGCCCAAATTGCGAATGCCATATCTGCAATGTCCAACAATCGACAAGAAGATGTGAAGCTCAAACGGGAGCAACTACGTGGTGAGGCAATCACGAAGTTCATGTCTTTGGGCGATACTTTCGACGAGGCTTTCAGAAAAGCCTTGTTGATGTACCCATCCCCTCAAGCGCCTGAAGCTCCTCAGGCGAGTACTAGTAAACACACTTTGGATGATTTAGATATCAACCCCAGTGTAGAAGAAGACGCCAGCGCGGAGTCGGAAAGCCCTCCTAGGTGGAACCCCTCCGATGATTTGAATATGTACTACGGGTCACCATAGGTATGACTACTGGTTTGGTACGTCCAGAGGCTCATGCTTCCTATGTGTCATCAGATCGTATTATAACTGATATATATATTTTTTTGTTTTAAAGGTGATCACCATGGAAGTCACCATGACTCCTGCAAACAACACCTTCTCGTTTATTTTATTAGCAAAAAAAAGCGATTATTTTCTCTATTTCTTTGTGGTCTAACTAGTGCACACATGCGCATATCAGTATCTACGTTGTGTGTAAAAATTATGTTCAAGTCGTTATTGTGGAGAATCATGTGATATCCTTTACCCTTTTTGTAATAAGCTCACAGAGTTGTTGTCTCTGGTCAGTTTCAAACAGGATGTTTTATCAGATTGTAATTTCATTGGAAGTTGTTGTCCTAAATGACCAAATGTTACAGAGCTCAATTAAAGTGGTTGTCCTGCTTAAAATTCTCTACATATTCAAAAAAATATGAAATGTCATTTGTTCTTGTTGTGTCTTCTCCATTTCCAAAGGATGTGTCAAAGAACTCTTTTGAAAGCCTTGATATCAAATATATTTGATATCAAGTTGTGCGAAATGGTGGTCCAAGTTATAGTGAATTATAATTCAATTAAAACCAATTATTCTTTAATACAATCATATTTAAAACCGTGAAAGACATTGGAGGATAGTGTAACAAGCTCACAACAATCAGCTAATACAGGTAAGATTCACATAAAACTAACAAAAGTCGACCATTGATGGTAGAGAGGAAGTCTTGAAATAGACGCTCTCTTCTTTGATCAGATACACGAGAATTGCCCATCGCAGCATTCTCCTCTTCCTCAAAACTAGGAGGGGCTTCTCGGTGTCCCTCCCAATCGTCTGAACTGCCTAAATTGTATGTCCCGTCTTCTTCTTGAACAAAATTGTGAATTACCACACATGCTGAAAGCCACACATTGAGATAACTGGCACTCCTTTGATCTTTGATAACCAACCTAGACTCTTTACATGATTGAGTTCGACCTTTCCAGAGTCCATTTGTGTGTTTGGACACAATTCTAGCTAGACTTAATTGGAAGTTGAAATGCCGATGAGCGCGGTCAAGTTCTTGGTTTCTGGGCTTTTTGAAGGCGGGTACAATGCATTTAGAAGAACTGTAACCAGAGTCCGCTAAGAGGTACTCTCCGGGGCTAAAAAACCTTTCAATATTTTTAAAAAACTGAAAAACACATCAGTGAATAACTCAACAATGAAAAACAGGAAACTTCTACTTACTTTGGTCGATTTAAGTACTCGTTGGTCATGAGCACTTCCACACCAGCCATGGTGAGCGTATATGATTTTCCTTTGATGATCACAGATAATCAATGAATTCACCGCATATATCGACTTTCAACAGTAATAATCCTCACAGTTCTTCTGAGGTGCATACGCTAGAGGGATTAGGGTGCCATCTATGAATCCAACACACTCTTTGAAAAAAGATTGAGACCCAATTGCTGATTTGATCTCTTTTCGTTCATCCAATGTAGGCCATTTGACATATTGTGATTCAAGTCGATTGATAGCCTGAATACAACGGTAGGTGTAATTGTCCACACTCCCTTCTATTTTCGATGTCAGCACAGGTTTGTCTGCTTTTGATATTAACTCAAGCACTTACCTGCCATTGAAAACAGCTTGGCTATCACTCGACACTGCCCTCCATTACCCGAGAGGCCAAAATTGGCCATGGCAACCAAGAGTTGCCATCTGACCGGAGCTTGAGGGTTAGGTGAATTGTTGTAAAAAATCAGATCATCTGCAATCTGGTTGACGAGAGTGTTAAAAGCGTCCTTTGACATCCGGGCCTAATACGATCAAAGAGCAAGTCAGTCATTTGTAAACATGAAAAAGCACATGGATGTTACTTACAGCCACGACCCATGTCCTATCAGTTTCATTCCACCATTTGTCAAAACATGCGAGCTTTCTCTCACGGCGCAAAACCCGAGGAATTCTAGGAGCAAGGTAACGTTTCTTTTGAGCATGTTCTAATCCAAAAGCTATGATCGCAAGTGTTGATTCGTCATCGATGATTCAGCGTTTTTGATTGCTAGTGAATGTCATTGAGTCAAAGGTACTAGTAAGGATCACCTGAGAAGCCATCAAGAGAAGAGTATCTTGCAAATTTGGATCAACGGTAGCTTGATCTGAATCGGAATTGAGCTGTTTGAGAAGGATGACTGCTGCCAAGATGGTAGTGAAGTTGCTGGGTCTTGTATCGGAATCGTAATACTTGGTGGCCAAAGACGCTACCTGAAGTGCGAAGAAACAATTCAGGTAGGCTAAGACATTGCGGCGGGTGGTTGAGGTTGGCATCGAGGAGATAGATAAGGGTGGGTTGGACCGGGAGTGGTTCGGTGGTATCATTTGGGTCTCAAACCTGAAGTCCCAACCGGGTGTACCACGGTACACCCAGTCACCGCCAAAAAAAAACTGGGTGTACCGGGTTATTGCAAACCCGGTTTAACTTTGAGACCGGCTATTGTAAAAAAATTCTAGCACTCATTTTGGTGATGTTCAAAATTTTTGTGGATCAACACATAAATATGCAGCACTGAAGCACTAAATTCACCCTTCAATAGTGACAAGAAAAATCTAAAAAAAAAAATACAAGTGGAGGACAATATCCCCTTTGTTGAACGTTTTTTTCAGAATTTTTCTGGCTCAGTATGCAAGTCATCACATGTGTGTAATTTTAGGTACTTAAACGCTACTGCCATATGTACAAGGCTCCAAAACCACCCAAAAAAGTTTTGCAGCACAACAAAGGATGCAAGATCATCTGTACATAGTTTGAAGACAGTGTGTGGAATTTTGATGCCCCTGTGAACCAAAATGCATTTGAACTTTATTTGGCAGACTTTTAATGTTTTAACCTGCATGTATCCAAGACAAAGGCATCAAAAAATCCGAAAAAAACACCACACATCACAAAGGGGATTGATGATCTCTCCTGATTTTTCCGGATTTTTTGGACTTCTTTGAGAGGGAAAAAGCTGGTAAAAACATTAAAAATTGCTTGCTGGGTTCACGCTGAGTATGAGGCTTTAAGCAACCCCGAAAAAACATTGCAGGACAAAGAGTGTTGTATCTCTCTCCAGATCTTTTTCCAAGCGTTTTGGGCCACAACTGGGCCCACAATTCCAGGTACAATTTTTGTCAATCATTTTTCCAAAAATGCAATCATTTTTTGCTAGGGAGAAACACATTATTTTCACAGTGTATGTGTGTATGGCATAAAACATGATCATTCACATCACCATCAAAATCTGCTAGAAATTATCTTTTGTGTTAAAATTAATATGACTAATGATCACTAAACTCAAAGAACAAACAAATAAACTTAACAATGATCAATTTTGTTTTTTATGACAATATATAATTATTTGTATTAATGTTGATAAACCCTCTAAGATCTTCCAAAAAAGCAAAAAACAAAAAAGAGAAAAAGCAGAAGCTAAGAATAATTTAAGAAGAAACCACAAAACAAAACACAAAAGACTTTTTTCAAAGTGATTGAAGTTCGATTTCTTCTTTTACATCTCTTTTTGAATTCTTAAAATCATTCGATCTACTTGAACTCATTGTACTATTCATCTGTGGCCTCTGTGATACACTCGGATCCTAAAGAACATACCAATAAATCAGTATCAATATAGACAAAACCTCACAAAACCTTTTTCAATCCGATACAAAATAATATCAGGACAAAAAGAACTCACATTTAGGTACTCAGTTAATTTCTCTCGTGTTACTCTCGTTGTTTCATTATAGATTCCTTTTCCAACAGCCATCACAGGTCCTTGCTATATTCACCGAAAAGATAGACGTAAGTGAGCTGAAAACCTTCGAGAAGAAAGAGGGTGAAGTAATAAATTTGAAACAAACCATATCCATCTTGAAAACCATATAAGTAGTCACAGCTAAGATCAATAAGGTAGCAAAATAGATCGGACTACTAACAACAGCCAAGAACTCATTCCATCCGAGGATTCCGATCACAGCATACATCCAGTAAGGAATCTGACTGATACTGCTAACTAAGCTACGTTTGGCTTCGAGGTAGTACGCATCACACTCTTTCTTAAATCGATCCCTTATTTCGTTCTGTTTCGTTACTGATAAAATTGCTGCTGATGATTCAAAATCATAATCTGCTATGTCCAAGTCATCCAGATCATCTGATGAGACGCTAGTAGGTATAAAATCGAGTAATGATGGATCAGATGGTCGAATTGACCCATAGAGAGGAATTAGAGCTAATGTCTAAAGAAACAAAGTAGAATACAGCTTATAAGTGAGAAGATCTCATCAAAGAACCCAGATATATGAGATTTTACTGACTTCATCTTTTGCGCCTCGGAATGCTGTGTCAATATCATCTTCTGGTTTCCATACTTTCGGCACTCCATCGGCATCATAACGGAACCGCTCTTCAAAGGCTAATTTGAGTTTGACCAAGAGAGTTGTATCGGCTGTCTGCTCGTCGACCTTATTTCGGAGCGCGATCCATGCTTTTTTCGTCATCAAACTTATCGTCTTCTCATTCTCTTCATCGGTACAACTAAAGCCTAACCAATCATCAAAGCTTCAGCTTGAAAGCGGTAAACCACAGTTAGTTATGTACCAGATTGGACGAACCTTGAGTTTTCTTCAAATAAGATTGCGTAGAGAGTTGAACAGCAGTTTGAAAGCTATCCAACACCATATCCCACATTTTTGGAGTCTGTTTCGCCAAAGTGAACTCTACAAGCTCATTCATCTCTCGTTTCAAACTTTTCTCTATCAAGTTCGTCACCTTTTTCATCTCATCTACCTTGCACTGATTAGAGATTGTTGTCAAATCCTCTTGAAGTTGAGATGTTGCATCGGAATATGTCCAATCTGTGTCCTTCAATACCAAAGCTATAGCAATTTACCATACTCGTGATCAGTCGAAAATCCGCTCTCCAGAGAAAGGCCGTAAAACTTTTCATTCGACTCACATTGTGCCGCAGACTCAAATTCTTTGGTAGCCTTATCTTTATGCTCTTTCACAACTTCCCCAAAATCTTGGCGACTGTTGGTATGATCTCTTTTCAAAGAGTTGAGTAGATCTGCTTTAAATTTTTTGATAATCGATTTCGTCAAGTTTTTCAACTGTGCCCAAAAGATCGGTCCCAGAGTTGTATTCATTTTCCCCACAAGCTCTGTCCGTTTTCGCTGATAGACGCCCGCATGATAACGTGAAGCGGCCAGATCAAAAGAAGCTACGTGCTCGTGAATTAGTCTTGATTGTATCGAAGATCTGTGCAGGAACACTTACCCAACGATTTAGAGCGCGCATGCTCCATCTTACTGCCCAGTTCAGCCAAAACAGAACCGAATTCCATTTCTGATTTGATAGGACTCAGTAAGTCTGAAAATTGATTGAACGATATAACAGCGATCTCATCACATCTGAACTGAGCTAAAAGCTCTTGCTGTGTGGGAAGGTCGAGATCTTTATTGGACACAACTGCATCCTAAGTGGAGAGAGTGGGCTCAACAAGTTGTACAGTTGTATAGAGAGACGATCACAGAATGAGCCGCACCCAGATTCCACTCATATACTGAGCCAAGCCATCTGCAGGTATACGCTTGTGATAGATTGGCTTGAAAATATAGTCAGGATGAGTTTTATCGATGAATCGCCTCCGAAGGTCTTCGACCCCCTTGTTGAAGTTGTCAGGCTGAAGGATCTTGTGGGCCAAGGTAGTGAACGTAAGATCAAAGTAATCTGTAATCCGGGAGTTTTCGGTGCCTTCTGGCTGAGAATCACAGCAAAAAGATGAGAACAAGGGGGGTGAGTACGAATGCCCGATCCAAAAGTAGATAGCTCTGGGACCAGTACTTTTGCCAATCCATCCCAGATTCGATTTAAATCGCCTGTGATCGTTTTCTCCAGGTTTGAGAGAGGCGTGACCCCAATGTGGTCACGGATGACGAAGAATAGATTGGTTTTGTCGTGACCAGAGCTGAGATGTCAGGCATAAAATCAATTGTGTAAGCTATATGCGTAGGTTTTCGAAAAGAAGAATACTAACTTGGAAGGGGAATTCAGCTTTTGTTTCGCTTTGTTCGCTTGAAACAATGCTAGGTCGACCTCAAAGACTGTCTTGAGTAGCCCCATGTTAGCACCTTGGTAAAGCCCTACTTGGTGTTCCCATAAATTGACGATGATGACTTCGGAGGCAGCCAAAGAAAACAATGCCGCCTTTCGCTCAAAGTCCTGATCATGACGAGCTTTGTTCAATATTCTGATTCTGACCAGGCTCCAAATAACCGAAATCTAGGCTATGGTCATTCCTTACCTGGTTCTCCCCCCTCTCTCGTCCATCAGCACCTTCTACATCCATGACCAGGACGTCCATCTCCTTGCCTTTACACATCCAGATACCTTAAAGGATCGCGGCAAAGATACGATCGAGAAGGATGCAGGTTGATAAGCATCGCATTGGATCGATGGAAGCTACAGGTTTATGGCAAACCTTTGGTGGTTTGACGCCGATCAGCCTCATCCATGACCTCGAAAGTAGTACCGAACACTCGGTTCAACAGGGTACCTTTGCGTTCAACAGAGAAATATCAGATTCCCGTTTCAAGATGAGATAGGTTGATCAGAGGGGTATATAATAAGACTCACTTTTTCCACTCGATTGTGATCCAAATACTGCTACCAAGTCATAATTGAAACCCTTTTCGAGTAAACCCCAATTTTCGATCGAGCTCGACAAGTCGGTCCTAATGATCGAGAATTTAAGCAAATCAGCTCATGATCACCATAGGATATAGGAACATGATATTTGATATCTGAATGCCAACGTGAATCTTTGTTCTTCACCGATCACTTGTAGTCGTTCTGTCATATGGTTTTGTATTCCATTTTGAGCCATCTTGCAGGACGAAGATCGACGAATATGAATTCTTGGTAATATGTATTTTTGAGTTCCTCGAGTTTCCAATGAGAGCGATAGTTGGGGAGTTAGGAGTGATATCAAAAAGACAAGGGGCTAAAATTTATGAGGATAGCTTGACGATGTTTCCGATGAATAGCTGAGCTGTCGAGTGAAGTTTAACTTTGAAGTTGAAACTTGATGAATGACGATGAGTTCTTGATAGATACTGGTGGTAGGCGGGGTGTCTGATCCGGGTACAATAAACCATACCCGATCCGTCGAGTAGGACATGATCAGATTAATTCGGATCGACCGGTGAGATATTCAAAATTCCGGATCAACTGATCATGCTGTGGTCATTCCTATGCGCTTTCACTTTCCTTATCATGCACTCAATCTCCCTGGACTAAACATGATATACAGTCGTTTTCAAAAAGCTTGCCCAAATTTGCCCGCAAAACTCGAGCAATTTGGCGGTGAATTTGCGGCAAGCTTTTTGCAAACGACTGTATAACTGGACATGGACTCTTTGTGGCATGAGAAGCCTGTGAAGATGATTGATTTCATACAACACCTCTTAAATGATTCCTTGTGTGGCTGAACAGGGCTGAACACCACCCAATTGCTAAAGGCTCTTTGGATCTTACTCTATCTTACTTGAGGGTGACAGCTGCGAGCAAGTTGCAAACACATCCCAGAGTCAAGCAAGGCATGCCAATTTTACACGAGATGCGGCTACATAGAAGTCCAATGTGAGGGATATGTGTCTCTACCGGCCCCCTCATAACAAAGGGTGACCACTATGTCAGAATGACCATACAAGGGATTGATGTGGGCCCCATCATGTGAGCAACATGTATTGCTTGACTTAGGGTGTTGTGAAGAAGCTCACCTTGGCTTCAAGTGAGAAATCAATGAGCAGTGTGTGACAGATCGGTCAGCATTGGCTGCTCCACCCATGATTTTGAGAAGGCCACTATGATGCTGATTTTTTTTAGTTTACAGACAGCACATGATCTAAGAAATTGATAGAGAACAACTTCAAAAGAATGTATAATCAAGTTGAGAGAATTGAAAGATACAAGATTGGATTTGTTCCAAAAAACAAATACAGATGCCCAAAAGGGAAGTAGCTAATGTACAGGGACGACTTGCTGTGAATTAACTACAGCTAAACTTCCACCGAGCCACCAGGAACATTGGTGGGAAGCTGCTGGTCAGTGATAGCAGACTCAATTTTTTTGGTAGTCAAAGACTCCATTGCTTTCAAACCACAAGTGCAGTCTGGGGGTAACATATCTTCTTTTGGGGGCACATTGGAATACAATTTTGATGATTTAAAATACTTGGTGTCAAGCTATATGAGAATTTTGTAGAAGCTGGGATCAGGAGGAATGTCAGCCAGGAGCAATCAAACAACATAAAAATTAAATCCACTTATGCTTTAAATACCATCCATGGGTCCCAATTTGAGTTTGCAAGTCCTCAAGTATTTCATCAACTTTGTTGCATAAGAACCAATGACTATTGGAGGTTGGGTTTTGATACAACAAAACTGTATATATATGCTAGGAGACAGAAATAATCCCAGTCTGATGAGAGAGAGAATCAAGCAACAAGGACTTACTAGAAGGGTCAAACAAAATCAGAGGGATTCAGGACCTCCTTAAATATGAATTCATTGGATCTAGGTTCAGTTGCCTTTATGGATGTGCGCCAAACCTGCCTCAGAAGAGAACAATGATCTGATGATGACAAGACAAGAAAACATAGGATACTTACCAAGACAGTTAGTTCTTCAAGAGATGGCATGGGAAGAGTGGGCTGTTGCTATTTCACATCAAGAATTCTGGTAAGGCTCTTGAACAGGGTTAAAGATCAGCATCTCATTTGATATACAAGATGCCAAGGGATAGACTTACAAACCGTTGTACAAAACAACTTTGAGTTTGTGTCTTGATGACCTTGAGATAGTCATCAAGCTTCTGAGTGAAGCACACATGTGTGCTTAACTCCTGACCTCATTTCCATAGCCAAGGGAGAAAAAGGCTTGGCAAATCCCTCATCCTTGTGCTCAATGTAACTCAGTGTGAGGAAAAAGTAGATCATCTTTGGTGTGGTAAAAGGGAGACAAGAAAACTTATGTTACATAGGTCAGCAAAGGAATAGTTGATTGGGTGCTTGTCTGAGTCGTGAGTGCAACTGTACGCCTTCAGTCTGACATTCATGATGGTGTTGTTCATGTCTGCTTGAAGAATATTATATATCACAAGCCAGAAGGTCAGTTTATGAAGGTGTATGAGAAATAATGAGTGTACCTTAAAGGGATCATCAGGGGTCCAATTGTTGGCCTTATGTTCAGTGGCAGTCTTTTTCATCTCAGATAGTGAATGAGAGTAAGTGAGAAGCCCAACAGTTGTAACCGATTGATTTTCTGGAAAAGTGGACAGAGTAAACACTTTCAGCTTGCTGTGCTGCAGGATAGAAACAAAAGAGAGCTGAAGAGAAATAGAAGGGAAGCCTTACCTCACAAATCTTGATGGTCTGCTTGTAAATCTTGCACAAGATTTTTAAGAACTAGGCAACAAACTCTAGATGTAACTTTGTATTAATGTGAGAAGCACCAAGGTGAATGAGGCTGGAGGCTGAAGGAAAAAGTTGTTAGTGTTGAAATACAATCAAGACACAAGAATGGGTTTTGACAATGATGTTTGAACAGTGTTATGCAGGACTTTAGTTGTGGTCACATGGTGTTTTTTCTTTCTGTTTTTCTAAACTATAAGTAGGCAATGTGTGCTGTGTCACAAACATCTTTCCCAATACTCTTACTGAACATTATCCCCAATCATTTTGTTCTGAATTCTGTCTGGATATATGTTCTGACCTGTTCCCTTGTAATGCTCTCTTTCCCATCTTTCGGAAGATAGTACATATATTTCCACCTTTTCTAATAGCGTAGATATACTAATACAGTTTTATTACTAGAAATTCCGTTTAGATCATATCATCACGAGCCAAGTGTTCACTTATATTTTTTTTCTCATCTTTATAAACTTTTTCCTCCAACTACTTAGGTATATCTCTCACAGCCTATTTCTTTATATCATCTATTATCTAACTTGTTGTCTTCAAACTCTCTGCTTTGATTTCTTTGTTGTGATTAGGTTAGTTCCAGGGTCTGCATACCCTTGGTAAAGAGAAGAGTGCTCACGTTTGCACTATTGTTGTCAGGTTAGTAGATAAAGGGAGCTCAGATCCCTGATCAGATCAATAACAACGTAAGTATCAGTCAAGTTATCTTGTAGGAGAAAGAATATCCGGAGAGATGATTGGGATGATATGATGTTGTTTGATATAGAAGTTTTCAATAAAGATGAATTCCTTTTATCCACAAACAAATGATCGAGAGAAAAGAAATCAACAACAAAGATCAAATCATACCTGATCAGATCAATAAAAATGTAAGTATCAGTCAAGTTATCTTGTAGGAGAAAGAATATCCGGAGAGATGATTGGGATGATATGATGTTGTTTGATATAGAAGTTTTCAATAAAGATGAAGAAAAAGAAAACTTCCACAGATCAGGAAAAGATAAGCTTAGTTCAGCGATACATTTTGTGGTTAGGTTAAGCTAGACAAAAGGTTGTGAGTAATACCCTGGAACATAACTGCTAAGTGTTGTAGTGTAAATGAAAGCGCACATATGAAGCAATGAAATATAGATTAGAAAAGAGAAATAATCGTAGGCTCATGGTTTGGTTCCAACAGTAGAAGTAATCAATTTATCTTTTGGAAGGAGAAAATTCCGTTTAGATCATATCATCACGAGCCAAGTGTTCACTTATATTTTTTCTCATCTTTATAAACTTTTTCCTCCAACTACTTAGGTTAGTTCCAGGGTCTGCATACCCTCGGTAAGGAGAAGAGTGCTCATGTTTGCACTATTGTTGTCAGGTATCCGTCTTCTTAGACATTTACAGTTAGAAGTGTTGTATTTGGAATTTGATACAGTGCTATTTGGTCAAGTATGCAAATTGCTACCACCCTCATTGGGATGTTCTACAGGTGGACCACAATTCTTGTATGTTGTACAGCAGGAGGTGGTGCAGGCAATAATTTGTCCCCCAATTTCTCAAAATGACTGCAAGTATCCGTGCCAATGAAGTTGTCCAAAGCTAGAGAACAATCAAAATACCATGGAGCCATGAGTATAATACAGGAGAGAGATGACAAGAGAAAACAATTCTTAACCTTTGGAGTTTAACATGATTATCAAGATGGCTTCAACAGATGCACAATGGTGGTGGATTTGGAGGTGGGTGGTGAATGGAAGGGGTGTTTGGACAAGGGGCACAAACTACAAAGATTCACAAGCAGTGGCTTACCCTTTGAAGTTAAAGCTGTGACAGGTGAAATGAGGTTTTGCTGGTGACATCAACTTTTTGAACACATATGTAAGTTACCTATGTAATTCATCATGATATTATTTTCACAGACTCAAGTCTTTTTGTTCATACAAAATCACAGCTACATTTCATTCTTTACAATTTGACAAACAGAACACAGACAAACTTCAAAAACTATGGTCATATACTCAATGTAACCCATTTAAAAGATTCATTCCAGGTTGCAAGGCCTTGCCTAAAAGATGAGAGCCACTCCTCAGGACTGACATCTGCTATTGCAAAGTCAGCCATTCAACAATGCACCTCAGAAGAATAAAATGCAATGAAGTTAAGAATTTATGAGTTTAGTTGAGAGTGATGAACTTCCCATCCTTCTTGCTTTATGACCAATGTTTGATCAGCTGGGTCTTGAATCGAAGAATCTCAACTTTCCATCATGACAGTTGTATTGGAGATTCAGAAGCCAGTGAATATCCTGTTGTGGATCAAGACTTTATTCATGATTTTGGGTTCAATGGAAAAAAATTTCAGGCTCAAAAACTCTTACTTTTAGCTGAAGCTGTCAGCCCTGAGCCCTAATTACAGGACCATGGGCTAACAGTACCATATGTAATATCAAAATATTGTATAAAGCCATAAGCTACATCTCAAGGCTCAGTGTCAAGAGCCACTTAAACACATGTATGTAATGTATTAAATACATAGTAAACCTAACCCAAGTGTCAACCACAAGTTGACACGTGAATAGACAAGACTCACACGCCAACCACAAGTTGACGCTGGAACTGAGACTATATAAACCCCCTCTTCTTCCCTAGAATCACCCCCCATCTTCTTACACACCACAACATCAGAATCACATTATACTTGAAATCCTATATAGAGGATCCTCGAGTACGTGATTAGTTGTGTAGTCTAAAGACCAAGCTTGAGCATCACGGGTTCTATTGCTGAGCACCCCGGTATTGATTTCTACGAGCCTTGGGCCATCGTATTCTCTAGAAATAAACCGTAAAGCAGCAAAGCTTCCTCCCTTATACGGAGTCTAAAGTAGCCTTCAGGATCTTTGGTTCACCAAAGTGTAAAGCCTGCCCCTTGCAGTCTCACGAGGTTAGAGCGTACTAGCTCTTTACCGCCCTTAATCTCTTTATCTCTCCCTCAAATCCTCTTCTTAGAGGTCAACTAGCTGTAGTCTTCACTTGGGTGTACCACGTGAAGACCACGCTTTACTTCCCTTATCACCTTCTTAGTGAAGAGTACGCCTAACAGACGCACACTCCTCACAGAAGCCATGAAGTTTCCTAAGCCTTGTAAAGCTCTGCCTTTCTATAGAAGGGATGGATATCTGGAGTGTGTATGCCTTGAGAAGCCTCAAACCATAACTGGGCATAATTTGATGGGGTACCTTTCCATACAGAGACAACACATCCAATACATCTGTGGGGAGCAATTCTGAATGGATCCAGAGAGTAATTTAGATTGTTGTACAAGTCTATTTGGAAAAGATACAACACATTTATGGTGTTCAAACCTCAAAATTGATTCATGCAAGTTTTGTGCAAGTTCTGTGCAAGATATGAATAGAACTTGCACGGATCTTGCACAAAACTTGCAAGAGTCGGTCTCACACAGTTTTTGCACGGTTTGGAACACAATAACTCGGGTTGTCAAAAAAATTAATGTCCAAGATTAGTGCAAAAAATCTTGCACAGATCTTGCATGTCGGTCTTGCACAGTTCTTGCACAGTTTTTGCACAGGTTTGAACACCCTAATTTACTCTGCCGGCCCCGACTAATGTGTTGTATCTTTTCCAAATAGACTTGTACATTAGGGGCTCTCAAACCTGACCTGGTTTTCAAAAACCCAGTTGACCCAGTTGACTTTTTGGCAGTAACTTTGTATATAAATTTGACATTTATTGACAGCTCCCAGCCAAAAAGTCAACTGGGTCAACTGGGTTTTTTGAAACCGGGTCAGGTTTGAGAGCCCCTATTTCAAATCAAATCATTAAATAAGAGTGGAGGTGAAAATCACAAAATGGACAATTATACAGCTCAGTGAGCAACCAAGGATTCTTGATGATTCTGTACATTTTGAAGAGAGGGTTAGTGCATACATGTTCCCATGAAGCACAGTCAAGATTTCTTTTGGTGAGCTCACAGAAAAGGATGAATCAAGATTTCCTCTACAGGGAAATCCTTGGGCCTCAGGCCAAAAACATAACATTGGATGTAAGTCCCTCATACTGAGACATGCAGATTCAACTTGCTTGAATGAATGACAGCTGTCCTCAGCTCTCTCAGCATCAAGGTACTAATTGGATAAGTTAGAAATGAACTTGGCTTAACAAAAACCTCTCTGCGCGGCTGTGTTGGCACCCTTACAGAGGGGCTTATGACTAATTGTGGATTCTTGGCATGAGCACTACAAGGATTGAGTGTCCTTAAGTAGTTCTTTGGATGTTTACGCTTCCCTCACAAGTAAATCTCACTTTACTCAGCAGGTAAATTTGTTCAGTACAATGTTCTACATCTTCTCATACCCCAGCATGATAGGCACTCTGGATAACACAGCCAAAAAAGCGGTGTGAAGATCCTTACAACACGCCTGCATTGCTGATTCAAAAATTGGGTACGGTGTGAATATACGCTCTACGCTCCTTTACAAGCAGAACTCGCCTCAAGAACAGCATGATGGAGTGGTTAATAGATAGACATGTAGAAAAACACTTTGAACAACTTTCCCTGTAGGGTAAAGTGATGTACATATGTCAGTGACTCGTGAGGGAAGCGGAAAACCAAAAAAAACCACTTAAGGATACTTAACCCTTGTAGTGCTCACGCCAGGAATCCATGATTAGTCATAAAGCCCTTTAAGCTGGGATGAACAGCTTTTGAGAAAGACTTTTTGATTTTTCTGGTACTCCCAGAATCGTGGAAACTCTCAAACAATCACGAGATTCACTTCTGTGTGCAGGATTTACAATCTTCGAGAGGCCATTGGCATTCATCATCCATCAGAAGTGAACTCATCAGAAGCTTCGATCGGCTCTTTTCTTCGTTGAGTCACTTGAAGATATATCAAAGGCCATCCTCTAGTCGCCCATCTCAGCTTGCACTTTGGCGCGAGCTTATATCCAAACGGTACGAGCTGAACAAGCCAGTAAATTGGCATCTTGATTTTATTCAAAGCTGTTTTGAACAACTCGAATCGGCACTCTTTGTTTGCTCCAAGGATCCGATACTTGGTATCTTCCTCCAGCTCGGCTTACCAGAAGGCCAGCATATATAGCGCTTTCTCATCTGTCAACAATATACTCGAGTCTCGCGTTCTTCTAGGATTTGAAAGTCCAGCTGATCAAGTCAAAGACCTGATACAAATTGAGGGATTGTGACATTGTGAAACTCCTCGTCTAGGGCTCATGGATCTACCTCCTGAAATCGTGAACAATATAATTGAAATACTTGATCGCATGGCTAAGTTTGAAAGTGATGAACTCGAGCCTCGAAAGCGTCAAGGTATCGTGGTAATCTCGGATTCAGGCGATAAGCAACCGTACAAGACTTATTTGCACAGAAATTCTCCAATCTTGAATACTATTCAATCCTTTGCAATGACTTCTCGTGAAATATATCAGCTGTGTCGGCCATGGCTGTGGCAAGTAAGTCATCTTCAACTTACTTTGAAAACCTCATCACGACCAACCACTGATTATAGTGTTCAGAAATTACAATTTCCTACTCGTCTACCAGCACCAATAGATCTATGGACCAAAGATATCCTCCTCAAACAAGGCTCCCTTGTCCGGTCTCTATCACTCGATCTCTCCAAAAACTGCAGTCGACCTGAAGGATCTGTGGACCGCGATCCCTTTTACGATAATTTGAACATCAATATGGATTATATCGATGAAGAAAGAGTCTCCCCAAAGAATGCAAAAGACCTGATAACTCGATGCCCCAACCTTTCTAAGTTAGAAATCAGCTATACACTTCGTGGCGATACGGAAGACGGAGTTCAACTTTCAGCTTTTCTATTAGACCTTGTTCCTCTCATATCTAGTCTCAAGCACCTCCGGCACATGTCGTTACTAAATTATATGGGCGAGGAAAACGCGGTTAAATTACCATCAGAACTTATTGTTGGCCTTCCTTTGCTCGAGTCTCTGAGACTTACTGGACTCACTGTTTTGTTAGATCAAGGGACCCTTGGTGAAGATTCCTTTGGATATAATCTATCCAAACTCCGACATCTATCAGAATTAGATTTATGCGGCATTGGGGGTATATCCGAGAAATGGTGTCTTTACAATTGGGCGGAAACAATTACTCACCTTGAAATTTACCGTTGCGGTAATTTATCACCGATTTCAGCGCATCGAATCGTTCACCACATCGCACCACGTCTAAAGAGTCTCACGCTTAGCTTTGATCAAGATGATGGTAGCTGGGCAATCGATCCTAGCTTGAATTCAAGACTGTGTTTCTCTCTTCCATACCTGAATCACTTGCTGCTTTGTACCCGGAACCCGAACTTACTGGGCAGCTTCCAAGATTGCAAATCTTTACATTATCTTGAATGGACCTACGTAAGATTAGAACATTGCAGGACATTGAGTGGCTTTCTGTTTCGACCCACCTGGCCTCAGCTCAAGAAACTGGCTGTATATGAAAACATTTCTTTGAATGAAGAAGCTCGAGATCCTCGAGATCAAGAAATTGAAGACGAACTAGTTTCATTGGAAAAATATTGTGAACAAGCCAATATAAAGGCTAAAATACACCGGCGTTGGTTGTAGCCAAGATGTATCAGTGTATTTTTATTTGATTGATAGATATTGTCATTTGCTTATTCAGATTTGATCATGTCCTTCTAGAATCTAACTGGCTCTTCCTTTTCTAATACTCAAGTTTCATCTCTGCTTTGACATCAAGAAATCCAAATCTTGCAATTTCCGATTCCAAAGAGCTTCAGACAATCAGAAAGGTTTCGAGCACAGAGAGAATCTGATTAATTGACTGTCTCTTCTTGATCTGGCTTGATAGACTCGATTGCTCCGAAATTTATTTAAAGAGAATCGTTTCAAGAAAAACAACCAAGATGATTTTATTTGATCAAGTACTACTACATACTGCATAGAAAACTTTGTCTTTAAGTTACATTGGTACAAAGGTTGAAGGCTTCTGATTTGTCAAGTTTTTCGCAACATCGTGATTTGGAACTGCTGAGATTTGTTGATGTGAGACTTGAAAGTACAGCTTCTTAGACTTTTTCTCACCTTGATTGTATCATTTCACCGTACAGTCAAGGTTAGTCAGCAAAAATTTGATGATTGGTATCACGTCGATGGAATAATTTAACTGACTTATGAATTCATTTCGTTCCTTGTGAACGCGCTCGGAGCCTGATCCGAGATGGAAGTCTAAACCGGAAAATCAATGCAGAGATCAGCAATATTAGACAGCTTGTAACAGTGCGCAATCAGACAAATCCTTGAAAAGAGGTCAACGAGGAGTTTATAACTCACGAGGAGTCAGGAGTCCTGATAACAACAACAAAGTCTCTGATTCGGGGGAAGAAGGAGGGCTTTGAGGGCTAGGCTTCGATGAAGTGGGGTAGGATAGAACGGTTTGGAGAAGTTTTGTTTGAGTCTCATTATGATCGTTTGTCGGAGTTTGAGGATTAGTCAACTTTGACATTGAACTTTCTTCATTAAATGATAAGATTACTATCGATTAACCAAAGTCGAGTCAAAGAAAAGGAAGTTAGCTCGATTGATCCTAAAAGTTGATGATGTTATCCGGAAAGGAAATTACTTTTGTTTTCAAGAAGAACGTAATTTGGTTTGGTTTTAGGTTCCATGACCATCAATCTAAACAATTCTCAAGAACTATTATCAGTCTTTTTAAGCATCGCAAACTTCAGACTAGATCAAAACACTTACATTTCATAATCAATCCAAAGGTCAGTGATGTTGGTCCTTTGGCTTAAACACCTAAAGGTTCTTGAACTCGAAGAAAAGTGTGGTATGAGTTGATTCTTTATCGATTCTCTTTGAAAGCTAAAGTTATATTAATTGGCTTGGATGAACTAATCTGGATTAAAATCCAAATTGGTTTGTGCACTTCGTACCTTGACCGTTGAGTTCTCGATAGGCACATCAATAACTCATATAAGCTCAGCAATCTGCAACCACATAAGCCTGACCAGTTCCGCTTTACCCACTAAATACTCATGTCATCATGAAGGTTGATCACACCACCTGCGATCATCAGTCAGTGAGAAGTGTTTGATTTTGTGATCGCAGGTGACATCAGAGCTCAACCACTTGACCTTTCACTTTGATATCAAGTAAGCAATCCATTTTTCATCCTCAAGGTTCAGAGGATATGGGCTTTAGGCAGTTTCACTCTCGTTTGGATCAACAAACTCATCCTACATTACTCATATAATATCACACTTTTGATTCTTCTCGATCAACATACAATATATATCTAAACTGTTGATATCATGAGGTTAAGATTTGTGTCAAGCTACGGTTAATGTCTGTAAGAAACATTTAAAGTGTGATGATAATAATTCTTAACGACCTCCTTTTGAAAGAGCATTACAAAACTTTTGTACTTATACGATTTGAAGGGATTTCGTTTTGAATATACTTGTCAATTTTACATTGCATTCTTATGATGTGAGGATTGTATTGAGTGCTACTAATTAGTGAGGAATTACCACCAACCGCCATGTGAAGCCGGGCAAGGATTTTGGATCTCTGAACTTGTTTTGCTGGTGCTCGAGGTTTGATACCAATTATCTTGAGAGCTTTTTCCAAGTTGAGCAGGACGTTTTTCTTTCGATTCAGATTTGGTTGACTTGATTTTACTGGAGTTGAAAGTTTGATCCCAATCATTTTTAGATCCACCTAGAGAGGCCATTTGAAGTTGTTTTCCTTTATTTTTGAGAGGAGCCGCTGCGGTAGATCTAGAATATTGTGACGAACTTGAAGATTTATTTCGGTTCTTTTCAATAAAATCACCTTTGGCTTGATCTAATATATGTTTTGCAGTAAGACATGTTTCTAGATCATGACCAGCCTTGTTACAAAACTTGCAGAATGTTTTACCTTTTGATAGGATTGATGATGTTGGTTCTTGGGGCTGCGATTCATTCTTTTTTTCGTTACTTGAATTGACGCAGGTAGCTTTGGTCATGAGAGCCGTGATGACGCTCTCTGAGGTAATAGTAGGTCGCTGAACCAATTGCTGAACAGTCGAGTTCCATGCAGGGTGTAAAGATCCGAGTAACGAGGCAGCGAAGACTTCATCGACAGTTAAAGGGTTTTCATCATTCACCAGGATGGTCAGTCGATCGAAAGCTTTATACATCTGATTGATATGTTCTTCGAGACTTGCGCCTTCCTCCATACGTGTGACCATAAGGTTATGAAGACGTTGAATTCGACCACCTGAAGAAAGATCCTCGTGTGCTACTCGTAGGGCTTCCCACATCTTATGAGCGTCATCAGGATGTCGTCTTATATATTTCAGGTTAGGAAAAGTGACAATTTGACTAAGAGTAGCGCAAACAGCTGTATTGTCGTGTTCCCAGAGCTCGTCACGATCTTTTGGATTAATCTTTTTAAGAACATGATCTCGATTCATCGAACGAAAGTGGGTTTCCGCAACAAACGCCCAGTCCAAATAGTTACTATCTTGACCAGGGGGAGAGAGAGGAGAGATATTTTGGTCCATGGGAACTGGAATCATATCTGTTGCAATCGTTGATTGTCGTTGGTCGATGAAGGTCTGTATTCAAAGATATTTTGTGGATAAATTTGGATCCACCAGAAGATGAAAACCAGAAGACCAACCTCAATGCCGTAGACCTGGAACACCTCAAACCTTTGGGGAAGTTGACTTCAAGTTCGAATGGTGGAGAATCGAGATGAGTGATACCCAAAACTTGCTTACATACGTAGGTTTCACTACACATGTGTGTATTACATACTTGTGAAGCCTTACGCTTAAGTCAAGTCTTTGGACCAAGTCTCACTTTGGATTCTGGATTGTGTGTCGATGCTTGGAAGATCGACGGAAAGATATCGTAGCTTTTCAAATTTGCTTACCCAATTTACACCGCGGGAATAATTTAGTTCAAAACCCGATTGAGGAAAGTTGCGGTGTCCGAGTCCGCAACTTCCTTCAATCGTGAATTTCGTTCGCAATACGTTCACAATGGGTTCACAGGTTCCCCTCGAGCGATACCATACACAACATAACACACAGAGCAACAGCTCACCTGGAATTGCTGTCATGCAACCATTCTGCCAGACAGAGTGGGGAAGACCACGAATCAGCAATTAGTCACGTGACCCGATCCGTGACTGCGCAAGTACTCGTCCAGATTTCAAAATCTCATTATCCTAATCTTTTCGACCCCATCGAACCACCTTCTCCACGCGATAACGGCCGTTATGGAGGTCGACGACGCGCCGGATACGGGCCAGAAGGAGAAGAGTGTTCCAAAGAACACTACCCCAACTCGCGACGCGTCCAACGCGTTTATCAATCCGGTCGGGCCCCAAGAAAGGACCAAATCGTCCATCCCCCCTACTCCTCTCGTTTTCGATAAAACGAAACTCAGCCAAGGGTTGACTCAATCTCCCTCGATTCAGGCTTCCGATCTTGGAAGCTTCTCGAAGAAGAGAAGTCGTCTTGAAACGCCGGGCGTAACCGCCGAATATCAAGCTGCCGAGTTAACGGGCACACCGAGATCGAACAGAATGCATGATCTGTTCCCAGGAGTTGCCGAACCTACGTCACTCAAGGACATGGTAAGCAAACTCCTGGAGGTGATCAAAGCGGGTTTCCCACTCGCCAATAAGTCCGCTAGGACCAAGCAGATTTCGGTTGACGTAGAATCTGCTGCAGATATTCTCGTCTTAACCGGTGCCGTATATGATAGAATCATGTATGAAGACGCTCGTCGTAATTACACAACGCCTGAAGCGTTAAGCGGTCAAACCCAGAAACGCTCAATAATATTCAAGGGTAAAGAGACCGACGATACATTAAATATGATCGTTGAGCAACTCGCCATACTCACCACAACAATGGGACAGAAGAACATACCTGTACCCTCAAAAAAGACACCAACGACTCCATCGTATGCACTAGCAGCATCTAAACATGCTCCAACAACTGGCAAGACGACCACTCTGCCGCCAAAACCAAAAGCTAAATCGGCTAAAACGCCACCAAAAACAAGGCCTACTAACACCATAACGTTAGTTCACGAAGTGGGGGCTGAAATCACGCACCCTGATTTACCCAATGCCAAACTCATCCAAGAGATCAATGTGGCGCTCAGAGCTTATCAGGTAAAAATGAAACCTGAGGACACTGAGGCTATAGAAGCAAAGAGCGTGCGACGCCATCCGTCAAACGACATTGATATATATTTCGAGACAGCGGCACACGCTACCAAAGTGCGAACCCTGCCCAATTTATGGGTTCAAGGTTTTTCCAAATCTTTAAAAATGAAAGAATCTAGACACGAAATCATAGTGAATGGAATACCTACAACATTTGATCCAGACCTATCAGACCATAGAGAAGAGTTACAAACAAGTAATAACAATCTTCTCAAAGGCATGAAATTTGTCAGATGGTTGAACCCAAAAGCGCTTGAGGATCCTTCAAAAAGACACTCGTCTATACTGATTGGCCTGCGCAGTGACGACGAAGTTCAGCAATGCATCAAACAAAAGATTTGGCACGGGAGAGGTAGACATACCACTCTTCGAAGTGGCCCACCCCCACAACGCTGCTACAACTGTCAGAAGCCAGGTCATACGGCAACGAGCTGTCAACTTGATCCTCTATGCCCGTTCTGCGGAGAAAAGCATCACACACACGTCTGCCCCCAAAAGGGCAAAACCGACATGAAATGCACGGCGTGTGTAAGACACAAAGTCAAGCTTGACCCAACATCAGATATCAAAGCAATCTTCAAATCCAACCACGCTGATTTTATACATCACCCGTTCAGCCCAGCGTGCCCAACAAGGATAGCCGCAAACAAACCTCCTTACAACCCTAGCGGATCGCCAAAGATCGTAATAATAGAAAGCAGCGACATGAATATATCATCATGATAGAACAAAACCTGCGAGAACTATTAACTTCACAAGACACAATGGCGGTGCTGCAGCTGAACTGCCACCGCTCCCAACATGTAATGCATTCTTTATTTAATCACGACCTCACTAATGAGTTTTCCATAATAGCCATCCAGGAGCCTCATATCAACAAAGTTGATTACCTACCACCAAATCAAACGAACTGGACTTTAATTAGCCCAACACCAGCAGAGAAGAATGAAGACTCGCGCCCGAGGTCGTGCCTATACGTTAGGAAAGACCTCCAAGTGGCTCTCAACCCAATTTCCTCCCCTTCGCGAGACATATCCGCATGTACAATTAAGATCAACGATTTCTCTCTTTTGATTACCAATGTTTACAACGCGCCCGAAACCTTCACAGGATTTGAGGCGTGGGACGCGCTAATGACCAATTTACCCCTTTCCCTACAATTACTACCAACAATTGTAGTAACAGACGCCAATTTACACTCACCGGCTTGGAATCCAATACACAGCAACACATCAGATAAATCAGCAAACGACCTAATAGACATCATGTCTAAATGGGACTTACGGCTGCGATCACCTGTTGGCCAACCAACCTTTGGACTCAACTCAACAACCACAAAAGGAACCACAATCGATTTAGTGTGGGTCAATGAGCAGCTTGACGATGTCATCCAAGCCTGTTTCGTAGACACCGAGGACATCACGAACCATTTCTCAGACCACCAATCTCTCATTACGACTTTTTCCACAAAGACAAACGACACGCCACACCCAAACTCGACCAAACGAAAAAACTGGAACAAAGTTGAAACAGCAAACTTACTCTTAGAACTTAAAACAACTCTACCCAAGGTAACACGACTAACATCACAAGAAGATATTGACTCTTTTGACCGATCTCTCAGACAGACTATCACCGACGCCTTAAACAACAACTCACCAAATAAGGCACCACCGGGTAAACATAAGCAATGGTGGATACCTGAAGTGCTTGACCCTCTCAGAAAAGAGGCGCATCGCCTCCACCGCAAGTTCAAGAAAGAAAAAACTGAAGAAAACAAGATCAATTACAAAAAAGCAAGAAACAAGTTCAATAAGAAAGTCGATAAAATGAAAGAAGACAACTGGAAGACATACCTATCCACTTTGACTCACGAGAACCTCTTTCAAGCAAAACGCTTTGCCTCAGGACGGAAACCCTCATCCTTAGTCAACACGCTTATAACAAACTCAGGTGATATATGCTCGACAAATCAAGAGAAAGCTGACCTTCTTTTTAAAACTACTTGCGTAGCAACAGCTCCCTGCAAGATAGACGACTCAGAAATCATCAACTTTCCGCTAACAGAAAACACACAAAATTCAGAACAAATCATGCCAGCTTTCTTCGATTATTTAACCGAAGAGAACATCAAAGCCGTCGTCACAAGTGTCCCACCACTCAAAGCTCCTGGAGCGGACTCGCTCCAGAATTGGGTATGGTGTAGAGTGTGGCAAATGGTTAAAACTCACGTTAGATCTCTCTTCCTCCAGATCACAGAATCGGGCCTCATTCCTCAAGACTGGAAACAGGCAAGAACAATTATGATTCCAAAACCAGGAAAACCCGACTACACAGCACCTTCAGCCTACAGGCCAATTGCGCTACTTCTCACTCTAAGTAAAATCTACGAAAAATTACTGACAAAACATCTCTCAGAACAGGTGGAAAAGAAACGACTTCTCCATGAAGGCCATTATGGAGGCAGGCCAAACAAATCTGGACAGGAAGCGCTGGTTCATATGGTATCATGGATTCGGAAAGAATGGACCAAAGGTAAAGTAGTAGGAGCCCTTTTTGCAGATGTAAAATCGGCTTTTCCTTCAGTCCATCATCCAAGACTCCTAGCTATCCTAGAGAAAAAGGGTTTCCACAATCAAACTGTCAACTTAATACACAATTTCCTCAACAATCGCTCTACCACACTCTCATTCAATGGTTTTGAATCAGATCCTTTCAGACTAACACACGGTCTTCCTCAGGGATCGCCGATGTCACCTCTCCTATATATTCTGTACAACAATGCTTTACTAGAAATAACTGACAAAATGGATACATCAACTGCGTTAGGTTTTATCGACGATGTAGTTCTACTCACGACAGCATCGGATAAACACCAACTACGATCACAAATGCAGACACTGGCATACCACCAAAATGTCTGGGCTCAAAACCACGGGGCAATCTTTGATGTTAAGAAAACCTTTTGGGTGGCATTCTCACCAAAAGGCATGGAGGATCCACCAACAATCAGCTTCGTGGACCGGAAGAACATACAACCAGAAAAGAAAGCTAAGTGGCTGGGCATTACAATTGACAGCGCTCTTTCATTTTCACAACACAGAAACGAAATCCTCGTCAAGGGACGCCAAAGAGCTGGATTTCTAGCAACATTGTCAAAAGCTGAGTGGGGAATTCCTCCAAAGCTCATGAATATTCTGATCACAACAACAGTCCACACTGCCCTAGATTACGGAGTAGCAGCTTGGCTAGCCTTTGAACCACCACAATACTTCATCAAGAATCTCGCCGCCATCGACAACACGTGCGCAAGAGCCGCGTTAGGAGCCCTCCCGTCGACACCAAGCATCTACCTACGCCATGATGCTAATCTCATACCACCAAAGATTCGCCTTCAAAGCAAAATCATGAACTTCATGGCAACATCTCTAACAAAACCGTCTTACTCACCAATCTATAGTTTTGTAAAGCAAGCACAGAACTCAAATCCGAAAAGCCATCACAACCCGTTTCATAGATTCTTTCAACATTCTGTTAGTGAAGAATTGGCTGAATTTATACAACAGATCCCCCTCGACCCGACCGATATATTGACAAGACCTTCAAATTATACCACGATAATACAAGAAAACGAAAGCTTGGCGAAAACCGAGGCTAACAAACTCACAGCTACGTTAGAGCACGTAGTAATTTTTACTGATGGATCTAGGATCCCAAAGTGCACCACGGCTGTTGCAGCGTGGTGCAAGAATACTCACAAATCTATGTCTGAACATTTAGGCACAGCTCGAATGCATGGAATCTACCAAGCAGAATATAGAGGAGTCCAAATGGGACTCGGACTAGCACTAAACACAGCGTCGATTCACACACAAAGAACCACAATACTACTCGATAACCAGAGTGTTATTAAGGATCTAAGATCAAACAAACTCCCTATTACCACTTTGGACGATAGAAAAGAGACTTACAAACTTTTGATGTACTTACACAGGACTTTCCCGAATATGAGAATCACATTCAGGTGGTGTCCAGGACATTCAGGCGTCTATGGAAACGAGATTGTAGACGAAATAGCCAACAAGAAAGCACGAACAAAACTTCCAAGTACCTTTCAAGCAAAACCAACAGCCGCAAGTTTTCTTACAGCAATCAAAGAATGGAGATCAAAAAACTCAGAAATCACGGAACCTCAAGACTTAAAAAGATTAGGTCACAAACCACAACAAAAACTACACCTCAAACAACTCTCAAAACTCAACAAACATTCAATAGGAATCATCACGCAACTAAGGTCAGGACATATATATCTTAACCATTACCTCAACAAATTCGCACAGATCGGAGACCCAAGCTGTGAATGCCAGGAAGGCATTGAGACAGCCGAACATTATCTTTTCATATGCGGAAGATTCCAAGAAGAACGCCAACAATTTGAAGAAGATCTCAAAGAGATAGAAGAAAAACCCACCACAGCAATCCTCAACAAACCCTCTGCATTCAAAGCCATCGCAAAATATTGCGACAGAACCTGGAGGCTGAAAAGCCGATGGAACTGGGCAAAAATCACAGACGAAATTCCGCCTACTCACAGGCATCCACCAAGAGATTGATCTCTTTACCCCCATCCTTTAGCGCCGTAAAATGTCTCCCTTAAAACATATGTATTATAGTTGAAACAGCCAACAGCAACCTTTCCCCTGAAACAGCCAGAGGGGTTTTACCGGTGCTGGAAATATGCAGTGTCTCATAGCCGAAAGGCTCAAATGACACTTAAAGCAATGCATAAAAAAAAAAAAAAAAAACCATTCTGCCAGCTCTGACAGTGAGCCTGGAGCCAAAGATATGAATGAGATCAATGATAGTTGATACTGTGGATGGGAGTATTGGCTATGTATACATGTTTTACACACACAGCAAATAGACAGGGCATCTCGAGGGGAACCTGTGAACCCATTGTGAACGTATTGCGAACGAAATTCACAATTGAAGGAAGTTGCGGACTCGGACACCGCAACTTTCCTCAATCGGGTTTTGAACTAATTCATTCCCGCGGTGTTAAATATCCACCTTCTTGAACAACCTCATCAGACTAACATGGAGTGTTGATTTTGCTTGCACTTTATTGATGCAAGATAAGATCAGGTTACCAAAGCTCAAATGCACATCAGCCCTATTTTGTTGCTTGGGTGTTGAGTGGGGACTGGATGAAGTCGATTATATAGGCATTTATCTTGATAAAATCTATGTTTACTTATAAAGAAGTTGCCAAAAGGATCATGTATGTCTGGATCCTGCTTTATGAAGCCTGCCGATGTAAGAATCAATTAATGACTAGGGCATAGGCGGGCCCGCCCGCTAAAATACAAATGCCCAGAATCAAACACTCACCTCCAATGACGCAATGCCGTTAAGAGGGAATAGACAGGAAACTGATCCATGGGTTTATCAAAACAGCATTTTAATGATCACATAGCTTACAGTTACCAAGTTGGCAAATATTGTTAGGTAGCACACATTTACTGGTTGCCACACACTCTCATCAGTTTCACATGTGGGGTACATTCCAGCAATATTTGAAATGTGTAAGTATACTTTGACTCAGTATGTCAGCTAGATTCAAACATATATTCTACCTATTACTTGTGTGCTATTGCCCTTGCCAACACTTTCCTGATGAATTTTTTTCCAACTGGTTTGGTATTGTGATTACATATGTTGCTCCATCCTATACCTTTATACCATGACATAATGTTGGGCAGGCTGTAGTAAACTGACCTGTTGAATCTCAAAATTGGTAGTGTCCCCAGAGCCTGTGGAGGGTACACTGAATTCCATTCTCAAATGGGAGAGGGATTGTCAGGGATGCAGGGACATCACGTAAGGTTGACACTTAGTGACCATGAATTTGGAAGACTTGGATGGAAGAAAATTTCTTCTCTCCAGGAATCCTTCCAAATCTCATCCTGCACTGTCATCTGAACTCCCAGCAAGTTAGACTCTTCTAAATTTCCCTTCAAAATTTTTTTCAAAAACCCACCCACCACCTGGGGGGTTGAGAAGGATGATCTTCTCAGACCGGTTCTCACCCCAAACATGGTAAGGCTACACCACGGGGCAGCTGGCATGTGAAGATCAGGTGAAATCAGCCTCTGCCAATAAATCCTAGGCTCTTCACACTATGCCACATCTACCGGCAACACATGAAAGCCAGTGTGACCATCACCCAACATGGCCATGTGATCACAAGGTGATGGCTCACCTTGTCATTATGTGAGAAGCCTTGCCTGGTCATGGTGTGAGTCATCTCACCTGATGGGACACCTGTTCATTGGGTGAGATGACTCACACCATGACCAGGTGTCCCATCACCTAATGAGCAGGTGAGCCATCATCTAATGAACAGGTGGGCTGTCTCGCCCAATGAACAGGTGATGGGTCACCTGGTTATAATGTGATGGCTCACCTGTTCAGGTTCACCTTATTCCAGTCCTGTTTCATTAGACACAAATTTATTGTTGTGGCTCAGGCATCTCACATCTATAGCATTCTTGCTACATATAGTATACTGCAGGAAGACTGGAAACAATACAAATGAGGAAGGAAATAGTAATTACACTAAGAACAAAGCCTAACAAATAAATTGAAAAAAAAAAACAAGAAAACAACGAGAAAATTGAAAACAAAAAACAAAAAATCATCTTAAACTTGAGGTGAACCAGTGTCTTAAGTTCATCTACAGACAGATCATGAAGCCCATTTCCGAATCCATCATCATCTTGCTGATCTTTATTTTGTTCTTCTTCAGTGAATTCACGGATTGATTATGAGATTTGGCACTTTGAACATGAGTAGTCACAGGTGAAGCAAGGTATTGAAGTTCAGAACAGTATGAAGCAATAGCTGTGCTTCATACACTTTGGGGTACATGCAATAAGAGAGAATGTCCTATAGAAGGTGTCAAAAAGTCAATCGGCATTTGCAGGAATTGTAATTCGTTATCAAGTCTGAAAAAGATAACGGACCGTTGAGGTGATACTCTTTCCAAATTTCTCTTGAAGATCCTTCCTGGTCTTATCAAAATTATATGGTGCCATACTGATACCCGGACCACCCTCAATTCTAGGTTTATCACAAATGATTTGACTACTTAGCAGCTCTGGAAATCCACCCACAGGTTGACCAAGATATCCTTGGAAAAATTCAACCACCGAGTTAGGGAAGTCAAGTTTATCGGCTCGGGCTTCAACATCAGCCTTAGAGAGCTTGTTGGACACCAAGAACTGAGCAAAGTCTCTCACAACTTTTGATGAAGGGGTTACCTTTACAATATCACCACAGAGTTGATTGGCTTCAATCTATGAGCAACCGGAAGTGAGATAGCCAAGTCAGCGAGGCAATCGCGTGATCGAGCAGGAAACCGTGTACATAAGCTTTCTTCACTGCAGCCCATTGTGTACCAAGACCAAGTTGTTGGCTTTGGAACATGAGGTTAGTGTATTGCCCACCGGGCATCTCATGCCTACAATCACATAGAGGAAACATTGTAAGTTTCTCATAATATCAGCTTTACCCAGATCAAATACTCAACTCATAAACACCCGAGTCACTAGCTTTTACGTTAGCATCAAAACAGCTGTAAAGCATTCGGCATGGAGACCAGTAGAGCTGTCGAGACAGGTCCACTTTTATGAGTAAACAGGTTCAAGAATTTGAATTGTAAACTTGGAACACATACATTCAAAGCTTGGACGTCGTCGTAGCGGATTCCAGTCCCGAGATCGTTTTGCTCAAGCACAGCGCACAAAGCGCCCATAGCACATTGTGAGGTAATTCCAGACATGCTGTTGATTGCACAATCAACGACATCGGCACCTGATTCAGCGCATTGCAGCATCGTCGCAAGGGAGATCCCGGCAGTATCGTGAGAGTGAACGTGGATAGGTAACTCTGGGTCTTTTTATCGCAAGTTACCGATCAGACTAACAATTTTCGGAGGATCAAACCGAATCAGCCTTCTCAAGGTACCAGCACCTCAAGGAAACCATACAAACATCTTTGCAGCTCGAGGGGTCAATAAGCCCGCCATATCCTTGATCGCACGCACGTGAATAACAAAATGTAGCTTCAACCACTCCTCCAGCTCGTTTAGCAGCATCAATACCGAGTTTCATATTTTCAAGATAATTCAAAGAATCAAAGACTCTAAAGATATCTAGGCCATTCTCGACAGCCTTTTTCGAAAACTCGTAGATGGCATTGTCGGGGTAAGAAGTATAACCCACCGCGTTCGCTCCTCTTATTAAAGCTTGGAGAGGAGTGTTAGGTACTAGTTTACGAATCTTTCGAAGTCGTTCCCATGGATCTTCAGAGAGGAATCGTATCGCTACATCGAACGTTGCACCTCCCCAACATTCAAGCGAGTAAGCGTTGGCTAGAGCATGACTAGTTTCACGAGCAATGTTGAGATCAATGGCTCGAAGACGGGTAGCTAGGAGAGATTGATGAGTGTCTCGCCAAGTGGTGTCCATGATCAAACATCCTTTGTAATCACGCACTGCCTTGGCAAACGCAGCAGAGAACCGCAATAACTATGACAGTGTGCAGGGTAAGGATTGAATTGTAATTAAAATACACAGTATCAGCGGATATTGCAATTGCTTAATAAAAGTAAGAGAGTGTATTATGTCTTACTATCTGGACTGTTGTTTGAGGATGCTCCAGGTTGCATCAGCTCAACCTCATCAAAGGCTGGTAAGTCGTCAAGTGAATCATCATCAATAAATTGAGCGCTATTGAGATGAGAGTTGGCGTTCATCTTGAGTGATCAAAGTAGGGATTGATCATTGAATTGGTCAAAGTGGAACTCGCTCAAGATCAAAAGCAAAAAAATAGGGCGATTGAGCTGCTTATGTGATCACTATGGGTTTTGGTTTTTTCATTCGACATTTATTAAATATAAACTCGATGAATGTTTGACTCAACATTTGCTCATCTTTCGTCGTAAGTTCATCAAAACTGCAAACGGCTGTACCAGTGGTCAGATGTTTTGTAAACCCAAAGAACCGCGAAATATAACGACAATGTGAAGACCCAACGCTGAATTCTTCAGACCAAACTGTACTTTTAATTTTGCAGATCAAGACCATTGATTTAGTATTCTATCAAGTTTACATGAATCATCCACAAAAAGTTAATTACAAAGAGATTGGTCCTATGTATAAGAGACACGCTCAAGGTTGTTTGAATTGAGGTTGTTCGAGTTGACTTTGTCGGACAGTTTTAAGTCAGTTTATTTTGGGTTTTGAATCGAAGAAAGCAGTTTTTGATGGAATCAAAGATGGTGTTCGGTTGGGAATCAAAGAGAACTGGTTTCAATGGAATCAAAGATTCACAGTTTTCAATTTGGTGTGGTTTGATTTAGGATCGATCAAACAGATGGTAAACAAAATGATTCAAAGTCTTGAATCATTTTTTTCAAATCTTTTTGCTGATCTTTTGTTGTCCTTACTTTAAGGACCCAGGTATATTTCACCTGTCAATTGCACAATGGCCAGGTGCTGAGCACCCGGCGTGAGCTCGGCAGCCGATGCCAGCCTCACAGAGGACCTGGATGGCAGGTCAGTATTTCCATACTTGACCGACCTGTCATCCAGGTGGCCAGCATCCGAAAGAGCTTGGATGATCAGCATCCCGGGTGCTCAGCACCTGGCCACTGGATGACAGGTTGTTCTCAGAAAAACCTGAGGTGCCTACCGATCGGCTGGTAGTCCACACTACGCCGATGTGGTCGATTTTTTTCACCTTGTGGCTAGGTGACGGCCTGGGTGAGGGCCGCGTGGCCTCCCTCAGGTGCCTGTCACCCAAAAAACTCTTATATTTTCACAGCCCCACCACACGATGCCACTATGGCTCGTTTCAGGTGGGGCCAGTTGAAAGTCACCCCGTGGTGTAGACAGGAGGGAATTGTCTCCCCGTGCTAGTCTTACCCATATTTGGGACTCCCCCCACACCACACCAAATGGTTCTCTGGTCTCTAGGAAAGAGACAGGTAGCCTTAGTAGTAGAGCCTACCTGAGACTGTCATCTTGCCTCAATTGTAACTTGAGAATTAAAAATCTCACTACTTGTAATTACTCTTGTTTCCTTCCCCTCCCTATCAGGCTATTCTAGAAGTTGCCCTCCATGAATGATGAATGGAAGATCCAAAACAGACTCAAATTAATATGAATGCTGGGAATTCTAAATAGTAAGGGTCTGATACTCACAAAATGCACTTGTTTATGCATTTCTAATGTTAATGAAGTATTTCAGGTGGTGTGGTTGATCTCAGTTATGCTCTCCTTAGATCTCTAATATATGTGGTGGTACCAGTGCTGCAACTTCCTGGCCCCGCCATATGATTAAATTATGCCTATTGTGTCTTCCCTCAAACCCTTTACTTTCTATTCCCCTTCACACCTTGCAATAGTTTAGTGCAGTAATACCACAATTACCAATGCTCATGCACCCAATGTGATCTTTTGGCCAGGCAGGTCCATCCCTTAATAAAGACAATCGTGATGCATTGTATACACAGGTTGCCTTTTTGAGCTTCAACAGACCCACCATCAAGGCATCAACTTCAACTTGTAGTATAGATAATTGTTCCTGACACACAGGGAACTGCATTTTAGACCACACCCATTGATGGGATAGGCATATTTCTTGCCCTCTCCTGTATCAATATCCTACACTTGAAATTTCTTTGTCTTCCATATGAATTTTGCAAAGTGTTAAATCTACATCATGCTCTCTCCTCTTTGCGGAATCCTTCCAAGACTCTCACAGTGGCAATTTTGGATTAGAAAACTGTATTTCAACAGTAGTTACTTTTTAACAGCACATATCTGCATCCACCTGTGTTCACTCTCTTACTCAGTGGCCTCTTTAAGCAGCATAAGATAATATGAACCTACTGCTCAAGGGAAAATGCCTTGCAAGAGTTGCATTATCTTCCTTTTGAAGGTCAAGTTAATAAACTGTCATAGGTGGCATTTTATAGTGTTGGATCTATTGTGAAACCTAGAGTTAAGTATTCAGGTTCCAAGTGTGATCTTTTTTTATGTTTTTCTTGGAGAGCAAATCATTTACTTGTATCAACTACACCACGAATTGGGCCGGAACTTAATGAAGTTTCTCAATAACTTAACAAATTCATTCAATATCAATAACTAAAAAAACACATTTGATGTGGGTTGGGGTGATCTATTGTAGTAGCAGCAGCTGTTGTTAAGATGGTTGATTGAGAGTGATCTTGTGATATTCGTTGTTGTTGTTGTTGGCTTTGGTCAATCACATATTGGTTTAGTATGGTTAAATATGGTGGTAATTATCTTTGATTGTTGTAATGCTTTTGTTTTTTGTAGTTGGGAAGCGGAAGTTAAATATTAATTTTTACTTTGATGATCAAACAAAGTCATTTTTCTTTTTGTTGAATAAAATGGTTGTTGATTAGAAAGTCAATCTGTGGGAAAAAAGGAGTTCAAATTAACATTTATCTGTCTGATGATCCAATATTGAATAGACTCAAACATGATTAAGAGTTGGATTTGATTGAGTTGAATTGATCTGTTGTTGTGGTCAATTTGTGGTTCATAAAGGTTGAGGTGATAAAGGTAGTAAGAAAGATAATGGAACATCAGATTGATGGTTATGAAGAGGAGTTGGATCATAAATGTTACAATGATTAACAATTTGTTGACGATTTCAAAAAATGAAAGTTGATCAACATCTCCTAACAGGTCTATCTCTTCTTCTTCATCATCATCATCTAGATTGGAAGATGAAGAAGTGAATTGATCGGAATCCCGATGTGGTGGCGGTTGATCTGCAGGATTTTTGATCGGCTTAGGCAAGAATGGTCAAGAGTTCAAGTTTCATCAACTGATTGATTCCGAGGGGTTTTAAGAAATTGAATAAAGGTAACACAAACACTGAGATTCGATTTTGCTCTCATGTCATCTATGTAAAAATGTGCTTTTGGACTGTGTAAGCACACTTTTGAGTCCAAATGTGAAGTTCCACTTCAAGATTGAGTAGCAAATGAAAGTTCAACTTATTTTGTTATGGATCCTTTGGGGAAAATATACAATCATGAGTGGAAACCGACCCTTGTAGAAAGGCGGGATGTGCGATTTGATGAAAAAGGATATGCTTTTTGAATCGCAAAAGAAAACATCGATTAGTTGAATTATGGATCAAAAACGTGGGATCATGAAAAGTCTTTTGGTGTAAGCAATAGAGCTTTTGTTTCATTGAAAAAAGAGTCAATGTACTACTGGCAGCATAGGATCTGAGGAGCACGGGCAAATACCACCGGGTGTGTATTTTTAAACGATGTACCATATCACGTTGCGAAGAGCAAAGCTTGTTGGCATACAAAGAAAACAAACTTTCAAAAGCAAAATGAGGATTTTGATGTCGGCATACAATCATCAAAAGCAGAGCGGGATCAACACCTGATAACAAAAAGGAGGTACTACATGGGCTTTTCAATGGATGAAATTGGTGAGATTGCAAATATCTCGGCGGTTGATGCTTTTAAAGCAGAGTTTCAGAAAAGCAAATTTATAATGTAACAGGCGCGAGGATTGATTGAGAAACTTGGTGCTTAGATCAACATCTTCAAAAGCACATCAACGATAACAAAAACAATGTATGTACTGGATGATTTTTGATGGAAGAAATCAGTGGTATGCTCACCGCGACTGATGCTTTCGAAGTAGACTTTTAGAAAAGCAAATGAATTGAAAGCAGGAACAATTGGCTACATGCGGCTTTTTGATGGAAGAAATTAGTGATGTGGCAATAATGACTTGTCTCGAAGCAATTGATGATTTGAAAGCAGACTGTCAGTGCTTTCAAAGCAGCCTTTTAGAAAATCAAATGCATTGAAGTCGGAAACGTGGGGATTGATGCAATTGTTGCTTTTGAGATATGGATTTCCGAAAGCAAGCATGTGCTAAAAGCGCTTACCACAGGTGGATGATTTCCGTAAATAGGCCCACCAAAGGTGGGAGGGAAAGGATATAAATAAAGGGGGGTGAGAGCCAATAATTTCTCATCAATCAAAGCTACCCATGGCTGCACTTCTGTGAGTCGTAAGTGGGAAGCGGCGAGATCCTGGTGTTCACTCACCCAAATTGCTTGAACCTTGCCGTCATGACAGGGTATAAGGCTTTTGGGGGGGGTGAATCCGGATTTAAGAATATTAATAAACGGTACCCAAAGGCACGACGGTACCGTTGGTTTCCACGACACAGGAGATATCGTACTGGGCCTGTATCAGGGAGGTATCCTTATACCGGGGAAATGTCTTCCAGGCGCATACACAGAGTCAAACAAGACAAAGAAAAAATTTCCTTCTCACAAGGAAAACTTTTTCCATCTTCTTTTCCCACGCGCCAAGATTTCCTCTCCCAAGATATCTCACGCTTGTGACGGGAAATCCCCTCTGTCATCCCATAGCTCTCACTTTGTCACTCTGAGATCTTTCTCGCATCAGAACAAAACTCAGATAGGAATTTCTATTATTAGATCTCAAACATCATACATAATTCCTTTACACGATGACTAGCACCAATCACATCGAAAGCAACTTGGAAAAATTTAACGCACAGCTGAAAAAGACGAGTGAAAGAGTGTTCAACAGAGCAGGATCAGCACCAGCAGACGTTCGACCATCTACTAATGGTTCAGGTCAGGAGTCGGAACCCATCGACACCAGCACTACTGGAACCAACGATGGAGCCGCCGCATCTAGAGGCACCGGAACGGGGAGAGGACGTGGGAGAAGCCGTGGGAAGAAGACCTCAACTGTGACGACTTGGGCAGCAGCAGCAGCCAGACAGTTAGCAGAAGCAAACAAAGGGACGACTGAAGCCTCCACCACGGAAGACAATCAACCTACGGAGCAAACGAGTACATCGAACCCCGCCACAGAGAAGCAACCTACCCCCGCGGGCGCGACGTTGATTGTCCCAGATAAACAGACATCGGGTTTAATATCACGAGATACTATCCCTTTAACACGTAAGCTGCTTAGGAGAAGTCACCCGTATTGATCCACCAGAGGTGTTGCCGCAAAGCGAAGCCACTCTAGGGAGTGTAGCCATTCTAATGCAGAATGTTGCCTCAGTTGAGATGCCCCTACCGGGAAGGATCGATCACGGAAACTAACGTACCCATTACGTTTTACCCTTTGTTTGGTGTGGATTACCTCGGATACAGCGTCTAAGTCTCCTTCAAGACGCAACACGGTAACTGGCACAGGAGCGAGCCCTCCGATCGGTTTCCATTCATGGTTAGCGGCAAACGGTCTCACAGTCATGCCAAAGCAAGGTTTACCAAAAACCGGATCCAACTCGACCCCTCTGCACAGCCAAATTAATGCGATTACCAACACGTCAGTCGCGGGAAACCAGTCGGATCTCAATCGATTGAGCGCCAATGCTGTAGGCGTTACCGCCAAGAGTAAGTCAGTTGTGTGGAACAACTTGACAAATGACTCTGAAGAAGAGGAAGTCGAAATTCAAACCGTGTCAAAGAAATCAACTATGCAGACCATTCCTTCGAAAGAGAAAAACTCAGACGCTCCCAGTACATCAGAAGGTACAACTGTAGAATGTGGTGAGCAGGGCATAGAAGTCAAAGGATTAGTAGGCTTATCAAAATACTTTGAAGACAAAATGATCGCATGTAAAGGTTATATACCTCTGTCGGTGTTCAACTTGCAGTGGCTAAAGGC
Organism: Melampsora larici-populina 98AG31; assembly: GCF_000204055.1. Classification (NCBI taxonomy): domain Eukaryota; kingdom Fungi; phylum Basidiomycota; class Pucciniomycetes; order Pucciniales; family Melampsoraceae; genus Melampsora; species Melampsora laricis-populina. The sequence goes on along the minus strand of NW_006768794.1, from coordinate 117,031 downwards.
GGACTTAATTCAACAGTCTTTCCGACGTAGAATCATCAAAGAGAAACTTGACGATAATTACGTCGGTCACAACGTCCCTCCAGAATGGAAGATGACGTTTGGAGAGTGGGTTATTGCTTTCGACCTGTTTGTCGCCTATTTACGTCATTACAAACACAACGACATTGCAAATAAGTTCGTGATTCATAAAGGACATGTTATGGACATCAAGAGTGAAAACCTCAACTGGCCTATGGCCTTCCGGTATGACCTCGCGATACGTACGACTGTTTTGACCTTCCAAAACTCAAATGGCCAACTAGCGAACCCAGCAGTACGTGATGACAAGATCGAACGAGACGCTTTCCGTGATACCGAGAGGTGGAAAGATTTCCAGCCGGGTTTCAACGACATCAATCCCTACGCAGATGGTCAAGTCAAATCTCACATCGACCCCTTGACTGGTACTGCACATGCCCAAAACGTAGGAACCTACTCAAGTTTTCCTAGTTCGGTAAATCATCACACCTCAGGGTATCAGTCGGGCAGTAAGCCAAATGCTAGGTCTTGGTCACACGCCAACCAGCATGTGTTCGAAGATCACAGAGGAAGCTATGGGTTTACGGAAGGTGGCCGAGGTGGTGGAAGAAACACCCGAGGTAGAGGGAGAAGTGGTAACTGGTATTCGGGTGGCGGCGGAAATCACAATCCAAGCCCACCGTTTAGACACGCCCAAGATCGAGGTCATACACGCCAAGGAGAAGGGTACGTTTGGTAGCGATTATTTTTGGCAATTATTTTGAATAATCGCAATTATTTTGCAAAATAATCGCCGTTGAAAAAATACGTTTGGGACCATTTATGGTACCCCAAAATAAACTCCTTCCCCGTCCCAAAAGGAGTTTAAAAGGGTCCTTTGGATAAACGACAAAAGGGAGTTTAATCATGCGATAAACTCTTTTTTGGACTTACAGAAACTTCATCTGAAAAGTCTTTGACCAGCTTCGACCTTCCTCGGTGTCATAGCAAGCAAACCAGATGCTGTTTCTTCAACTCGATCAACACCTTCAACACTACACCATCACACTCAACACTTACCAGGTAATCTTCACTTCTACTTTTAGCTCCTAGCTGCCTCAAATCTATCTTCTGTTTCTCAAATATGAATATAGAACTGAATCTAATTCTGATTGCTTTGGTGTCAGAAGTTACTATCTTTTGTGTTGCACAATGAAAACTTGGAAACCATTTCTGTCTGTAGATTTGAGTTATCAATCGTTCAATTTCTGGTTGATTGTGCAATTTCAATCAATCAGTCATTTCAATCAATCGGTCGATTCCAATCAAATGTTCAAAAGCAATTGTTCACTCAACCTTGATCAATTGTAGAACATCAAAAGATACAAAAACAGATAGCTCTTAAAAGATGAAATACATAGAAAGTGGAGGAGAGTGTTGAATTTTGATTGACGATTCAATTCCAGTCAGTTGTTCAAATTCACCCGTTTCATTCCAATCGATCGTTCAACATCGACTTCGATTGAAAATTTTGTCGGATGGGGACAAAGATTGTGTCATGTGTTCATTACTTGGAACAGACATTGGCAAAGGATGTCCATATGGGTGGATGTGAGGTGGTGTAATGTGAAGTGAGGTGATGTGAGAGGAGGTGAGGAACTTTTAAAGAAAGTTGACAAGATACGTCTGGTTGGGATAAATTTCAACCAAACGTGATTTTGTCAAATGTACCCATAACGGAGTTTGTTTGAGAAAAACTCCATTTGACCAAGAAACTCAATTGCCCCGGGGCAATGTACCTGGGGTCAAATGGAGTTTACAATCTGTAATCGCAACCAAACGTACCCGAAGGAAGTGGAGCATGGCGCCGAGACAATCGCAGAGACGATAGAAGGAATGAGGACCATGATTACCACACAGGCAGAAAGCCCTTCAATGGGAAAGGACCAGCAAAGTAAGCTGAGGTCGAGACACCTATCCGAACTGTCTGAAAAGTTTTACCTTTTACTTCCCTTTCCTATATCTGGTGAAAGAGGTTTCCAAAAATGGGCAGACCGCTGCAGGAGGTGATTGCAAGTCTGACGATGAGTGTTGAGTTATGTTTAAGTTTTCTTGATCAGTACCCAGATGTGCGGTGGCAGGGAATTTAGAGTCCCACATGTAGTCCGTTTTGAGTTGTGGATAGTGGAAATGTCTTAAAGATTGATCGTAATCCATGACTGAAATGTCAAATGCCACAGCAGAATCTGATGATTGTTTTTCGTTTTTTCTGCCACGTTTGCTAAAATGAACCTTGACTGGTACGTCACCATCTTTGTCATGCCCGTGTCTTGAAAAAAGCAGACGCATGCGAAGCCCAGTGTCGACACCCCTGAGAAGTTTCCGGCACCCTTCGATGGGTCAGTTGAGAAGGAATGTCGACGTAGAGCTACTTCAATACAAAAACTCGGGGCCTACGTATGACAGCAGATGGCCGGAGGAAACCGCAAAGAGCGATCTCAATATTGAGAAGTGGAGATCCTTGGTGTCGGCGTTAAAGGTCGAAGGTGATGCAGAAGAGGTGTTGAAAGGTTGCTTGCTCGGATTTCACCAGGGAATCCCGGATCATACACTAGGAGGAAGGAAGTGGTTCACCCCTCCAAATCATGAATCAGCCAACATCGCAGTAGAGAAGATTGAAAACACATTAGCAAAAGAAAAACGAGCCAAGAGGATATTTGGCCCCTTCACTCACGAAGAGGTGTACAGAAAATTTGGGTTTTTTCGGACGAGCCCCATGGGAAGTGTAACCAATGGTGATGGCTCCTTTCAAATCATCAATGACCTGTCTTTCCCCCAAGACGACCCAGCAACACCATCAGTTAATAGTCTAGTAGATAAGAAAGATTTTGAAACAAACTGGGACGATTTCAAGGTACTGGTGATATTTTTCAAGGATAATAAAGGAGACTTACAGTTGGCTATTTTTGATTGGGAAAAGGCGTATTGCCAGATAGCGATACACCCTTCGCAGTGGAGATACCTCATGATGTTAGACATGCGAAATCGAGTTTGGGTAGATACGAGGATTCAATTTGGAGGTGTAGCGGGGTGTGGTGTATTCGGGAGAGCAGCAGACTTGTGGAAAGAAATTGTTAAGCGTTACTTCCGTTTGGAGACCGCGTTCCGGTGGGTAGACAACAACCTACTGGTAAAAACGGTGACAAACCCGACGACAATAAAGGACATAGTGAATCTGAGTAATGAGATGGGTGTCGCGTCAAATTTCGAAAAGGTCCACGAATTTGCAGATGAGCAATGTTATATAGGTTTCATCTGGAATGTAAAGGAACGCACCGTTAGGTTACCAGCTGAGAAATTAGAAGAAAGGAAGAATCAAGTTACCGACTTCTTGGCCCCCGGAGGTTCCTTCAGACTGAAGGAGGTTGAAAAACTTGTAGGCAGATTGGTACATTGCACGTTGTAGAACTTAAAGCTCAACAAGAGCTTTACAGAGCTTAAAGAGGGATAATCTACTAATATAACTAACTAGTGGAAGTTGTCTAAGACTGCCTCTTTGAAAGAATCAACACGGGGTTTTGCTGAATTCTTTGGGATAAGGCACCAGAGAAATATGTCTCAATACTTAATTCAAGTATTATTCCCGTGAGTTTTAGAAATAAAGAAATCTCAACACTATTGTAGTGTTATTCCAATTTGAACACAACAAAACACAATTTTAATTACTAGCAAGCAACAATCAGTTTGATTGTTATTCCAAATGAAGACTTGTAGTCTTATCACACGTAAAGAAATCTCTCCTTTGATGTAAAGGGGCTATTTAGTGAACTTAGTACTGCTAAAGTAATTTAATAATGATTAAAAACACTCTAACAAAAGTATAAGATGAGTAAAAAAGGGAACAAAGGCCCGTAAAATCCTTAACAATAGTATATAACCTTCCAACAAACTTCCACAATGGTCAACAACCTCCAAAAACCTCAAAAAAACCGTCAAAATCAATAGAATATCCTCCAAAGTAATCATATGATGTCATAAATATTGTTATTTGTAATGATTCAAGGCGTGAATTTGATCAATTGATATGAATAAATGATGAACAGATCTTCTTATGATGAATACAGGTGATTTTTTCCTAATATTCATAGCTGAAATCCATTTTTGGAATTACGAATTTTTTTGTAAAGTTGTTCAATTTTGGATTACTATAGCTCATTTGATAGCCCTCGTGATTCTGATCATTTATCACCCCTATATCACCTATTTCTGATGTGTGATGAATAAGTTATTGAGCTGTAAAGTTTGCAATAATAAGGTTTTCTCATGTAAATGTCACATGTAACCTCCAAATTTGAAATTCACTCCAGTTTCTTTGTTGCCTTATAACTTCTTTACTAATCCTCCGTTACTAATGATTTAAAGGTTTTAAATTATGAAACCAATGATTCTGCGTCGAATGAACTATTACTCATCATGTTCTGACAAGTTTTACCATATGTAATTAACTGAAAACCTCCAATTTTGATGATTTTCACCTATTTTCACGTCTAATAATGATTTTTCTTCTATCAAAAGATCATTCCACAGCACTCCAATCAATCACACAGCATAAAAATCACTCTGAAAAACTCTTGGCGCAATCAATCCATCAATGACATCACTACACAGGAATTAATACCATAGTACCCTCCTTCGAAATTTCCCTTTTCTTGAATAACTTCACACCTCCCTTATCAATCCTCATGATTAAAGTTGTTGATGACTAATGTGATCCTTCTCTTTCACAATAAAAACCTTCCTGAACCAATATCTCTTCTATTAATAAGCTAAAAACCACTTTCCAAGCTTTCATACCCATATTTTCGAATTTTTCTCCAACTTGCTTAATATTCTTCTTCTTCTGTCATTCTTTTCATAACAGTTTCCATTCCTAGAGATCCAAACTAAATGTTCTTCTTCCTCAAATCCCTTCTTACTAATTCTCTTAATTTAATTTTCACTCTTATACTATTTTTATTGATCTTTTCGAATTTTTCTTTGCTCTTAAATGATCTTATCAATTGCTTATGTAAATATATATTCTGAAAGATAATGAAATGAAAATAATGAATCAACTTTGATAACCTTGATGACTAACAACCTCAATAATAATATTGCCTTTGACCAAAAACTCGAATTTTCACACAATTTTTAAATTTTTTGCTTAAGTAGAGATCTTGCTCACCACAACGTACATCCTACCACACCTCCAGTGCTGTATGCCAGGTTTGCATCGGTGGGAGGCAGAGTGGAGAGTACAGTCGGCTCGGCGTGTAGTACCAGCAGACGTGATGGAAGATCTGAAAGAGTGGAGACAGGCTTTGACAAGTTTCAATGTTTGACGTATTATACCAGATCTGGACCCGATTGACTTACAGTGGGTTGGCGATGCATTGAACACGGGAATAGGTGTACTAGTCGGTTCGAAGTGGGCGGAATTTACTTTGAAGAAAGGTTGGAACAAACCCTCGCCAAACCACGTGACCCGTAAGATAGCATGGGCCGAAACCGTGGCTATCAGACTGGGATTGATCATGATCAATCAGTTCATGAACATAGGTGGAAAGAAATTAATTGTACTCACGGACAACACGACGTCGCAATCAGCGGTGGAAAAGAGGAGGTCAAAAGATAGAGCGGTGAACGGAGAGTGGAAAGAGATTCAGAAGTTGTTGCTCGACTCACACGCAGATTTGGTGGCGGAGAGGGTAGCCACGGGTGACAACATGGCAGATTTGCTATCGAGGGGGAAAGATAGTCGTGGGGTTGAAGATCGTGTAGTGATCGAGGTACCATTGACTTAGCAGACGTTGTAAAGCAAGTGTTGTGAGAAACCGTTTTGGTTTTTGTTCTGTATTAGAGGCGTAAATCAGTATACGCTTGAGAAGAAAGGCGTTTTTCTTGTTGTTGAGTAATAAATGACTGAAATGGAAAGGAAAACTTTCCCTTTTGAAAAAACTTGCCCCCGATCATAAGACCTGTGGTCCCCCCCCACATAGTTTATCCTTCACCCTAACACATCGTCGTTCATCATATCTTCTGTTTTATCTGTTCGTCGGACCGTCCTGACCAAGTGTTGAGTGAACTAGTTGCTAGACAGTTAGATGGAATTCTTAAGGGGACAAGATGGTTTCGGTATATTGGCAGAGGATAAAGTGAAGGCCTATATGCTAAATGGAAGCTGGGCAGGGTCAACAATGAAGCATTATAATGCTGGCGTGTCGAAACTATTAGTGTTGGCACTCGAAGAAAAAGTACACAGAAAATTCCTCCTACCGATCGATCCATCTGTATTATATCGTTTCGTAGTATGGGCAAGTCCACCTGCCTCGGACGATCCGACTCATTCAAATCTCCCGACAATCAAAGCATCTACAGTAAGAACGTACCTATCAGGCATTAAGGCCTGGCACCTGTTTCACGACGCCGATTATCCGCACCATGCTACGCCGAAAGTTGAGGCCATTCTGAAGGTAGCCGAGAAACTAGAGCTAAAACGGACGCCAAAAATCCCGAAAAACCCAATTTTGGTAGAACATCTATTCACACTGTTAGATTCGCTATCAGATGGGAGTTTAGAAAACCAGTTAGCTTACACTGTAGCGCTAGTTGCCTTTTGGGGCATGGCGAGGTTGGGTGAATTATTAAAACCATCGCAAAGTGGGAATCAGGTGTTGGTGAAAGATATTCTGTGGGACCCAAATGACGAATTTCTTCAGATACGAATAAGAGAAGCAAAGACGGCTGTGGTGGGTGAAGTTCAGAAAATACACTGTCAACATCAACGTTCCTTGCTCGATCCACTCGGAGCAGTACGAAGACTTATATTAGCTACTGGAGCGACAGAAGACGATGCGTTGTTCTCATACCCTAAAGGAGATCGGAGAATTACCTTGACGAAGACACGTTGTATGAAAATTTTTGATAAGGTGTGGGAGTTAAAGGCAGAGAAGAAACTTACCGGTCACTCGTTTAGGGTAGGAGGGGCATCTTCACGTTGGAATCTGGGTAGCTCGTTAGAAGAGATCGTCGCAGTGGGGAGATGGCGGTCGAAAGCTTATAAGTTGTACATCAGGGAGTATTCAGAAGCAGAGTTACTAGGAACGAAACGTTTATTGGAAGAATCGAAGTCAGAAAGATAGTTTAAAATAATTGGTAGAGCGGTAATTGATCGATATGTTGACATTGCACCTTTATGGCAGTTTGAGATGTGCATTGCGTCATAGACACCTTTCTAGAACGAGGACGCTACGTGCGGTCCTAGCTCTAGTTGGGGTGGGGGAAAGCACCCGACCCGGTGCACCGTAGATGGGCGATCACAGGCTCAGGACGATGCCCCGAGTTGTGGGGAAGAGCTCCCCCATCTACGGTCCCGAGGTGTTCCTACTCCCCTCTACATTGAGGGCCCCCCCCAAAAAACCTAAAGAACTCCTCACAAGGAAACTTTGGTTTAACTAGGACTCACTGACGGACTAGTGAAATGAAATGAAAAGATCTACGTATCTTAAACCAAAACATCAGTTTCTAGTTGCCAAGCTAGATATCACAAAGAGAGAGTGGATGATAAACAGTACCCAAAGGCACGACGGTACCGTTGGTTTCCACGACACAGGAGATATCGTACCGGGCCTGTATCAGGGAGGTATCCTTATACCGGGGAAATGTCTTCCAGGCGCATACACAGAGTCAAACAAGACAAAGAAAAAATTTCCTTCTCACAAGGAAAACTTTTTCCATCTTCTTTTCCCACGCGCCAAGATTTCCTCTCCCAAGATATCTCACGCTCGTGACGGGAAATCCCCTCTGTCATCCCATAGCTCTCACTTTGTCACTCTGAGATCTTTCTCGCACCCACCCTCCACCCGGAAAGATCACCTTTTCCTGACACAAGGGACTGGAGAGGGATTGGTCGTATTTTACTCTTCAGAGTCTCCTAAGGTGGTCAAAGGTTAAGTAGAGATGAGTAATTTTCCTTCCTTTCTTTGTATATCTACTTGTCTGTAATTATGTACGGTGTAGCAGTAGTATAGTCACTGTAGATGGGGTTTGCCTAGCCCTCCGTTCAGAGCTCCCCCATCTACGGTCCCGAGGTGTTCCTACTCCCCTCTACATTGAGGGCCCCCCCCAAAAAACCTAAAGAACTCCTCACAAGGAAACTTTGGTTTAACTAGGACTCACTGACGGACTAGTGAAATGAAATGAAAAGATCTACGTATCTTAAACCAAAACATCAGTTTCTAGTTGCCAAGCTAGATATCACAAAGAGAGAGTGGACTGAACTGAATATATGTTAGGATATATGCGCAAAACACTTTCCTTTCTTTATAAAGACAGTCACTTCAATCCATCCCAGCAAATCTCTTACAACAGTAGTTGTCCTTTGATAGCTATGAAGATATAAAGGATGCTCGAGTCCTGGCTGTTTATGTGGCATGTAGTGAGGCTGAGCGACGTCAACCGGACAGTTAGGCTTATGACTCAAAATCTGGCCAACTGTTGAATCTTAACCTTAGCATCACCTCAGGCTCAGGGTGTGGGATAGAAAGAGACGACGGCAAAGATCACAATCATCACAACAACACATCTCTTACTGCCAGTAACCTATCATTGACAGATTTTTCCAAGCAGGGAAAACTTCAATCAAGATACATGCACTTAGACGGAGGTATGTAAACACTTAGTCAATTTGAACATATATATTCTCTCGATGGTTGTGATCTGAATGGTCAAAAACGAGTGCAGGACACCAGGTTCTTGGCGCAAATGTCTTCTAGGGTTAATGGAATTCTGAGCAGGTTATATTCCAAAGCATTGGCTAGAGATATGGTGATAAGCTGTCATAAGTAGAGGAAAGAACTTGGTAAGGAGCAGGAGACCTTTGATTTGACATCCTTTTAGCATGATTCCTCATGGTATCACAAGATGTAGAAAGGTTTCTACATGTTGTGATGCATGCAGACATCTCCGTGCATTTGCGTCAATTTTGAGTCAGTTCAGGCTCAGCGGCCAGCCAACAGCCAGACCTAAGTAAGTGGAATTGGGCAGTTAGGTTTACGACCCAGGTGATCAACATGGACTCGAAGCTTGTTGGACTTCGTTATATTGACCGACCACTTTTATCGAGCATTCTTAAATTTCACCGGCTTTGAGAAACACTTGCCATGTCATACATACCCACCTGCAGTGGACGGTCGATGGGATGATTTTTAACTTATTACCTCATTTTTTCGACTACCAAACTTGCGAAGTTCGAATGTTTTGCGCACACAAGTCCTTCAGATGTAGGTGACTGTATATCAAGATTTTCCGGAAAGTAACAGGGGATAAAAAGCTATGATAATTTTCAGCAGCGTGAATGAATCGTATTGCTTGAACGACACTGGTCGTGGTGATCAAACATGAAGCTCATTGTCGTGTGATAGGTTCAAGAAGGACCAAATGCATCAAGGCTATGTAAAACTTTCAACATCGCATCGAATTCCATCTGCGATCGATCACAGGTTTTTCAAACACTGTCTAGACAGCAATTTTGAACAATATGGAAAAGCTCGATGATTCAATATGAAAGTGCTTTGTAAATGCCCGGTATCTATTAGATAATTAACATATCTTGACACGTCTCTGAGCTACTTTGCACTTCCAATAGTTCAATTTTCTTGTTAATATTTCACCAGATTTCCTGTTTGCCCACTTGCGTTGCTCCATATCTCTTTGAGTAGCAAATATCAGCTCGCCTCTTATCACTGTTTGTATCTCTATCTGAGAATAGGGTGACATGCTGACAATTTTTTCTAAATGATCATTTGGTCATTACTTACTAGGTGTAAAGCGACCCGAAATTATCAGCTTCATCACTTGGAAATCTCTGCGTCTGCGTTCATCGAGGTGTTTTTTGGAGCACAAGCCACCAGCTGACCAAGACGCGACTCTGAACCCAGTAGAATTCTCTTTTCTGATACAAGGCCTTTATCACACGGTGGAGTCAACAGAGCGGCACCAGGAGAGGATGAGCGTGTAAATTTCTAACCCAACCTAGAGCTCAACTGTGATGGCGCTTTTCAAATGTCCATTTCAGCCCACTTCAGTGCGACTTTTCTCTTTTCTGTTCCAGATTTTTTAACTGGTTTACATTTTTCCTCACCTGTTGTTGAAAATTACCAGGCGTGATCGCTTACTCTACTTTTCTCATCTATACTTGACAGCGGGATGAGCTTCCGCCTTACAGTTATGTGATTGGTAAAACGATTATGTTATCAGTCTTTATTGCTTTTGCTACTATGGATCCAGTTTTATAGCAGCGACCACCTTTCAAGTATATACACCAGATGATCACCAGAGGATTTTAAAACCCGACAAACGCTTTGGATTTAGATGAGCCAGACATGAGATATCTCTGGAAGTATTTTGTAGAACATCAATTGGATACTCGAGCAAAATGCTAATGGCCATGTCGGATCTTGTACACTTTTTGCACCAAAAGCATCATGAAAAGTGCTGGAATATTTTCTCCTTATCAAGTTATTTTGAGGCGGTTGACTTAGCAGAATGTGATGTATACTACTGGGGCACAACGGAAGATCGGAACCCCTTCCACCCATTTTCGGCTCTTGGCTCGAGTTGCGCAATTGTCAATTTATGCTCCATATATCACGTTTTTCAAAAAACGGACGACCATAAGCCAAGTGCCCAACATCCCTAATCCCCTTCAAGGAAGTGGAAATGCACTACAACCATGACGAAAACTTTAAGGTTTGTGCTTTTGGTTGCATTGTATGGCTCAGCCAACATATTTCATGACACAATTATTTTTCGGCATCATTATCGCAATCAGCCGCGATACATGAATCCGTAAAAATTCTAACTTGTTCACATTTCTAAAAATGCATAATTCGCATCCTGATTGATACCTTGCTGATCAGGATCAGCATCAATCATGGTATATAAATCCATTGGCCGGTCTCAACTCACTCCAAGCTTCCATATCCACATACCACAACTTCTCGACTACACTTCATATCATAACAGTTTTCCTCACCAGTTCTCTATATCCATAAACGCATTCACTTTTATCCAACCAGCCTTCACCAGTTTATGATGTCCAATTATAATCGCTTGACCAACTCTTTACCCAATCCCACGCGTCCTTTGCATTACAACACCAATCCTCCAGCTTCTCTTCTCAATATCACCAAAGAAAAAACCTCAGTCAAACATGAATTTCGAATCATAAAACAGATTGGTGCAGGTGGCTTTGGTTCGGTTCACAAAGCTAGGAGCAACATTGATGACTCTCTATGTGCCATCAAAGTCATTCACATCAATCAAAACGGAAGAGACTACACCCGGTCCATACATCGAGAAATTGGAATACTAAAGCAAATCGATCACGACTTTATCATCAAACATTATAGATCCTATGTTGGTTCTCATACAGCTCAAATCGTTCTTGAATTTGCTCCTGGTGGGGATCTTGAAGACATGATCTATGGTTATACTACAATCCCCGAACAAGAGACCAAACTAATTTTACTAGACATCGGTAGCGCACTCGAATACCTTCATGACAGAAGAATAATCCATCGTGACATCAAACTTGCCAACGTTGTGATCGGATCTGATGCACGAATGAGACTTTCTGACTTTGGTCTTGCAACGATAGCTTCATCTGAAGGTAAGACCTCTGGTATCTGTGGAACTACTTATGCACAAGCTCCTGAAATGCTCACACAAGAGTTTTACGGTGGTTCTGTAGATTGGTGGGGCCTAGGGGTTATTCTTTACCAATTGGTTGTAGGAAAGCCACCTTTTGAAGCAAGTAAGTATCTTTCTCTATCACTATACTTCATCTTCCGTAGATTCACTTACTGATTTTTTTGTCTTATTTTCTTATTTATTTTTTCAGGTGATGGCAAGACTCTCGAGGAAAACATTATATCTGGTCCATTGATCATTCCTTCATATGTATCTAAAGATTGCCGCGAAGTCATAGAAGGACTCTTGAATAGGAACGTGGAGCTCAGGACAAATTGTACAACGGATTTAATTTTATCAAATTTCTTTCACGACGAGGTTTCTACTCCATAAACCTTCATTGACGTTTTTCTTGTAGTAATATCTTTCCTTACACTCTTTATCAAAGAACTGGTTTTTTTGATATCTTCATCTTTCTTATCTAGAATTAATACTTCCGTGTGAATTTTCTTCAACTTGTGAGCTTTATCTCTATTGCATCGTTTTTTATATGTTTAATGAGTGAATGATGATGATCATAACTGAAAGACCAAGCGAATATCTTCCCCTTCTGAAGATATATTCATGCTTTTATGATGTGACAAGAGCCAAGTCATGAGTGAAATCAAAATGAGAATTGCCGCCTCTATAAACCGCTGACGTCCATGATCAACGATGCCCACATCAGGGGGATGTCATTACATTCTCTTCATCCGTTGTTCTCACTAGATCCGCGCCAAAAGTAGAAATCATATCAACCTTTATATCACTTCCCTTAGGAAATCATAAATCTCAGCTCATGATAGTTTTGTAGGTGGATTCATCAACACAAGTTCTCACTTGACACTTTCTTGATCCAGTGGATTTTTTTTGCATCAAGTCCATCAAGACTCCCCAATTCTTTCAATAAACACAAATAATATCTTTTTTTTCTAGTCTTACAAAACACACTTACTGAAGAAATAAAAGGTTTTATTCAGAAACACTAGGAAGATTTGATTCTGGCAAGATGATCAGTATTCCCCCCGAAGACAACTTCAACTTTAGATTTGGTTCACTTCTTTCATTTGGGCTCTGTCTACTTACTATTCATCTCTTATCAAGTACTCAGTAGGAAGCTTGCCTGAATTTAGTGGTAAAAGTGATGAAAGAAAGGCTTCAAGGTGGCATAGAATCAAACCATCAAGTCTCTATGAAGGATGGAATTGCAACTTCAAGGCCAGGCAAGGGCTGAAATAAATTTGGATTGCCAGCCCCTATGGGAAAATGTACAATGTGTTGAAGCGGCACCGACTGTAAACCCCTGGACCGTGCTGGAGTGACCCGTTACATACAAATTGAGACTCAAGAGATGATATGTAAATATTATGTAAAGTGCTCTTGAATCCTCTTTACCACGGTCGTCACTCGTCTTAAATCAGCTTCAGGTAGCTTCAATCGATTACATAAGTACATAATTTGACTCTGCTCCCTTGCCGAGATCAGCCCAGACCCCAACCTGCTACATCCAGGCTATCTTGAAAAGAAAATTCGCTGTTACATACCTTGTCGCATCCTTCAAGTTCAACTCGAATCAAAGCCGGCAGACGAGATGAAAGACATCACAGATTCACCTTCAAGCTCATCCCCAATCACTCGCGTTTCAAGACCTGAGATCTCACTAAAAACTCGCCTTTGTCCTCGTCCAAGTACGATCGCTATCGCTGTTCTATCTTATTGGTTTAATCAACGAAACAAATCTCTCCAAAAGTCGAAATTGGTTATCAGACTTTGTAAATGGATAGCTATCTTGATTGCAATACTAAACTGGAGAGTGAGTCGTAAAACTACCAAATGATAATTTGTCATTTGATTCTTTCAGAACTAAATATCTTGTTTATTTTGGGAATTACAGGCTGTACCATTTTATTGGCATGTTGCTACACTCTTTCCGATTCTTAAAGTTAAATGTAGAAGATGGAGATTAGGTTCAGATAATGAAGCATTTGTTAGAAGTCAAGGTGTGATTGGTATGAATCCTTTTGAGGTGAGAACGGTTACAAAACATTGCGCGACTTGGAATGCATGTAAGAGATCGATCTACTTGAGAAACATCCAGTTTCACATGTGAACTTTCTGAAGCTAATGATGAACCCCTGTGATTAAATATGATTTCTTGTAGGTGATTTTATGATGCATATGTCAAATTCATCATATGCAGCTGCTTTGGATGAAGCTAGATGTGATTGGCATGTGAACAAACTCGGAATCTTGATGAGAAATGATATGGAATATATCAAAGTGATCGTTGCTTCGACTCACCTTGCTTTTCTCGTGGAGATTCCAGTAAGTGTTTTGATGTTTTTTTGTGGCTCTCTTTAACGACAAAGTATTGATATCTCACATACAGATGCTTGCCGATTACGAAGTCGAAGTGAGACCCGTCAGTTGGGACAACAAATGGGTGAGTTTCTCTTATACTTCAAGTTACTTTGACAGACACGAATGGCTGATCTGCTTTGTTCATTGACACTTAGGTTTATCTGCTTTCCAAATTCACCACTGCCCCGCCAAAAGGGTCAACTACTAGAACTCTCAACGTTAGTATCCTCTTTTGGGGACATTTCTAAAATCTACGCGTCGCTAACCTCTTACTATCAAACCCTACATCTTACATACATACTTCTTCTCCACTTGATCAATCTTCTTTTACTTTTTCACACTAGTGCATCTCAATTACCCGCACGGTACACAAAATCGGTCGACGAACAGTTCCTCCAGCAAAAGTATATGCAGCTGGAGGCTTTGGTCCAGATGAATCGAATTGGCATCGGATTTGTAAATTACGTCAAGAACGAAAACCGATGAGACAAAAACTAAGTGCATCACAAGAATGGTTATTGAATGGTGAGCCATTTGATGGAATGGATCGATTTGAAGAACAACGTCAAAGGAATTTAGAAATCATTAGATTCGCTTTAGATGGTAATTTAGGTGTAGAAGCTTTGAAAGATTTATAAAAAAAAAGATTTCATAGGATCGGTTTGTTTTTCCTGATGATTCATACATACAATATACATACCTGCAAACGTTCGTTATCTTTTTGTCTTTTCTGCTTAGTAACAATGTGAAAGATCTTTTTGGTTGATCAAGGAGTTGGACTTCTTGAAATTGATTGAGATCAGTAACTTGTTGTACATACATCACTGTGAATCATGTAAAGATGGTTTTGATCTGCCATGCTCTTTCAGTACTACATTGTGAGAATGTCAATTCATATCTTTTTCATTTGGCTTTATCCTTCCAAGTCCCAAGAGACTCTTTAGATTTCATGAATTGCAGATTCATCCTGGCAACATATTCTAGTTGGTAATCTGCCAATCAGGTTTCTTCCTAGAAGAGCTTCGATTTTCATGTGCCATTCCGGTGAACAATGGGTTTGGCAATCGCAATAGCTTGTAAGAGTTGTGATTTTGTGATTTTGTCTGTATTGTTGTTCACAGTCAGACGCCAGCTTGGATATTTTTATCCAAGGAAGTTCCATTTTTTATTTCCATGACTGATGTCGATGAAAACAGCAACAAGCTGAACATGAGATCTGGGTGTACAAAGTTGAAAGTGCAAATGACGACTTGGCCTTGTGGACAGTGGGAATATGTTTATGGCTTTGTGAAAATATGTTGATGTCTTTGTAGAGGGTTCTTGTGTCTCGCGTTTGAGAAATCACAACCAGCTCGCGTCGCAATCGCCAAGTCGGACATCGACCGATCCACCTCAAAAAGATATCAGAAAGTCAATTTACTCTGGCCAACTTGTACTTCAAACATTTCACTTTCAAAACTCATATCTTTCAACTCCCCAAAACTTCAACCACTTTTAAACGTTTGATCATGTCGGAACCAAAGAAAGCAAGAGTAGAAGGACTCTTAATTGGAACTCATAGTGGTACTTTTCATGCTGATGAAGCATTAGCCGTGAACCTTTTAAGAAGTTTAGAAGAATATAAATCATCACGTAAGTTTCACCAAATCTTAATCAAACGGATATTGTTGAAAAAACGGTTGACTGAAAAATCCGGTTTGGTTTTTTTTTTGGATTGGATCACTCCTTTCTTCTTTTAGGTTTGGTTCGTACAAGAGATCCAAAAGTTTTAGAAACTTGTGATATTGTGGTAGATGTGGGAGGAGAATATAAACCTGATTCACATCGATATGATCATCATCAACGTGGTTTTAATGAAACATATTCGAGTTCTCATCTTACTAAACTGTCTTCTGCTGGATTGATTTACAAGTAAGTTTTCTAAAATTTTTGAATTTGACTTTGAAGTTTTCACTTGACCTTACATAGGATTGATAGATGTGTGTGTGTGTGTGTGTGTTTAGACACTTTGGAAAACAAATCATTGCTACTTATTTAAAGTTAAAATCAGATGACGGATCATTACCGATCTTGATGGCTAAAATGTATGATGATTTTGTAGAAGCTATTGATGGGATTGATAATGTTAGTTTTAAAACCTTTCATACATATGAAGAGATCTAATCGATTGGAATTCTAATGTATATCTAATGAAAACCATCCAAATTGTAGGGAATCAATCAGTACGAAGCTGTTAATCCGGATGGTAAACCTGCTGAAGTTGAAGTTCGAAAGAAATATAGGAGTAGTACAAGCTTGAGTGATCGGATCTCTCGGGTTAGTAAATTTCTAATATTGGAATCAAGAAACATTCATCGAATTAGCTAGTTGATCCATACCATTTTCTTCGGTTTTAGTTGAATCCAGATTGGAACGAACCCAGTAATTCGGATATATTAGACGTCAGTATCTACCGCAAAGATCAGGTATTTTGACTTTGCTTATTGAATCCTTTGATTGTCTGAGATAATTATAGGCCAAGTTTGAAGTAGCCTCCAAATTGGCCGGTTCCGAATTCTTTGAACGTCTGGATTATTACGCTAAATCTTGGTTACCAGGTCGAGATTTAGTAGTCGAGGCTCTTAAAGATCGGTTTACTAATGATGTTCAAGATCCACAAGGTCGTGTGCTGGTTTTTGAACAATTTTGTCCATGGAAGGTTTGTAATAAATCTACAATATATCCTCAGTTCCATACCAGAACACCAAAGACTGATAAGGCTTGCGGTGCTTTGAATGTTTCCCAGGGACATCTTCATACACTTGAAGCTACTTTAGAAGCTTCGTCTACGGGTGAAAAGGTGTTACCACTCTATGTATTATATGCTGATGAATCAGGAGGTTGGAGAGTTCAGGCAATTCCAAAAGTACCAGATGGATTCGAATCACGTAAAGCTTTACCAGAAGCTTGGAGAGGAATAAGAGATGAAGCCTTAAGTCAACTGACAGGTATACCAGATTGTGTGTTTGTACATGCGGCTGGATTTATCGGTGGAAACAAAACAAGACAAGGTGCGGTGGAGATGGTTAAGAAGGCTCTTGCTCTTTGAAGATGTTTTGAAAATGGGGTTTTGAGCTTTTATGATTACAATTGGGAGTTGGTCAAAGTAGGTGTAACGTTTGCTTTTTCCTTACTCGAGTGAAAATGTAGATATGCAAAATCTGGGATGCTAGAAATGGAGTCAGGTTTGTTTGTGAATTGATTGAAACGACGATGGGCGGTAATCCAAAAGAAGTTTGATCATGGATCAAAATCGCGAATACTCCATATTTCGGAATTTGTCGATCTGCCTACTATGTACTTACTGACTTTGTGGGGATCTCTGAATATAGCCCCAGAAGTTTGGAGTTGGGTGACAAATATACTCAACAGTTGATGTTGGTGAGGAGTAGTAGACATGGGCAACTGGTTGCCTGGGCTCAGGATGAGAGTTTGAAGGTGTTCCCAAAAAGTTGCAAGCTAGGGATGGGGTGAAGCGTCTAAACCTTTCCAGAGGAAGACGAAGACTCCCGTCAAAGCCACATACGGCTGCCGCAGTCAGCTAAAATGACTTGTATCCGCTCTTCAGAATTTAGAAACTCAGACTGATGTCATGTAGTGAGAACGTCAATAATCTCTGAAGAAACGGCCACTTGAACAAACTAGTGGCAACGTACAGAAGAACTGATGAGGTCCTTTGCAAACAAATATGTATGTTGGCGTAAGGAATATATCGGTTATAATACAACGTACGGAATAAGATCTATTACACCACAAAGTGGAACTAAGAGTAGGGAAAGGAGATTCAATTAGAGGCAGCAAGAGACGCCCTTCTAAGGGCAGAAGCATTTGTGATGGCAAAGATTTTGGTTATACTATCCCGAACTCTTGAAACGCTGTGTGACGCGAAAAAAAGGAATATACCAATGTCAGACATCAATCAGGAAGCAGCCCAGATCTGATTTTCTTATTCACTCACTTGTATTCAATCAAGCTACCCTGAGTACGCATGACATCTTCATGAGCAATACAAACCAAAGTGAGATACTGATTGATTTCATAATATGATACCACTCGACCTGGTTGATCTACTATCTCTTGATTTCCAACTTCCCTATGTCCACCAAAACTCGTGTCCAGCTTGACATGACTGGTTATCATCTTTCTACCTCTAGTGCTGGATTTTGATTCTTGTTCTTCAGTCTTCAGCTCACCAGATTGAGATAACGGGGTGTGGTCGAGGACAGGAGTCGTGATCGAAGCTCTTGATCTGGTTCTTGGGCTCGAATCTCGACCGTGACCTCGACTAGTACTACGGTGCTTTTGAGGACTTCTTGAGCCAGAGGGTTGGGTGACTGCCCTTCGCCCTCCATTACTGGAAGCCGGAACGACAGGTCTAGTGACAGGCGAGACTTGATGAGGAACACCATATAGCTCTGAAAGGTCGGTGAAGATGTCCATGAAATCTGAACACATTTCTAGCAAAGGTTTTTCCGTTGGTGAGGAATCAGTTGCAATGTAAAGCTTTGTCCAAGTGTCAAACTTAAAATGAAGGGCGCAAATGCAGTCATTAGCAACGTTAGAGATGTAGTTGTGACATCTCAGCGATTTTAAGATGCCAGCTGGCGTACTAGGATGCAATTTTCGACTCCACTTTGTTGGGCAAGAACATTCATGAGCTGTTCAAGGGCCGCCTGTTGAGGGATGATCTTCATAATTACCCGGCTAAGAGCATCATATATCGAGTAATCGAAGACGGTGGTAAGTTTGTAGGTAATCCGCTGACCGAGTTCAATGGCGATAGCAGTGGTAGCGTAAATAGAAAGCTCTCGATCCGAAAGTTCATCCGTTAGACGGTCCTTAAATTGCTCGATAATTTCTTTGATGTTTATTCGATGTGTATGATGGTGGGCACAAAACAGGTACGATATGAACCCAATATGGTACAGGCAACCAGGACAAAGGAGGATATAAGTTCAAATCTAGGTTGTCAAAGCCATAGTTGAGAGACGTGTGGTCCGGGGCTATGCGAAGGAACAAACATTTACCGTTACGATAATCCTGAGTGACAGCATCGATTTTGTGCATAAAGATCTCGAAGTGTAAGGAGGGATTGATTTCGTATGCTTTGATCAAGGTCATGGCAAGTTGTGGGATAATAGTCAGATAGCTTGACTGAAGGTTTGATCCAAAGATGCAAAGCAGTGTGTCAGTGAATGATTCTTCCTTAGGGTGTATGGAGCGTGGAAGTGCGGATTGACGAAGGGACATGATACACACTTGGGCATCGATTACAAAGATCACCGCACCCACTTGTGCAAATGGCATTGCGAATTCATCAGACTCCAGAGGACCAGGAAGATCCCAAATTTCGAAATCTATAAATGAGCTTGAGAAGAAAAGGTGAAAGATCGCAAGCTTGACAATTTGTGAGTTCAAATCCGGAACTCTGAAGAAATGAAGAGTAAAAGAAACGTGACAGACTTTATGTCGTCTTGAGTGATTCTTCGGGTGGTCTCAAGATGGAGGGTCTGATCAGGTTGAAGCTAGATTTAGTGAATGGGTAAACAGAAGCCGTCATCAACATCCGATCAACATCCAAAAGTCCACATTCAAGATTGGCACGCAATTTATAGGACAGACCTTGTGGAATACGACCTCGCGTATAGACGATTTGCCACCACTGAGCTTAAGCGAAAAAAACAAAGATCGTTATCGAGAGAAGAAACTATCGATAAGCCTTCTTTACAATTGGTTCAACCACCAGAATGAAGAGAATAGCCATCTTGAAGAGATCGATGTACCTTCTAGGTCCCATGAATAAGAGCTTTGGGCGGTCAGGATGGACAGGTTCGAATGCTCCTTTGGGTCGATCTGTTGGAAAAGCGAGAAGCGAGAAGACAGAACCTTCCATGACAGTTGATGGGCTTTATTGTATTTCGATGACAGCGCTGGTGTTGATATGATCAGTGGCTGAGGAAAGTGATTATGTAATGGCATTGGGCTGGAGCCTGCTGGACAACTACAGTCTAACCCGCGCTGTTGTATACCCGCGCATATGCATATCCAGCCAAAATGCATAGGTTTTGGTCTCCACCACGCTGGTGCGGGCCAAAACAAGATTTTAATTGCATATTGCATGATGCATAGGGTCAAAGCAAAAAAAATTATATCTTGGAAGCGGTATTGCATAGGTCAAACCCAGTGATGTGGTGGTGATACTGACAAAAAGCAACAGCAGTTGTGCTTTGGAATGATCAGCAAAGTGATATCACCCACCTCACACGATCTTCGGCTCCCTTAGATCAATTTGCATCTTTTTTCATCATGTCTGCTACTGAAAACAAGGAATTAGCTCACATAGAGGGCACTGGTACAGCTTCTGGTCTCAAATTGGACAACTCTTTGCAGAAGTATGCCGAGATGCTTGAGTCCGAGCTGTTTTTTGGTAACAAGAAACAAGTGGCAATAACTGATTTCTTCCAACGTGTGACTATATCTAACACTTGATTATCGATAGCCTTCAAAAATACTTCAATTTCTTTCTTTTTGTACATGTCGTACCAAATAAGCACAAGTCCTCAAAAGTTATTGTTTGTTGACTGTTTTTTGTAACACATTGTACTTGATAAAGCATGTTCTTGAAAACAATTGTTTTTGTTTCTTTCTGTACATATCGTACTAAATAGACAACAAATGTCCTCAAAATTAAACACTTTCTTACTGAAGTTTTCCCACCTTCACCCTCTCTTGTCCCATATGGGTGGGGTAATACAATAACCGTACTAAGAGCATCCACACTCGTTTGCGGTTGTTAATTTGGTCACGTGCGGTAACAAACACAACATTAAGTAAAAAGTTACTTAACTCAACCAAATTTCGCACTCGTTTGCATTAGCAGCGCTGTAACTTTTATAACTTTACAGATAGTGCATGTACTCCGCACCGGTCGTGCAGTAAGGTAAAGTTTTAATTTTTTGAGTACACATCACCTGCTTTCATGGCCAGTTTTCATGTGATAGAGGCACTGTTCTCTTCTTTGCACTAAGATACTAATACTCCATCTACACATGAAGACCCGATATCATCCTGTTCATCTACTCGATCGATAGATCTTAATTTAAAATTACAAATTTAACATGAGTTTGTTCAGATCTTAATACATGAATTCCAATTAAAAAACAAAGGCTTTACTACATCGAGAAAGCTTTTAATGAGTCTGAATACACATAATGATCTTGTAAAAGATTTAAAGATTTAAAACTAGGAAATAAAAATCCAAACTTCAATTTTTAATTTGTATCACTTGATCCTAAAAGTCCTCCAATGATTGGTCTTTTAATGTTGATTTTCTTAAATATTGACCTCTACATAGCTATATGAATCTAGACATCTTTCATTTTCATCTGAATGGTTTGGAGTCGAGTTCAAGATGGTTGATTGACTTATTTCAATTGAAGACATCGATCGGTGTCGAACGTTCTCGAGTTGATTCATGCAACTGTAAGGCTTGGAATTCATCGTGTGTGAGTGGTGAAAAGGAGATATTGGTTGTTGACTTTGGTGTTGGAGGTCTGGTTGAGTTTTGTTTTTGGAGTCGAGTTGCCGGGAACAAGTCGTGATGTGTGATACCGCATGCGTTAGCCAATTGGTAAATTTACCGATTCGCTAACGCAAAATGACCGAAAATTAACTACCGCGGGGCTAATTTTTCACCGGTGTGGAAAAGACCCCGCGTTTGCGGTAAATTTAACCTTACCGCACCCGACTTACCGCACGAGTGCGGATGCTCTAATGCATAATTCTATGCAATACACCCCAAAATCTAAATGCATATTTTTATGCATTTTGGGGGTGTAGGTCAAAAAGCATAACCCGTCTAATTGCATAGGAAAGTGAGTCTCCCCAAATTATGCATTAGCGCGGGTTAGACTGTATGAGCAAGAACGGGGTCGGGCAGTCAAAACAGACTTCTCCTGCACATTCAATTTTAAGAGTGCAGGCAGGTGCAGGCACCTATGTTGACTGTAACACACACAGGTGGATCCCGGCGCCGCACGGCCACGTCCGCGCCCTCCCAGAGGGGCTTATGAGTCTGACCAATTGTTGAAACCTGACGTGAACATTGCAAGGATCAAGTGTTGTGATGTAGTTTTTTGCACTTTTCTCATTGATATCCACACTCGTCGGGAATTGGTGATCTTGAAAGGCGAAAACCATTATGAAATATGAATGATGATACTGTTAATATTTAGCAATCTGCAAGGACAACCTCGGATTTGTGCATTGGGTGGAGACCATTGTATCCACACTGATACGATGTACTTCCATTAATGTTTGTACCTCGTTGAATGGGTTTGAAGTCCGTGCTGCATTACTATATACTGATAATAGTGATATATAGAAGAAACCCCAAATAGAAAATCATGATGAAATTGAAGTACAAATATCAAGCCTCATAGGCAACACAAATTGAGCCTCTAAAATTAATGAAAGAAATCCATAAAAAGAAAACAAGACCAAGAGGGTGATAGCCGCAGATGGTACATAATTGGATACTTAAAGACTGGTATATTATTCGGTTGAGTAATTTGTATATGAGATCATTACTAATCTTCGAGAAGTGCTTAGAACTTTTTGTAGGCCACATATCTTCAGGGTGTCCCCTGACTTGATCCTCAAGCCATTCGTGACAGATGGTGACAACCCCTTTACATCCTTTTCACATAAGTGGCTCTCCCCTTCGGTGTCGTAGTCTACTATTCTTGGCTTTCTTAGCGGCTTGGACTATGTTGACATTGTCTTTATTATTCAAAGAAGACCACAGTGGAGAGAGGATTATCACCAAATCAGTTAAATAAACTAGTTTCGGTGACAACAAGATGTAGATGAAGAGAAGGCTCTTACGAGGTTTAGCCTTGCCGCGAATCTTTGTGATTTTGGCAGCTAGAGCTTCAGATTTTTCAGGTGTTTGCTTTGCAGTAGGCAGTTTGATGAAATCCCGCAATAACTTTCTGTGAGGAGGCAATCAGAATATTTCCGTCAGTTTGGCTTCTTCAGTGTCTCTCAGGGTGAGCCATCTTATAGATTCACACCAGAGCATCCATTCAGAGACAAAAGATGGACATGTTATTTGACAAAGACTTACATGATTTGGTCAATGAGCTTATTGATGGCATCCAGATCCTTTTGGGCTTTTCCCTTATCCGATAAGATTTTTCGGCTAGCATTCTGTTTGTTCTCAGAGCAGATACCTCTGATTGCAGCCATTTTGTAATAATCGGCGGTGTTACCTGGTCTTTGGAGATCTATGACATGACCGGTCATTCGGCTGACTTCATCCATCAGATTGCCGATCTCTCCATTGACCCCGTCTGTCGCAGGCGTGAAACCACAATCTTCCGTTAGGGCTGAATCACTTGTTCCTGCTGAACACGTCTCCAAGAGACAGATCAAAGCCAAAAAGACGATAAAAACTTTGTGTCTGAAGAAGAGAGTAGTGCGATTTGACTGTGGCGATAAATATCTAAGTGTAGTAGTCATATTGTGCGAGTTAAAGGAATGCCAGCAAATCCTCAGGTAATTGGTTAATTATTGAAGTTTAGCTCTAAGGTGTTAGACAGGGAACATGCAACTGACGGACGAGTATAGGGAAATATATGAACACTTGAGTCCTCTTTTATAGACGAAAAGAGTAAGGTGCCTTTGAATTCAAGAAAAAGGCATATCTATTTTTAGCTGCCAGGCGTCAATCAGCTACCTGGGTACGCCGGTATCCCTAGAACAGAGGCTTCTTGAGCTACCGGGCATTGACCAAGTGTACACCGGTGTCAATGCCGATTGATCTTCCAATGATCTTCCAATGATCTTCATTGTCGAATTCTCGGTTTCTGACCTGGACTTCTCTCAACTTCAGGTAAATGATCCCCTTAGAGACTATGGGACACTCGGTCTCGTATTCGGTCACTTGTCTTCCGAACACCAAGCAAGCTCGATGCATACAAACCGAAGCTATACTCAAAGCTGAATGTAGGTCAAGCTTCGTGATTAGCAAGAAGCCATAGCGCTGGCTTCTCCGGGTCCCACTAAGGATTTGATTCAGCCAAGCTTGGTCAATGCATACAACAGCCTCTGGTACAAGAATCGTTTTTCGCTTCACAATTGGCTTTGAAATGGGGTCTGCTCATTACACTACAGCCCAACCTCCAGAAATTCGCTCCAGATCCTGTCACAAGTCCCAATATCTTGTAGGGCTTTCTTGTTCTATAGTCTTGCATCTTCTGTAGTTGGTACAATACACAATTCCTGAGGAGCACAAAATCTTCAGAACATCAGGATGAATAACTTTGGTTTTTGAAGGAAGTCCATTGATCAATTATTAAGCTTAAATAAGCCCCTCCTCCGATGCGGCAACGTCCGCTCTTGAAGAGCGGCTTAGACCTTATACATACCCTGACCTTAGCCTGAGACCAGCAGGAATTTCAAGCATCTTTGCTTGAAACCCCTTTTTGAGGGCTCTAAATGTTGTAGAAACTTGTAATGGATTCTTTAAGCTGTTCTGCTGCTCTTCCTCTGATATTTACCGCATCACCACTCGTAGATTGTGAGGAAATTGCATTCCAATATCCAGTGATGTCAAAGGGTTCAGCATGCATGTAGGCCCGCATGCTAATAATGACTCAGATTTACAAGAACTCAACAGCTCAGATTTATCACTTCACTCAAGTAAAGTGGCGCTGAAATTAGCACAAAAGGCTTATAAGAAGCCCTGATGAATTTATTGCAAGCTTTTACAATGTTGAGAGCCCTCAAAAAAGGATTGCTAGCAAAATTGCTTAACATTCCTGCTGGTCTCAGGCCAAAGTCCAGGTATAAGCCCCAAGAACATCTTTGAGAGCGGAAATGGTTGCATTGGAAGAGGGTCTTGGTCAAGCTTAATCAATTATTGATCCTCTTGCAGGAAGGAGAATGCATTATTTAGGTCCTTGGTAAGTTTTGTTTCAAAGACACAGTCACCAAATTTTAATCCCCAAATTTTTTGACACCGTCTTGAGAAAACTCAGAGTGAGATACATGAAATCTGGATAGAAAGATTTGAAGGGAATGGGCACTGGTTTTAAGTAAGATGTGATGAATAGTTGTGTGATGATGTGGTTATTCCTTCTTCTAGAGTTAGGGTATACAAAGTTGTTCTGGAAATTTCCAGAAGGCTTTTTCCAGAACGCCAGAAGTTTTGTTTTTGGTGTGTTCTGGCGTTCTGGTGTTCTGCAACTTTGAATGCCCCACACTCCAGAATTCCAGAAGCCTGAGTACACTACCGCTGGCACTCCCCTCATCCCCTCAGAAACCAAATCTTGTCTCTCTCTCATCTCAGCACTTCCGTTCTCACATCTCAATTCTGCTCTACATGCCATTCCTCCCGCAATAGCTCTAAAAACCGACTATAATCACTTTAATGTCTCCACCAATTTAGGCTTAAGATCGAACTCAAAAGATTCTGTAAGATATATACACTTGAAATACATTTTGGTTTGAAGGAGGTCTTGTTCCTTTTTGATGAGATGAATGAAAAAACAAAACATGCATCTCTCAAAGAGACTCCTGCCGGGTGTATATCTAAAAATCCATTTGCATAGTCAGATTTTTCTATCAGACTTTCATGGAAACAAGCTCTGAATTTGTTCGCTCATTAGAAACAAACACAGACTGGCGATCGATTTCAAAAGAACAAAAGAAATCAAGATAACATTCTTTTTCATTTGGAAAAGTTTGAGACACAACGATATAGGTAAGACAACAATAATCGAGTTGATGACACATCTTGATTATTTTTGAGAAACCTTTGAAACTCAACAACGAGTACAAAGTGAGACTTGAAGAATGTTGAAACTTGACAAAAAGTACAAATTGAGACTATTCTCAATACGATTATGAAATGAATCCGCTTAGATCGACTGTTGTGCTTGAAAACCTAGAGAAAATGGATGAAAATCATAAGCATAAAAGCACCCCTGTGTATCAATTGAATTGCAGTGAGAGCTTTGTCTTGGTGTATCGATCGATTCACGGCGAATGAGCATTTAAGAGTTTAGAACGAGCGTGATTCAAAGCCGATCTTGATATCTGGAATGGGTTGCATACAGAAGTTTGGTGATCTGGAGTTCAATTTGAAAGTCGACCGGAAGGCCTGAAGTGCAGATGGGTAAATTCCTAAAGTCGATGTTGTGATAACTTGATCTTCTTCGGTGGGCTCGAGGTGGGGTGGTGGCATGATGAGTTGTTGTGTTTTCCAGAACGCCAGGACGCTGCCAGAAGGGTTCTGGCGTTCTGGAAATAACCTTCTGGAAATTGCCAGAACAACTTTGTATACCCTAAGTGGGAAGAAGAGGAGTATATATATTCCAGATCTTGGCATCAACTTGTGGTTGGTGCTTAGGTTTGCTTCTCTTTTGAGTCAGGTTTGGGTTAGGTTTAATATTACTAGTTAGGTCATAGTAACTCTTTTTATTTAAGTGACTTTTAATACTGAGCCATGAGGTGTGATCACTATGCTTTTGTACAAGTTCACTATATTTACATGTGTGTTTGTTAGCCCATGGTCCTGTACACAGGGCTCAGGGCTGACAAACACCTCATTGAATTAGGATCACAAGTTCACTAAAAGAAATAATCACTTGTCGTGGTATTCACTATACCACGTTGTTAGGTATTATGTATTATGTACGTTATGTGTTACGTCTGTTTTCATTCAGGAGGTTTAGATGTCAAGGACTTCAGCTCGAGGTCATTTGATTTCAAGTTGAAGAGAATTCAGTGGAAATTTACTTACGAATGTAGTGATGATTGGTAATGATTGGTGGTCATGGTCTGAGTCCGGTGTGCTTTTCTTTTCTTTTTGGGAATAGGTCGCTTGTGACCTGCGACTATTACGTTTATGATCTCTTATGTGTGTGTTCATTATATATATATCTAAAGACTTGTTTCGCTCAATTTCTTTCCTCATCGGAAAGAAATTGTAAGTGTTTCTTCGTACACTATCATCTAGCTCAGATTAACAAACTAACTGCTTACTGTGCCCACTAGTTATTATCTCTTACTTATAACTGTTTCCGCTCGATTCTCTTTTGAATCTGTCCTGTTGCACTGTGCACAGGTTTGTTCTGATTTCTCTATTTTCTGTTTTTCTCTATCTACTTACTGATTTCTGTGTGTGTCAGGTGTGTTGATTATTCGTAGCTTTCTAGCTCGTGGCTTGTTGCCGTGTTTTACTTACACTGCACCTGATACCCCAGGTTAGTAATCAAATCATCGGAAAGAAATTTTATTATCTCTTACTTATAACTGTTTCCGCTCGATTCTCTTTTGAATCTGTCCTGTTGCACTGTGCACAGGTGTGTTGATTATTTGTAGCTTTCTAGCTCGTGGCTTGTTGCCGTGTTTTACTTACACTGCACCTGATACCCCAGGTGTGTTGATTATTCGTAGCTTTCTAGCTCGTGGCTTGTTGCCGTGTTTTACTTACACTGCACCTGATACCCCAGGTGTTCTTTATTCAAACCGACAAAAGCCTTGAAGCTTTAAAGCTTGCTTTCGAACTCGAGTTCGTTCTTTCTCATGGTAGCAAGAGTCTTGAATTTATTCAACACTACTCAAATCTCCGACGATCAACTACTTCTACAACTTGTATGCAACCCAACGACAAAGACCCTGATACTCCTACAGACACCGAATCAGTTTCTTCCGGATCAGAAGGATCGTACAAATCAACAGACACCGTTAGAAAATCGACTGGTTTAAAACCTCTCTTGTTATCCCCTAAAACACTTTTCTCGCCTTCTAAATCTCTTTCTGCTGCTATGTCAACCAATCACTCTTCTGTTGAGGCTTTGTCACCTCTACAACTCTTCATACAACGTACTACCAATGCTCTTAGCAAGTTTGTCATAAAAAACGAACTTACTGATGAAAATTTCAACCACTGGAATTTGTTGATTCACAAAGCTATTGAATCCCTTGGATACGAATCTTATCTGGATCTAAAGGATTTTAAAGATACTACGTTAACCGAGGAGAAACATAAGAAGATTAGATTCATCCTTACTACTTGGATTTCAAGCAAGTGCGATGGCATCAACGGCGAAAGAGCTCGAGACGAGTTAACAGTCAGAGACCCAGTCACTAAGATCATGACTATCAATTACGATCCTTTCCTACTTTGGACACATTTAAACTCTTATCACGCCAGCATCTCTGAGGCTAAGCTCAAGCATATCGAGAATGCTCTTCACTCCATGTCTCAACTTCGGTCTGATTCCTTGAAAGTTCATATCGACAAATTCTCATCCATACTTCGCGAATTTAAGAAGTACGGTGGTGACATGGATACATCTCAAGAAGCTAGAACGTTGATAAAAAGTCTTAAACCAGGTTACGAAGTAACCATACAAATTATATATCGTGTCATTAAGCCGCTTACTTTAGAAAAGGTCAAACATGAATTATTGATGTCTGAAGAGGAACAATCTTACACTTCTCCTTCTTTAATACAATCTACTCATCATACTTCTCACTATCATGCTGGTCCAAGTCACCTGACCAGGTGCACTATTGATCGGTGTGTAGGTAACACTTTCCAAAACCCACACAAACCTGATCAGTGCTTCAAGCAACCGGCTAATTTCGCCAAACGAGACGAATGGATGCAGAAACAAGACGAGAACAAGAAACGTTTCAAGAGACGCAATCATCATCAATCAAACAGTGCAGAATCAGCTAACTCAGTTAGAGGTGTGAAGATAGTACGACCACCCGCAGCTTCAGCTAGTCATGCTATGACGTTCTTCATCAAATTAAAACCAATCTCGAATACACCTATTGTCAATCCTCAACCTTCAGTATCTACGGATGTGATCTCAGTGATGGATGTATCTTCGGCATATATACACGCTCAGCTCGATCCAAATTTTGTGTACCCTCAACCATCAGGTAGAGTTGTTAGTTCCCTTCAGTCTGACGACAATCACCCTACTGCTCAAGGATCTGAGCTAGTCGATCTTGATGCGTCGGCTTCCTCAACTATCCCCACGGATGGTCTATGGGCCTTGAACGACACCGGTGCATCACACCACATGTTTAACGACATGAGTTTATTTGATGCTGCTACTGTTAAAACACTTGAAGACTCCAACAAACAACTTCGTTTGGCAGGAGGTAATGCGTCGCTAGCTGTTCATTCCACCGGGTCTGTTAAGTTAAGAGCTGGTGATGGTACAGTCTTTACTCTGGCCGACTGTCTATACGTTCTGGAACTTAGCCGAAATCTAATTGCTGGAGGTGCTTTGCTAAAGAAGGGGGTGGTCACGTTAATCAATTCATCAGACCCTGAATGTTTCAGTTTAGTGATGGGACAATGTGCTCTTTTCAACAGTGCATTTTCCGGGAATCTTATGCTCATCGCCCTAGAACCTGTGAGTTCACTCATCTCATCTCAGCATATCAACAACACTCAATCTCACTCTTGTCGTCTGCAACATCAACGACTAGGTCATGTGAGCCACAAGTATCTTAACGAAATGGCTAAACATGGAAGTGTGGATGGGTTGTTCACTGGGTTTCCTTCCTCTAATTCGTCATGTCCTGTTTGTACTATGTCAAAATCTAAGAAGTTACCTTTTTCCGGCTCTCGACCTTGTTCAACTACTTTTCTTCAGAATGTCCATGTGGACCTGAGTGGCATTAATCGTGTCATGGGTATCCATAATGAATCTTATTATGTCTTATTCACGGATGACTTTTCATCTTTTCGTCACATATTTCCACTCTGCAATAAAACCAAAGAATCAGTTTTCAACGTTTTTGTCAAATATATAGCATTAGCTGAACGACAAACTGGTCGCCACTTGATTCAATTCACTATGGACCAAGGAAGCGAATTTGTAAACTCGATAATGCAAGGTTTCTGTGAAGACACGGGTATTGTGCTTCATTTTACCGCTAGTCATACCCCTGAACAAAACGGAGTGGCAGAAAGAGGTAACCAAACCATAACCACTCGTGCGAGATCCTTAATGACTCAGTCAGGTGTTCCGCTTAGCTTCTGGTACGAAGCATGTGCGACAGCTGTCACTACAAGAAACATAACATTTTCTGGTCAGAAAATTAAATTATTTGTATACAAAAATCTGGAAAGGTCAGAATCAGAGCGAAAAATATAAAAAAATATGCATCCTGTTCCTTGGTTTGAGATCTCCAATCTGCATATTTTTCCGTATTTTTAGGGTTCATATTGGTGAGTGTACTCACAATACACCCTCATAATCATCAGATTACCACCTGTAACGGATGATGAAATTTGGCTGATCAGTGCTGAGAGAAAGTTTTGATTACTATAAAACCCCATAACTTTGTCAATTCTGGCTCAAAACACTTGATTTGAGGTGCATTAGAAAGCTGAATTCCTGAACTACAACTCTCATTGCGACACACAATGTGTAATCCAAATGACTGACATTCTATTTGATGATATGTGAAATTCAATTTCATTGGGGATATCTTTCTTTGAAGGCCCGCAACGTATTTGCTCCATTTATGAACTACCTTAAGGCAAATACCAGCTTTCCAATGCACTCAAAATCGAGTGTTTTGAGTCATAATTGACAAAGTTATGGGGTTTTGTAGTAATCAAAATTTTCTCTCAGCACTGCTCAGCCAAATTCCAGCATCTGTTACAGGTGGTAATCTGATGATTATGAGGGTTTATTGTTAGTACACTGACCAATATGAACCCTAAAAATACGGAAAAATATGCAGATTGGAGATCTCAAACCAAGGAACAGGATGCATATTTTTTCATATTTTTTGCTCTGTTTCTGACCTTTCCAGATTTTTGTATACAGATAATTTAATTTTCTGCCCAGAAAATGTTATGTTTCTTGTAGTGTGTATTCATCACCAATCGAACAGTCACATCAGCTCTTCCAAGTGGGAAGACTCCTTTCAAAATCTGGTATTTTTGAAAACCTAGTGTGGAGCATCTCAGGGTATTTGGGTGTCAGGCTCATGTTCTTATCAGAAAAGAACAAAGGTCTAGCAAATATTCCGCACTCACAACAGAAGGTGTTCTGATTGGTTTTCAAGATGACAACTTTAATTATCACATTTACGACTTAGACTCTAGAAAGATCACGCTAACTCACAATGTGTCTTTTTGTGAATCCGTATTCCCATTTATGCTAAATATGAAGTCACCATCAACAACATCTCTTCCTCTGAACTTCAAATCTGAAAAAGTACCTCTATCCGTAGAAACGCCAAACCGTTTCAACATTCTGCTCGACAATGATGGAGACAGTGACGGGGATGATCTTCCCCCAGTACCTGAACCTTCTTCCACATCTCCTATCAATGCTTTGACTCCGGTGTTATCATCCAACGACGATACACCACCTCAAGCGACCATACCTATTCAACAGTCAACTCGTGTCAAGGAAAATGTCAACTACAGAGGAATGGGGGGCCACGTGTACCTTGCAAACTGTACTTATGTCTCTGCTTTTGACATCCTGGCAGAAGCTTTCTCTTCATCAACCATCGACGTACCGGTACCTGAGTCCTACAAGTTTGCTATCAACGGTCCTGAAGGTGACATGTGGTGTCAAGCCTGTCAGAAGGAATTTGATTCACTTACCAGTAAGGAAGTTTGGGAGCTTGTCGAACCGCCGAAAGGAAAGAACATACTACGCAGGTTCTGGCTTTTTCGCAAGAAATTCAACTTGGATGGCACTGTGTCTAAATTCAAGGCCCGATTTGTTGTCATGGGTAATATGCAACAAGAGGGCGTTGATTTTCACGAAACATTCTCGCCAACAGGCAAACCATCCTCGCTTGGACTTCTCATAGCAATAGCTGCAATCCAAGGCTGGGAAATTCACCAGAGGGACGTGGTTACAGCCTTCCTCAATGGCACCTTGGACGAAGAAGTCTATATGTATCAGCCTGAAGGGTTTTCACGAGGATCCAAAGGGAAGGTGTGTTGATTGAAGAGAGCCCTGTATGGTCTGAGACAGTCTCCTAAAATCTGGTATGATGATGTGGTGTCATTTCTCGTCAGCATAGAGTTTATGCAATGTCCCATTGACCCTTGCATATACACTCGGTCTAAAGACACTGTGTTTACTGCAGTATACGCTCACGTAGATGATTTAGCAATTACAGGAAATGACATTATTAACTTCAAATCGGAGATCAGCAAGAAGTGGGAAATGGAAGATTTAGGGGTGGCCACTACTGTTGTTGGGATACAAATCATTCATCAATCATCCTTGTGCTACACTTTAACTCAATCAGCCCTGGCTCGTGCTGTTCTTGAACGGTTTGACTTGATCAATTTGAAACCTGCTTCAACACCTTTTCCTGCAGGTCTCAAGTTATACAAGGCCAGTGACGAAGAGGTTGAAGTTTTTCAGCTTGAGAACCTGAACTATTGGAGCGCGGTAGGATCTTTAATGTACTTGGCTCAATGTACACGTCCTGACCTAACATACGCGGTTGGGGTTCTGTCGCAACATCTCGATCACCCTGCCCGAAAGCATTGGGACGCAGTCATTCACATTTTTCGTTATCTTAGTGGAACTATGAATTTGGGTATCTCCTACAACGGCGACGTATCCTCCTCTACCGCAATTAATGGTATGCAAAGCTTTAACTTACCGGTATCTCATTGCGACTCGGATTGGGCTGGTGATCGCGAGTCGAGGCGTTCTACCACGGGTTACATATTTCAGTTGGCTGGGGGCCCTATCTCATGGAAATCAAGGCTACAACCAACCGTTGCGTTATCATCAACGGAAACAGAGTACCGCGCCATCACGGAGGCTGGACAAGAGCTGGTCTGGCTGCGAGGCATGCTGACTATTTTTGGTTTCGAGGATCCGAATCCAACTGAATTGAGAAGTGACAATATGGGTGCTATCCACTTAACAACTAAGTCAATTTTTCATGCTCGAACCAAGCATATTGAGATCCAATACCATTGGATCCGGGAAGTGGTGAAGCAAGGAGCTCTTGTAGTCAAACACTGCCCTACGTCTGAAATGATGGCGGATCTACTTACTAAACCTTTGGGACGCAAACAGTTCTACTATCTTCGTCAGCTTATACGAGCTAGAAAGCTACGAATAATCAACACACCTGTGCACAGTGCAACAGGACAGATTCAAAAGAGAATCGAGCGGAAACAGTTATAAGTAAGAGATAATAAAATTTCTTTCCGATGATTTGATTACTAACCTGGGGTATCAGGTGCAGTGTAAGTAAAACAAGGCAACAAGCCACGAGCTAGAAAGCTACGAATAATCAACACACCTGACACACACAGAAATCAGTAAGTAGATAGAGAAAAACAGAAAATAGAGAAATCAGAACAAACCTGTACACAGTGCAACAGGACAGATTCAAAAGAGAATCGAGCGGAAACAGTTATAAGTAAGAGATAATAACTAGTGGGCACAGTAAGCAGTTAGTTTGTTAATCTGAGCTAGATGATAGTGTACAAAGAAACACTTACAATTTCTTTCCGATGAGGAAAGAAATTGAGCAAAACAAGTCTTTAGATATATATATAATGAACACACACATAAGAGATCATAAACGTAATAGTCGCAGGTCACAAGCGACCTATTCCCAAAAAGAAAAGAAAAGCACACCGGACTCAGACCATGACCACCAATCATTACCAATCATCACTACATTTGTAAGTAAATTTCCACTGAATTCTCTTCAACTTGAAATCAAATGACCTCGAGCTGAAGTCCTTGACATCTAAAACTCCTGAATGAAAACAGACGTAACACATAACGTACATAATACATAATACCTAACAACATGGTATAGTGAATACCCGAACTCGAGTTCGTTCTTTCTCATCACTCATACTAGCATATAGGGAATAGACTAGTAATGGGAAACTCCCGCAGTTAATAAGTGTCAAGATACAATTAAGACAGCTTAGAGGTTATGGTGTTCAAGTATCTTATAATGTAGTTCTTTAAAAGTATAGTTGTGATAATGTGTTATTGTGGTTATGTTTCATTTCTCTTTTTATTGTCTATGATTGATTATTGTGAGATCAACCCCAACTCGACTATGATGTACATCAATCCCAACAGATTTCTATCTAATCAATATTGATATATGTTCTTGTCCTTTCTCCTCTTTTCTTTCTCTCTTTCCCATCTTTTGGAAAGAGAGTAAGTGATTTCATACCTTTCACAATACTTAGATATACTAATGTTATAACACTATTAGAATCCGCTTAGATCATATCTACTCAAGCACATTGCTTATTGAACCATTATTTTCTCACTTTTATATTATTCCTACATTAACTAGGTTAGTACCAAAGTCTGTATACCTTTGCCTTGGACAAGAGTGATCACGTATGCACTGCTGTTATCAGGTTAAACGTCTTCTTAGACATTTACAATGAGAACATTCTATCAATTCTTATATAAAAGGTTGTCATAAGAAAACACTAAGACAAACAGAATGTAAATGAAATCCTTTAGCTAAAGGAGGAATGAATAAGTGATAGGAATTTCCTTATCCACCAAGAGAAGATCAATAAGAGAAACACATAAACATTGGTTACATAGATAAATTAGTCATGAAGCAAACAAGTGAAATGAACAGTAATTTATACATTACTGATAAGAGAACCCAGCCCAGAGGATACCACACCAAGATCAGGAGAGTATGTACTTGGTTAGTACCCACCAACTAAGCGGCAAGGAGAAAAAGGTATAGTGGGAACCACCAAGAGGCAAGAAGCCACAGACCGGGTATTTTGTAATTACAACAAACAATCTGATTTTTATCTGGTGCACTCTTGACCGTCACAAATCAAAAAAAAACAAGAACTTCAAAAATTGGTCTTCTGAGGATATTTTTGAAGAGCCCTGAACCGGAGGACCCCAAAAACATCTTGATTTCTGAATTGGGTGATATTTGTGACTTTGGCAATCTTTTTTGAAAAATTATCCAATTAAGTGGCTCTTGATGGTTCCCACTATATAAATACCACGTCTGTGATCAAGCCTGAAAGAGATCATTGAATTACACCATATCTAAATTTAAGTAACCAATTGTTATTTTCTTCCAAAATCCAGTGAACCCATATTAGAATAAAATAGCCCCTTTACTTAGTCACCCTGATAAAATTGCTACCAATCCACTGTGAGCTCATTCCATTTCTTCAAAGATCACAACTTCTTGATTTTTGAATTTTGATGCCGTGAAATAAATGTATCACCTTTCTACCCTCTTTTGATAGATTTCTGGCTATTGCTTATTTCTCTGTTTGCTCCTCAATAAATTCCATAGTAGTGCAAACCTCCACTGCCCAGTTCTGTAAATGTCTGAGAAGACTTCTACAACCTGACAAATAGATGCGCTATATAAGCACCTCTTCTCCCAATCCAAGTGTATGCTGACACTGGCACTAACCTGACAAATAGATGCGCTATATAAGCACCTCTTCTCCCAATCCAAGTGTATGCTGACACTGGCACTAACCTAAGTGTAGGAGGAATGATAGTAATGAGAAAAAGTTAATAAGCTACGAGCTTGTGATAATGATCTAAACGGATTTCTCTTTCCGAAAGATAAAAGTATTCATTTCTAACCAACCTGACAAATAGATGCGCTATATAAGCACCTCTTCTCCCAATCCAAGTGTATGCTGACACTGGCACTAACCTACACACGAAACAGAGAGTAACAGAAGGTAGAAAAAGATATAAATGGTAAGAACTAAGTTAGACGATATTTGAGTTCTAAATGGAAATTGTAAGATGAAGTACCTAAGTGTAGGAGGAATGATAGTAATGAGAAAAAGTTAATAAGCTACGAGCTTGTGATAATGATCTAAACGGATTCTAGTAGTACCACATGATTAGTATTTGTGAACGCGTGAGAAAAGATGATAACGGACTTACTCTCTTTCCGAAAGATGAGGAAAGAGAGTCAGAGTAGCTGGGGAACAACATATATCTTCAACAACGAACATGAAAATGAAACATTGGGAATCACTGCGTCCACCGTAGACCTTCTCGACGTGGAGATGGTTAGATGTGTTGTGTTTGTCCAAAGTTTGTATCATGTTTGGTCAAAGTTTGTTCCAAATGCCCCTTCATGCTGCTCAGGAACAGCCCAAGCAAACCGCGTATCCTGGTTGAGCAGGAGTTGCTGACCCTCAGAGCAGCTCAATCATTGCCCAGCTCACACAGCACTTGTACTCGCTCTTCTTCTTAGTATACTGAAAAAAGAACTGCAAAGAAAACTAAAAAAATATGACAAAGTCCTTTGTTTAACAAGTGCTTGTCTCTGTTTTATGAGTATTCTTTACTAATTGTAAGAGTATGATATCAACACCAAGAAGGGTGTTGCTCCCAGTTTCAACACGAAAAATGAGTAGCTACCCAGACTTGAGCCCGAAGGCTAATCACAGCTTGCGACGCTGAGAGCAGTCGATCAGAGTTCTTTCATGTAGACTCCTAGGTTGACTTTGTCGGTCAACACTCCGCCTACAATTGAGAACCTTCTCACTCCTGAGAGCTTTGAGCAACAAGGTTTACATCACTCCTTCTCCGCCTATCCTATCCGTTCCCGTGTTGGTCAACCTAGAATCCCACCTGGAGCTTATCGAGCGATTCATGATTCCAAGCTTCTTTCGCCTTTGCGATTCACCTCCACTGCCCCACCAAGAGGTCAAAAAGCCATCTCGGGCGTTGAATTGGAAGATATCAACCCCAAGATGTTCCTTCCTGAGTTCCGTGAACAGGCTCGACCATGGCAGGAAGAAGACCTCGAAAAGGCGGAGGTGGAAAGCAAATTATCAGACACTGAGAGTCTGATGGATCCATTCCTTCATGATCATAGAGTCTTCAGGATGACGGTTGAATCCTGACCCATACTTGTGTAGTTCTATCATCAGCACGTTGTTCTTTGATTTTGATATTTGATCGTACATTTCACCTGTTGTTCTCGATTTTATACGTATTTTATTTTAGATTATCTCAAAAACCTAACCTACTGGTTCAGTAGGCTTAGTCATTTCCGTAGCCTTGAGTTGATAAATTCAAAGCTTTCAAGTTTCAAAAGTGTCTCTTTTTAAGGTGCAATCACACCCAACCATCAAACTTAACAATCAGGTTCATCTCACATGCATGTATTCCGCTGCCTCAGACAGGGCTTAGTTGGTGCATTCTTCATCTCGGCATCAATTCCTTGTTTGAAAAATCCTAAAGTCATGGTCGCGGCACAATTTTCTGTTGTGAAAGCGCGCTACATCATCACCTTAACAAGTTTCATTCACATGGCCGGAATTGTTGTAAGAGAGCTGTGATTATCATGCATGGGTGTCTTAATCACTTCTCTTTAGTATCTCTTCCCTCTTTGTATTCAAGAATTCACAGCCCCATTAAATTATGACCTTCTGACTGGTCTTCATTTCTTTATTTAGTGTAATTGCCGTACAACAATCTAGTCATACAACATCATGTATTCAAGAAATCAAAACTGATGAGGGGCAAATTGGAATCCACATCAGCCTAACTATTTTTGGTACGATTGGGTATCTGATGGTTCTCCTTGCCAAATATCCTCTTCAGAAACCAATTGACTACTCCAATGGTGACGCGTATTGCTAAAGGCGTACGTCTAGATTCTGTGGAAGGTATTCGAGGATTCATTCCCACTGGGCGCTTGACCCCGGCAACCTTTTCACCTGCTCTGACGGTCATCAATCTTAGCGCGGACCAAAACCCGTCTTCATGAAAACCGTAGCCAGTCCATGCGCCTACAAAGCTCATCCGTCCCTGAGTCTGTATTTCTGAAATCTTATCCTGTGCTGCCACACTCTAACATGCCAGCTTGTCAGTTACACTATCTAGATTTTCGATTTGAAAGATGGATACCCACTCCAGCTGATTAAACAGGGTGATGATATGTCCACCTTCCGATGACATCTTTAGGAAATATGGCACTATCGGGTGGGTTGAGGCTGACAAACACAGGCCCATGGATGCTCTCTGGTAACGTATCAGGTTGAAGGCAATTCATCCAGTAAGTCCTATGGATAGTCAGCACTTGACGTAAGTATATCACTAATCTTGTTTTGCATCAATCAAGCATGAAGAGTAGTAATAGGGGACCGACAGACAAACAATGTCTTCCACGTGATCTTTCTCGTAAGCTTCACCAGAATTGTGAATTACATAGTTCCAAGCTGTCCAACAGTTACGCTGTTTGGGCGTCAAGCTCGGATCAGAATGCAGTACTGCATGGTTTGCAGTGCAAGAAAATCGAGATAAGACGGATAACGCTTGATTGCAGGCTGTGTCCGATGCAGAGGATGCCAGGATTTTTGACGTCTTGTCGGTGTGAGAAGCAAAAATCACTTGATCAAATGGCCCACGCTCCCTCCCAGACTCGAGTAAGACACTGAGTTTGTCATCTCCCTCGCGCCGAATGGAGGTCACAGATGCACTTTTATGAAGGTGAGGTTGTGGAAGTTCCGTAATATAGCTTCTACATAGGTACGAGCGCCCCCAGGGATTGTTAACCACTCTGGCTGACCAAAGACTTGTAGTAGGTGATGGTTGGAAAGAATTGTACAAGAGTTTTCACCGGGAATAACAGAGCGGTTTTGTCTGCGGGGGTTGACCAGATGGCAGAAGTCATTGGCTGTTGAAATTGAGGACATTCAGCCCTATGAAGTCTTTAGCACATATGCGGAACAAACGAGCTTACCAGTAGGCAATGACGCCTGAACGCATCTGAATAGCCATTTTCGTTCAAGTATTCCCCAACACTCAGCAATGGACGTGGATCGAGCAGGGCGTCTGGGGCGTTGGCATTGAAACGGATGATATCACACAACATGCGAGCTTGAGCGCCCCAATCAGATGCCCCAGCAAATGCTGCCATTAAACCTGTCCCAGCCCACTCATACTTTGAACCGACGCAAACTGAGAAAGACATTTCGGAGGGACCACTTCGAACGCCCGGTATAGTGAGAAGTTGGGTGAAGTTAGGATACGTGAGCCGATTAAAAACGATGAAACCAGTGTCTACCATAGCATTGGTGGGGAGTGGGACGGTATGGGGATGACCACCAACATATTCATTTGCTTCGAAAAGTTCGACTTGGTGCTCGGAATGTTCATTCAAAAGCTGATCAATTTGTCAGTGAAACATCAAGTATGGAACGTTCAGAGGGTGTCTCAAACGCTCACCCAGACAGCACCTAGTCCACTGATTCCACCTCCAATGACGGCTACCTTCATTCTGAGATGGGCGAAAGAGATCAGGGATTGATCAAGCTGCACAGCCAGTGCAAGGGCTAGAGATCGATGCAGTGACTCAGACTGTGACGTCTTCATCAGCGCCCCAAGGTTTGATGCCCAAAACCACCGGGGCCGGCGCCCTGACTACTCGCAGCCATTGGTCATCTGATTTCACCTCAGCTGCCAAGGGAGTTCTGAAGATGCGTGCTTTTAATGCTTCCTGCAGCTTGGATGGCACCGTATTTTCTAGTGTTCAATTGACGCCCTCAAGATTTTCTCTCCGGGCTAAAAGTGAATGTGCATGTGCGCGGTCATGTACAAAGTGCTATGCCTGTGCGCTGAGGTGATTGCTCATCTCCTGAGCTTTGGTGCAATACCTCAGACTGTTGACTGACCATAAGCTCAGTAAAGTAAAAAAACGTGGAAAGGAGGGAATTTCAGGCTTTTGACTGAGGAGAAGGTCTGTGAAGGAACAAAACATTGAAAAAGAGTTAAGTGGAAACAAAGTCGGGAAGATCTGACCATCTCGACGTTGAGAAGGTCTGTGGTGGACGCAGTGAATGAGGTACAATAGAGTCCTTTGGGGTTACAGAACAAAGCACGAAGAACAAAGCACGAAAAAAAGTAAAAGAAACATCTTATCAAACGAGAAATGATACACCTTAAACCGTATTCACCATTTCCTAAATTGCATTTTCATAAACCCATTCTGGTCTTGATTGTATTTCGACAGTTCTGGCCAACATACAATTAATATCTCATTAGCCCCAAAATTCTTAGAAGGATCCCTCTTTGCTTCCTAGAATTTTTGCAAGTGATTTATGATTGGTCATCTTATTCTTGCAACTTCTGTTGGACAAGGTCCCTGAGTATTGTAAGAGATATCAGGCTACCCTAAGCTCCCAAGCTCAAGGGAAAAACTTGGGTTCAGGATTGACCATCCCACTTTGTTGAACAGACAGTAGGCCTGAGGCTGTGCATTCAAAAAAACTTGTATTTATCACTATAGATACTGATGTTCAACATTCTTATTTGATACTTAGGTTTCATCCAGTTAGTATATCCGGAGTAAATAGTGAGATACATATTTGTCAGGATCTCTACTGAGTAAGTACTAGACCTTTCTCAGCACCTTTATTAGATAGCCACCCTGACAGGAGTAGTATGTCATAGAAGGATCCATCACTGCAAACCTGAGCCACAATAACCACACTAAATATGTGCAGTAGGCTAATTAAATAGTTGCCTATCTTGTACATCCAGGTCTGCTCATCTGAATAGATAAATCACATGTAATACATCCCATAACTTTTCTGACTTTGATAAATTTATCCCAAACATTCACTACAACATATATCTCTATAGCAACCAGGCAATATTCTCAAACACAACCAGAATAAAGTAATCTTCCCGCGGACAAAATGATTACATTCAATCCATCACATAATCAAGAATGCTGAATTAATGTATCTTTAATCATTTGTTGCTCTAAATGATATCATCTTCTCCACAGGAAAATTACTTTATGCTGGTACTGAAACCCATTTGTCAGTAACAGAAAGGGTCACATGAAGTTTAGTTGATGAAATTACACCAAAACTTTGAGTCAGTCTATTGTAGTCAATTTTTGGAATGCTTTTTTCAATCTGAAAACTGTTACAGCATGTATTACATATGAGTTGCTAATCCATATGAGCTAGGACTGTGGTGCGGCCACAAAAGTTTGGGGCCGGCCACGGGGCCAAAACAGGCCCCGGGTAGATCCAATGGGCTCTAACAGGGAGGGATGGCCGCCCAGGGCACGCCCCGGAAGCCCTGGCCACGTGGCCAGGCAGGACCG
Organism: Melampsora larici-populina 98AG31; assembly: GCF_000204055.1. NCBI lineage: Eukaryota > Fungi > Basidiomycota > Pucciniomycetes > Pucciniales > Melampsoraceae > Melampsora > Melampsora laricis-populina. Next base: position 75,703 of record NW_006768794.1, on the reverse strand, counting down.
GACTCAACAGTAGGGTAAAAAATGCACAAGAAGGGGATAAGTAACAAGTATATTGTTTGATATTCAATAATTCACAAGTATAACACTTAGATAACCACTTTATGAGCCTATTTAGAAATGAAAAACAAGTTTCTGATCCCAAGAGTTCACATGTATAGAAACTTGTACAAGAGCTTTATGAGCAGTTTTAGAAAGTAAAAACATTCTAGATTTGCAAGATCCTACTTGGTTAGTATATTTTGAATTTTTGTGTATAAAATTTCATAAGAGCTCCTACTTCACAAGAAAAGAGAACAGATGTCAGCCTTTTTGAAAGAATATATAAAGGTTTATGACACTGCAAAAATAATGTATTTTTCCAAGGTGAAAAGTGATTGAAATTAATGCACAAAATGATTAATAATGCAGAATTAATGCAGAATTAATGCATTTTTAATCATTTTGTGAAATAAATGTAATCATTTTTCACCTCGGAAAAATACATTATATTCGCGGTGTGAGCTTACTTGAAACATTTCAGGTTGATAACACCTTGTTCCAGCTCTTAAGGCATACTTGCACCTCAAGATTGGTGGGAGTGAATGATGATTGGTGATCGCTCATCACTCTCAACACTGCCAGCATTAAAGAGGTTCCCGGATGGGAATCTGGGTCCCAGGGACCAGATTCCCCTTCTGTTACTGTTACACAGCCTAAGAAATATTGCCTGAGTAGTCATTGTGATATATGTAGTCAATTTTTCAAAATGCTTGTCACAATCTGAGCAAAATTACAACATGTATTACATGTAATTTCCCTATCCAGATGAACAGATAACTGAGCTGATGTGTATGTAGCTGATAGCTAAGGATTTACACAGATGTTTGCACATATGTAGCATATGCTTCAAGGCTCAGTTGTGCAGTGCAAGATGATTTCATGACCATTTTACTCTCAATCATGTTCCCAGCCTAGGTCACTTTCCCACCTGGGAACCTCTTTAATGCTGGCAGTGCAAGGCATTAAAAAGACTCTCACTAGGTGTGCTTGCGGCAGGCACAGCAATCATTGCCTTTGCCATACATGCCAGGTTGGGCCACAGACGGGTGTTGATTTGCCGGTAGTTGAGAGGCTTGCATATCTTGTCCTCTTGAGGGGCAGTGAGATATTTGTGCACCTCATGTTCAATCGGCACCGTCCTGCGTCGCTTGATGTGATGTTGAGGTTGGTCAAGGCGGAGCGTTTCTTGAGGTTCAACTATTTCAATCTCCGTGTCAAGAGCAGCTTTAAAGGCACTGGCATGTTTGGTAAAGTAAGTAACTAGATCTTCATGTCCCCAACCCAGTGGTTCCATTGTTTGAGCTTTAATGGCGGTAAATTCAAGTCAAGGGTCAAGAATAGCACTGCAGATATAGACTGCCTTTTTCTGAGCCGCCTCTTGATATTGAATCACCTTCTTTATCATGGGCATAATTGCCACTTCCAACTCCTTGCATTTAGAATTGGCCCAAGCCTGTAACAAACAGATGTGATATCAGTAACTTATAAAAAGGAATAAAAAAGTAATCAAAAAGAAAAAAATATACACATTCAAGCTGTTTGACTAGCCATTGGTAGTCAGGCATAACAAGAGAGAAAGTTGGGTATTTGTGTCCTTTTAGAGTCTTGGTCACAGTAGCCAGAGGAGCTAAGAACTGGACAAGATTTTCAACTAAGAGCCACTCTTTGTGCTCAAGCTTGAAGCCCTCAAGGGCAGGGGTGCAATTAAATTGATACTCTATCACAACTCTAAGCTTGACAAATTGTGAAAGAGAAGAGTGGGTGGACAACCACCGTGTTGAAACTTTGTGAACAAGACTGACCTTGTGTGCCAACGTCACACAGCTGGCAATGGAATTGTTGAGGGAAGTCTTGAGCTGACCACTGTGTTTAATCTTTTTATGAAATCCACAAATTTGCGTGAGGATGCTGCATATCTCAGAATTTGAGGTAGGCTCAAGAAATAAGGGAATTGACGACAATGGTTGAGGAATAGCTGGGTCAAGGGCATTGATGAGGGGAGGTTCCTCTTGATTCAAAGACTCCCATGACAGCCTTGGCCATGAGATTGATTATGTGTGCCACACAACCATGTAGGTTCTGTGAAGCATTGGATTGAGGAATCATTGAGGAAAGACTCTGACCCATAGTTGTGTTGTTGGAAGCGTTATCAGCTGTGATACAGAAGAGCCGTTTGGCAATGTTGAAAGAATCCAGGGTGTGCTTGAGAAGCATGGCAAGATTAGCTCCAGTATGTGGTCCGTCAATAGGCTTCAAAGCAAGAGTAATCCCACACATTGTGAACAAGTTTTCAATCCAGTGGGAAGTCACTCCCAACATGGATACGTTGGTAGGAGTTGTACATACATTGCAAGTAATACTGATGTGGCTGATGTTTTAGAGTAAGTTGGTGATTGAAGCACAAGTCAAACAATACATGTCCAAAATTGATTCGGAAACAGCGCTTTGTTTGGATAGAAGGGATTAGGCGGCTGGGTTGATCATGTTGATCATTTCTTGGAACTCCTTTGCGTCAACAAAGGAGACCGGAACTTCTCAATTGACAACCATCCGGACTAGGACTTCCTTGAGGTTGGCTCGGTTGAGCAGTTTCACCTACAAATGCAAAATGAAAAAAAAAGTTAAAAACTTAACGGGAAAAACGAAACCCAGGGCCGGGCCACAGCCCTAGATGGCTATCATGTACATACAGGTTTGCTCAGTTATCTGTTCATATTAGGGCTGTGGCCTGGAATAAAGAAAGTCATCAACGACAAACTGGTGCGGATCCAAGGTAAAGATATGCGCCTGTACCTGGTACAATACAAAGGCAGGCCAGCAGACGAGGACAAGTGGGTAGAAGTTTCAACAATTGGAGTTGAGAACATGGAAGCATCCATCAAATTAAAATCACAAGTAAGCCAAGTCAGGGATTAAAGTATTACAAATAAAGTTGCTAAGAAATGCTAGAAAATTACTTGTGATAAAAGGACAAAATTTCAGTTCAATAGACACTGTGAAATGCGCTCTGAATACAACAGATGAACTGAACGAGATTAAGGATAACGGGGGTGAAAGTAGAGATTTTGGTTGAAATTTGATATTAGGAGACAGGTATGTGCTGTTGCTTTCTTTGTAATCAATAGAGGCTTGAGAGTACTCGCATATATTTCCTCAAAAGGTCATATTCGATCTTCTCCTGAGTTTTGCCCGATTACTTGTGGCGCGGCTTGGTTGTTGAAGTACCAATTTTCTTGGTGGCTGCGTCTATGATCTTTTTATTAACTTTACCATTTCAATGATATCACAAGATTGGCGTCAACTTGAATCAGATTCATATGCTCGGGTTGATGACAAGGAGATGTGGATGAAGAGAAGACCCTTACTTGGTTTGGCTTTGCCGCGGATTGCTGTGATATCTTGAGCTAGCTTTGCTGCGCTTTGGTCTGATTGACCTTTACCGCTGATGAATTTGTTCAATAAGTCTCTATGAGAAAGAATCCAGGATATTCCCTTCAGTCTTGGCTCTCAATGGTAATTCACATAGTACGGATTGCTCTAGAGCAATCATGGATACATTCTTGACGAAGACTCACATGATTTGGGAAATGAGCTTGTTGATCTCGTTCAAATCGGCAGTGAGATTTGCCACCTTGGGCCCGGCTAGAAACGCTCGGGCACCATTCTGTTGGATCTCCGAGCATATGCCATGCTTTGCAAGTTCTATGTAATTACCCCCCTTCTTGCCGAGGCCACCGACGATACCATTCATTTGTTTGACTTCTCTGTTCAACATGTCGATTTCTTTCTTGACGTCACCTGTACCCTTGTACTGGCAACCTCCTACCTTGGCCTTACCATCAGGTGTCGTGTTATGGTTATTCGGCTTGTGATTTCCTCCCTTTGCTGAACAAGTTCCGAAGAAGAAGATCAAAACCAACAATATGATAATACCTTTTCGTCTAAAAAAGGCAGTTGAGTGATCTGCCTTGTGCTTTAAATATCTAGATGTAGTAGTCATATTAAGCGAGAGGAAGGATGCCCGGCAATCCCTTAGATGTATAGTTGTTAGTTATAGAGGTCTAGCTCTATTAGTGTGATCCTAGGAAGTATGCGCAGATAGAAAGATCCGAGTACATAATCCGAGTTCTCTTTTATAGGTGACAAGAAAAAGCTGGCCTTGAGCTCACATTTCCTATCTTTAGCAGCAGTGCTGAGCGTGCATCGGCTACATGGCTACGCAGGTGTTCATGGATATATTTCAGATATTCAACGATTGGTCCCGAACATAGATGTGGCAAACCTCGGCAACATTCATAATGTTCTCCTGCCAACCTCACCAGTCGAGGTTCGCCAACCTCGTCAGTCGAAGTGATGTAATTCGACTGATCATCAATCACAGCTTCCGCCGAGCAATTGCTCATAGCATGCAAACCAACCTGGAATCGTCAAGATGGAAAAGCGACAACAAGACGTCACAAATTCTACGGTATCTCATTGCTTGCTCACCCGACCCATACCGAGCTTCGGTGTCCGACCTGAAGCCTTCCTAGCCTGCATTGATACCATTCAAGGTGGATGAATTTTCTTAGCAACTGGCGGGTTTTTTGACTGGTCACGTGGTTTTCTAGACCTTTGCTCGACCAACCAAGGAGGATCGATGTAGATGACAGCCGGGTCGAGATCGACCTTCGAAGAAAAGTCTTATCGCAAGTTTCTTTGACCACATAGTTATGGGGGAAAGGGAAGAATTATGACTTTGTACAGGTTTTTTCTAAGGTCACGTGACCCGAAATTCGCCTCGTCCACTTCATTATTCTAACTTTTTCGCCACCATCAACAACCTCTTATCCCTCTTTATCTCGCGCCCTATGGCCCCTGACGCGCCCGACACGGGCCAAATCGTCGAGGATGGTCCAAGCTCGAATTCGACGTCACGATGGTCGAATCCGACCGCGTCTAGCACAAACGATGACGCGGTAGCCGCCTTCCTGAGAGGCTCGGAACGCGGTCTACCCCAGATCGAAATCACCTCAGACGCCCTAGGAGCTACCCCGAAGCAATCAGAGATCCCATTACTAACCGAGTTCGCTAAAAAGAGAGCCCGTACTAGTACACCCGGACTAGTGGCTCAAGAACATATCCAAACGGTCACCGGAACGCCTCGTTCTGAAAGGATGGCGCGATTGGTCCCAGGCTGTGAGGAAGATCGTTGCCTCACAGTCCTGTTGGCCAAGCTCGCGGTGGTCGCCAACGACGTCATGCAGCTGCCGGCCAAGGGCCGGCTTGCCAAACAGGTTCACATCGATGTGAACTCTTGCGCAGACATCCTGGTCCTGATCAACGCAGCGTTTGATCAGCATCAGTTTGAACAAATGAGGTGTAACCTCTTTAAGCGACCGGCAGCTGACCTAGCAGGCTCCAAAAGAGCGTCAGTGCCAATAATGAACCCCCCATCGATGAGTTCTAATCCAACCTTCGATTTCCGAGCTGACTCGTGGACCGAGAAGCTTGAAGCGCTCTCAGCAGGTTTCAATCCTAACCTCCCACATCATTCCATCAAAACCAACTCAAAAAACAACTGCTACACCCGCTACAGGCTCATATGCCGCAGCTGCGTCCAAACACGCTGGTGACCAAACCCACACTCAAACAGCTGGACCACGTCCAAGCCAGAGAGAGATGCCCAAACCCAAGGCACGAAAGCGCCTTACAAACACCGTAACACTTGTCCAAACGGACAAATCTCAAGTAGCCTTAGGCTCACTATCTGTCACCCAGCTCATTCAGGGCTTCAACACGGCGTTCTGTGCTAATAACATGAAAGCTGAAGAGACATCAGAGTCAACTATAACAGTCAAGACAGTCCAAAGACACCCATCTAATGATCTAGTCCTACACCTAGCCAGCGCCGCACATGCTGAAAAGGTAAGGGAGATGGAAAAGTCATGGCTGCCAACCGTGTCAGCAAACCTTCACATCAAACCAGAACACTTTACAGTGTTGGTCCACGCTATCCCAACCTCATTTGACCCTGATATCCTTAGCCACCGTGAGGAGCTCCTCGCCTCCAACCCCGATCTATTACAGGGCGCAGCCTTCATCAGATGGCTCAACCCCAAACTAAAGGACAATCCATCAAAGAGGTACTCAACCCTCTTGATTGGTCTGGACTCTCAAGACCAAGCCAACAAATGTATCAAAGACAAAGTTTGGTTTGTTCGCGGCCTTCACAAGACGGAGGCTGGAAAAGACCCGCCTAAAAGGTGCTATAACTGCCAAAAGACAGGTCACACCGCCCCATCCTGCCCCTCCCCAGCCATGTGCCCATACTGGGGTGACGGACATCACGCACACGCATGGCCAAAAAAGGGCCCGACCCCCATGAAGTGCACTGCGTGCATCAGAGCTCTAATGAAAATAGACACAACAAAAACAGCCAAAGGCCTGTTTGAATCCAATAACCAGGATCTCACCCATTCCCCTTTTCACCCACAATGTGCAACACAAATTGCTGAGAGCCTACCCCCTCACAATCCAAGTGCCTCACCAAAACTAGTAGTTGTCCCAGAAGTTGTTGATTCCATGCTACGATGTTAGAACAACAACTTTGGCAAAAACTTACCTTACCTCACATCGAGTCAATTCTTCAACTGAATTGTTGCCACTCACCAGACATCTCTAACTCACTCTTTAATTCAGATCTCACTAACTTGTTCTCCATTCTGTCCTTACAAGAGCCAAACATCAACAAAGTCAACTACCTACCGCAAGAACATCCCAACTGGACACTCATTAGCTCAACACCTAACAAAAGAAATATCAGAGCACGACCTAGAGTGTGCCTATATATCAGGAAAGACCTTGATGCGCAAATCAACCCCCTCCAAACAACTTCACAAGACATTGCCGCGTGTACTGTAACATTCACATCCGGATTTAAGCTGCTTGCTATCAGTGTCTACAACAACCCGGCCATTTTCTCTGGATTCTCAGCCTACAAAGAGTTGATGAAAGGCCTTCCGCTCCAAACTCAACTACTCCAAACCATCCTCAACACCGACTGTAACCTCCATTCCGCCCTGTGGAACCCTCCTAATATCAACACAACAGACTGGGACGCAGAAAAACTAGTCGACTAAATGTCTGACTGGGATATGCGCCTATGATCCCCATGTGGTACCCCAACCTTTGGGGTTGGATTGAGCACCACACTAGGCACCTCAATTGACCAAACTTGGGTCAACAAAGCACTTGACGAAACAATCCAACAATGCCTGATAGACAAAGATAGCATCACCAGCCACTTCTCTGACCACCAAGCACTGATCACAACAATACTTACACAAGTCCACTGTTATGATCCATGGATGTCACACCTACCGTACAGACATGTCACGGGTGATGGGGAATAACTCCCGTCTCACAGTTGTATCATATGAGAGTTTTCCCCACACTGCAATCTCAGTTAATTGTATAAGTTCTCACGAACTCTGCATAGAGCCGTTCATAACATATTGCGGTATCTTTAAATCCCAAGAACTAAGCAAGATCTCAAACTTAAAATAGAAGAAGACAGACGATACAGAATCAAACTTAAAACTTTAAATCGAAGATTGTTAAAACTTTATATTGAAAATCATTAGTAAGAAGATTGGAAGAAGTTAAAGAACACCACAAAAAAGACGCCAAGATACCGACATCCACGGTAAAAGAAGAAGAACACGACAGCGAAGATTTCAAATCAGCGACTAGTCTAGACATGTCTGAAGAAATCCCAAACATTGCGTTACTTATACAAAAAGTTGCCGATTTGAACACCCGGCTGACTAAGGAAACAAACTTACAACAAGCTGCCGAACTTAGTAGACAACAGGCTGAAGTTAGATTGTCCCAGCTAGAAGCGAATGCAACTAATCCGAGCGCTGCTAATAAATCAAATACACAACCTACTTTTGTTTCGGTCCCCCCTACCCCAGCTGCACCCATAACACCCAAGGTAGCGACACCCAACAAATTCACCGGAACCGTAGGACTATTGGCTGAAGGATTCATTAGTCAAATTAGCTTATACATACTTACAAACCATGCAATGTTTACCAATGATCAATCAAAAGTCATGTTTGCACTTTCTTACCTCTCCAGAGAAGCCTTACAATGGGCCCAGCCTACGCTAGCACTAGTACTCAACCCGGCCACGTCAGACTCAGTTACATTTGACAGCTTCGTGAAAGCATTCAAAGGTGTTTTCTTTGACCCTATGAGGAAGACAAGAGCATAAAAAGAATTACGTGCTTTGAAACAAACTGGTTCCGTAGCCAATTATTCAATTAAGTTCAATCAATAGGCAGCAGCCACCGAATGGGAAGTTCCAATCCTTATTAGTCAGTAAAAACAAGGTTTAAAATTAGAAATCCGGATGGGAATGCTACAGAAGACTTTTGAATGTTTGGAAGACATTACTAATCTAGCGGCTGAGATTGATAGTGAGATTCATGGTGAACAATTGACAGTTCATAGCTCAAGCACTGTACAAAACACCCCGGCTAGAGATCCGGACGCCATGGATTTATCCGCCGCCCGGTTTCCTATTTCTGGAGAAGAGTATCAAAGAAGAGAAGCAGCAGGAGAGTGTTACAAACGTGGAGGATTAAATCATTGTGCACGAAACTGTGGAAAGTTTAAGAAGTGGAAAGGAAAAGGAAGGAGTAGAGTAGCTGATTTAGAAGCAAAATTAGCCAAGTTTGAAAGTAGAGGACGTAGTAGCGGTGGAAGATCTCAGGGTGAAGGAAGTGAGGCAGACCTATCAAAAGATGGTGACGCTCAAGAGTGATGGATGTGTCTCACTCGAGCGGAAGTGACGAGAGGAAGGACATGGTTATGATTGATGCAGGAAAACTTATTTGCAATTCAAATGATCCACGTTTATTTTCCCCCATAACATTGTCTGACCCCTCGTGCCCCACATCCAAAACTGATGCCAAAGCCCTGATTGATTGTGGTGCTACTCATGAAGTATTAGGAGAGCACTACGTTCGCAAGCATAAGATAAGAACCAGCCCCCTGCCCAAAGCCAAAGACGTCTCAGGATTCGATGGAAAGAATAGAAGAATCACTGAAGACACAAGATTGTGTATTGACGACGACACCGAGCCCTCAAGATTCATCATCACTAAGCTTAAAGACTCATATGATGCGATCCTAGGGATGCCGTGGATCAAGAAGCATGGTAATAAGATTGATTGGCAAAATAGAACTTCTAAAGAAGGTCAAGACATCGCAGCTGTCGAAGCAGTTTTGTCCGATCTGAAAACACCCCAAGTCAAGGAAGAGACCGTAGTTGGGGACGCTAAGAATTGTGACAAGGGGGTGTGTATCCATAGTGGTACTTTAGCACCCCCGCAATGTGAGTTTGATACTCATACCTCTAACCATTACGTTGAAGCAGCTAGCAAGCTTGATGCCCCTTTAATTAGATCACACCACGACACCAAGACTACGAAATCAACGGAGAGGAAGGAAAACGACCACGAAATCAATATCACATCATCATTGGAACCAAAAAACCCTTCCAGAGACCTGAGAGAGGTGATACGGGAGGAAGCTAGGCAAAATGATGAGGGGGTGTGTGCTCAAAAGAGTACATTAACGCCCCCACAATGTGAGTTTGATACGCAAAGTCTTTCCAAGTCTAAAGAAGCAGCTGGCAAGCTTTTACCTTTACAGGATAACTGCAGCCCTTCAATAGCAACAGCAAAAGCATCGTGGTCGACGTCAGCACGTATTGCAGCCGAGGCAAAAACAATGGTGAAAGAAAAGACTGTGGATGAATTAGTTCCCACGCGTTACCACAAATACCTGCACCTGTTTACGAAATCAAAGGCAATGACTCTTCCGCCTCGTAGGAAATATGACTTTAAAGTTAAATTGGTCCCTGGTGCTGTACCACAAGCAAGCAGGATAATACCTCTGTCACCAGCCGAGAATGATGTATTGGAGGAGATGGTCAAAGAAGGTTTAGCTAATAAGACAATAAGGCACACCACCTCACCTTGGGCAGCTCTGGTCTTGTTCACAGGAAAGAAAGACGGAAAACTTAGGCCCTGTTTCGACTATAGGAAACTGAATGCTTTGACGGTCAAACATAAGTATCCTCTTCCGCTCACAATGGACTTAGTTGACAGTTTATTGGATGCAACAAAGTTCACTAAACTAGACCTGAGAAACGCCTACCGAAACCTAAGAGTAGCTGAAGAAGACGAAGATAAATTAGCTTTTATTTGCAGAGCAGGTCAATTTGCACCCTTGACAATGCCCTTCGGACCAACAGATGCTCCGGGACATTTTCAGTACTTTATTCAAGACATTTTGCTAGGTCATATAGGAAAGGATACTGGAGCATTCTTAGATTTCATTATGATATATACAAAATTAGGAATCAATCATGAGGATGTAGTCAAAGAAATACTGAAGATCTTAGAGAAAAACCAATTATGGATTAAACCTGAAAAATGTGAGTTTTCTAAAGACGAAGTCGAATATTTAGGACTTATTATATCAAAAAACAAGATCAGCATGGACCCTGCTAAAGTTAAAGCTGTCAAGGATTGGCCCGCACCAAAATCAGTCACGGAACTACAACGGTTTGTAGGTTTTGCTAACTTTTACCAAGGGTTTATTAATCAATTCTCAAAGACAGCAAGACCTCTACACAAGCTGACCTGTAAAGATGTCAAATTCGAATGGAACGAAAGAAGGAACAAATCATTTGAAGATTTAAAGGAATCTTTTACTACGGCACCTATCCTCCGAATCGCTAACCCATACAAACCCTTTGTACTGGAGTGTGACTGTTCAGATTTTGCTTTAGGAGCAGTATTATCACAAGTTGCTGATGACGGTTTACTACACCCAGTAGCGTATCTATCACGATCCTTAATTGCTGCAGAAAAGAATTACGAAATATTTGATAAAGAATTGTTAGCAGTTGTGGCTACTTTCAAAGAGTGGAGACAGTACCTCAAAGGCAACCGCAACCGCCTCGACGTAATTGTCTATACCGACCACAAAAACCTCGAGAGTTTCATGACAAGCAAGCAGCTCACTCGTAGATAGGCTAGATGGGCGGAAACACTAGGTAGCTTTGATTTTCAGATAAGGTTCAGACCAGGAAGAGAAGCCACGAGACCAGATGCATTATCTTGACGACCAGACTTGGCGCCCTCAACGGAGACAAAACTCACGTTTGGACAAATGTTAAAACCTGAAAACATAGTTGAAGACACATTCATCAGCAAAATCGACAGTGTAGAGGCATGGTTCGAAGACGAGATGATTGAGAACAAAAAGGCGGAAGAGTGGTTCGAGGCACTGTGGACATCATTCAACTTCCCCACATTGGAAGAGGAAAATAATTAATAGTACAGTTTGTCATAAAAAGATCCAATACCACTCACCTGAGCCTCAACACCCACACTACATATGTGCAGTACACTAAGTAAATAGCTTTCTATCATGTACATACAGGTCTGCTCAGTTTTTTGCCCATTAGACTATATAAATCACATGTTATACCACATGTAACTTTTTTGACTTGGAAAAAATTGTCCCAAGAATTCACTACATATAATTCTGTAGCTGCTCAGGCAATATTTTTGAGGCTATTTCTTAGTAACAGAAAGGGTATTACATGCAGTTGAGTTGATGAGATTACACCAAAACGTTGAGTCAGTGTATGTAGTCTATCTTTTGAATGCTTTTGTCAATCTGAAAAAAGTTACAGCATGTATTACATATGAATAACTCATCCTGCTGAGCAGATAACTGAGCAGAACTGTATGTACATGATAACCACCAATTCACTGAGCCTGCTACACATATGTAGTGTGAGTGTTATGGATCAGGTGTGGAGTGATAGATCATTTTATGACAAATGATACTCCCAATCATTTTTTCCTGCCCACTTGGGGAAGTTTATTAATGTTTGCAGTGAGGCTGACGTCCTATGTCATGGCGAAATCAATTCAATTGAGTCTGATACCACAATCATAGATCGAATCCAAAAGACATCAACTACAGATCCCTATATTGGTGAAATGGTCCAAGCAGTAAGAAAGCCAATTTCCATCAGGATGAAAAGCTTAACGCAAGACTATTCAGTCGAAGACGGAGTATTATATCATAAAGGTTGTGTGGTAGTACCGGCGGACAACAGCATCAAAGCAGAGATAGTAAAAAGTAGGCACGATAGCCCAATGGCTGGCCACCCAGGCCGTGCAAAAACTTTGAACTTAGTGAAGAGAAACTACCACTGGAAGGGTATGAAGTCATTCATTAATAGATATGTTGATGGATGTGAATCATGTCAACGGGTCAAGTCATCAAATCAGAAATTATTTGGTCAATTGAAACCTCTCCCAATCCCGGCCGGTCCCTGGACAGACATATCATACAATCTTATCACAGAACTACCTGAATCCAACGGTAAGACTTGCATATTGACAGTTGTTGACAGGTTGACAAAGATGGCACATTTTATCCCGTGCAACAACACTACGTCAGCTGAGGAATTGGCCGAATTGATGTTACGACACGTATGGAGATTACATGGAACTCCAAAGACGGTAGTATCAGACCGCGGTGGAATCTTTATCTCCCAGCTGACTACTTCTCTGTACGAACAATTAGGTATCAAGGCTACACCTTCAACAGCGTACCACCCCAAAACTGACGGACAATCGGAAATCGTGAATAAGGTAGTGGAAGGGTATTTATGTCATTTTACAAGTTATAAACAGGATGATTGGGAGCCCCTTTTGGCTATGGCTGAATTTGCTTATAATAATAGTATGCATAGCTCTACAGGTGTGTCACCATTCATGGCGAATTACGGCTATAATCCGACGTATACTACAACTCCAGCACAGAATCAATGTATACCAGCGGTAGAAGAGCGAGTTCAACAAATTCAAGAAGTACAACAAGAAATTAAAGAAAGTCTGAAGGCAACACAGGAGTCAATGAAACACTTTTACGACAAGAACAGAAAGAAAACACCAAGTTGGAAAGAAGGATCAAAGGTGTGGCTAAGTAGTAAAAACATCTCAACGACAAGACCAAGCGCCAAGATGGACCATAGATGGCTAGGACCGTTCAAAATAATCAAATGTGTTTCAGAAGTAGCTTACAAACTTGAATTGCCTCACAGCATGCACATATTACACCCGGTATTTCACATATCAAAATTACGCCAATACAACAAGGACACCATAGAAGGAAGAAAGCAACCACCGCCGCCACCTATTGAATTAAATGGTGAGGAAGAATACAAAGTAGAAGCAGTGCTAGATGGAAGGTTACGTGGGAGGATTGAAGAGTATCTGATCAGCTGGACAGGATACGGAAGAGAACATGATTCATGGGAACCAAGGAGCAACTTAGAAAACGCGAAAGATTTGGTAGAAGCATTCAAGACTAAATATCCGGAGGCATTAAAGAACTTTAGGAGAAGGAGAAGGATGTGAGGACCAAGCTTTTTCCCAAGTGGTTTTTTAACGCTGGTCCGTGGAAAGAACGCTGGGCTAACATGATGGAGCCTGGGCATTAAGGAGGGGATACTGTTATGATCCATGGATGTCACGCCTACCGTACAGACATGTCATGGGTGATGGGGAATAACTCCCGTCTCACAGTTGTATCATATGAGAGTTTTCCCCATACCACAATCTCAGTTAATTGTATAAGTTCTCACGAACTCTGCATAGAGCCGTTCATAACATCCACCTACAACAAAATCCCAACAAGTCAGCTAGAACCAGAAAGAATTGGAAGAAAGCCGAAAGGATGTCACTGACAACGGAAATTCAGCAAAACCTACCGGACATCAAACCACTGACTACACGTGAGTTAGTTGAAACCTTTGACAAACAAATAACAGCAGCCATCACGACAGCTCTCAACAACAACTCTCCCTGGAAACCACCCATTGGTAAGCACAAAAAGTGGTGGATCCCTGAAATTCTCAAACCTCTACAAAAGGAAGCGCTTTGAACTGAGAGAAAAGTGAAGAAAACAAGAAAAGAAGAAGACCGCCTAGCTTCCAAAAAGGCACAAAACAAATTCAAGACAGCAATGAACAATGCCAAAGAAAACCGTTGGAAAATTCATCTCACAACACTCACTCACGACACACTTTTCCAGGCAAAGAAATTTGCATCTGGAAGACAACCATCCCCGGTGATAAGCACAATGATCACTTCAGATGGAATTACGTGTACGTCAAATGAAGAAAAGGCTGATGCGCTTTTCAAAGCTACATGTGTAGCTACCACACCATGTGACTTACAGGATACCACAACCCTTGACTTCCCATTAACTGAGGAAACAAAAACAACACCATCCACGATGCCAAGCCTTAGTGAAGCGCTGAACAAGGATTCACTCAATGAGATTGTCATGAAGAGCCCACCTTTGAAAGCCCCAGGTAGGGATGGCATCCAAAACTAAATCTGGCAGACCATATGGCCAGTGGTTAAAAGGCATGTTCTCGCTTTATTTCACTGTATCACCATTACCGGCATTTTTCCCGCGCGCTGGAAAGAAGCAAAAACAGTCATGATTCCCAAACCAGGGAAATAAGACTACACTTCGCCCTCTTCTTACAGGCCAATAGCACTCCTCAACACAATCAGCAAGTTTTTTGAAAAGCTGATTACAATCCACCTGTCACAACAGGTGGAGAAACTCCAGCTCCTAAATCGCGGACACTATGGTGGCCAACCAAACAGATCAAGCCAAGAAGCTTTAGTACAACTAGTCAGCTACATACGCAGCAAATGGACTAAAGGTAACATCATAGGAGCCATGCTTGCTGATGTTAAGTCAGCGTTCCCGTCAGTTCACCACCCAAGGCTCTTGGACACGATTGAGAAAAAAGGAGTACATTCTTGTACCATCAACATCGTCAATGATTTCCTCTTGGGCCAATCAACTAGGCTCTTGTTCAACGGCTTTGAATCAGAACCATTCAAATTATCCCACGGTTTACCACAAGGATCACCCTTGTCCCCCCTCCTGTATCTCCTTTACAACTCATCTCTACTTGATATTGCTAACCAAATGGACTGGGCCAAAGCTTCAGGATTTGTTGACGACGTTATCCTCCTTGCATCAGCACCCGACCAACACCAACTCAAGTCAAAAATGAACACCTTGACATTCAGACAAACAAAGTGGGCTGAAAGACACAGTGCAATATTCAACACAAAGAAGAGTCACTGGATGATATTCAGCACAAAGAAACCCAACAAAGACACAGCTCTCCCAACCATCAACTTTGGCGCACAAAAAAACATCTCACCACAGACAAATACAAAGTGGCTAGGTATCACCTTCACCGGCCAGCTCAACTTTTCACAACACAGACAGGATGTAATCACAAAAGGAAAACTACGGTCAGGTTTCATTGCATCACTAGCTAAATCAGAGTGGGGCATCCCACCGCACCTGATGAGAACACTGCTAATAGCCACAGTTCACGCAATGACTGATTATGGTATAGCTGCATGGATGCCACTCGACCCCCCAAAATACCTCATCAACCACCTTTCAACAATTGACAACACCAGCGCTCAAGCAGCGTTAGGGGCTCTCCAAACTACTCCTCGTGTAGTCCTTCAACACGACATCAACCTTCTTTGGCCCGAAACCAGATCAAAAGCTAAGCTTATGAACTTCATAGCCAAATCCCTTACAAAACCAAGTCACCACCCCCTTTTTCCAATCATCCAACAGGCCCAAGTATCAAAACCACAAATGCACCACAACATCTACCACCAGTTCTTCCAACACAAATTAGGAAAATAGTTTGATGAATTCACCACACAACTACCAGTAGACCCGACTGCAATTCTCATCAGACCTCCCAGATTATCGACTATTATCCAAGATATCAAAAAGGTAGCTATTTTAGGAACAAAAAAACTTAAACCCTCAAACAAACACCTTGTCATCTAAACAGATGGCTCTCACATCCCAACCAAGAACACCGCAGCTGCTGCTTGGTGTGAAAATACTAATAAATCTATCGCACAACACCTAGGTAAGGCCAGACTCCGCAGAATCTATCAGGCCGAATACAAAGGGGTCCAATTAGGTCTCACAATTGCCACGCAAGAATCAACTCAAGCTACTAGAAGAATCACAATTATTTTGGACAACCAGTCAGTAATTAAAGATCTCAGCAACTTTCCCCTATCAATCGCTTCACTACTTGATCGGAAGGAGACCTTCAAGATTATCAACTACATAGGAGCATCATTCCCAAACGCAAGAATTACAATCTGTTGGTGCCCAGGACACTGTGGTGTACAAGGTAAAAAAACGGTGGACAAAATCGCTAACAGCTTGGCAAAAAGAGAATTGCCAAGCACCTTCACATCTACGCCCTCTCTCGCAGGTTTTACATCAGCAATCAAGGAGTGGTCAAAAGCAGACAAAAACAACTTTACCAATAACAAAATCAAAAGATTAGGCCATCAACCATCCCAAAAACAACACTTCAAGGCTCTCAGTGAACTACAAAAACATGAATGCATGGCAATCACACAACTTAGATCTAATCATATATATGTTAACTCATACCTATTTAAGCACCAGCAGCGTTTTGATCCCCTCTGCAATTGCAAGGGAGGGGTTGAAACTATTGATCATTTCCTGTTCATATGTAACAGGTACGAGAAGCAACACAAGAAGCTCATCAACGCGATAAACGAACTCCAACTCTCAGAATCATCACTGCCAACATACTTGCCTCGGGTTGAGAAATCCGAGGCATCATCGGATGCATATCCTCGGATGAATCCTGTCTGAGGTTTCAATCCGAGGCAATCTTATGCGTCATGAAATGGCTTGGATCAAATCTTCAGACAAGAGCTGTCCGAGGGCATAGACCCGAGAATACCTCAGATCTCACAATCCGAGGCAAAAATGTTGGCAGTGCATCAGATATCATCAAGAACCCAACTGCTTTTGGATGCATTGCCAAATACTCCAACTCAACCTGGCGGTTCAAGAATTGTTGGGTGTGGGCAACCATCACCAAAGAGGAAACCCCTCAAAATCTCCAAACCCCATCCATCTAATAACTTACAATATCTTGTCAAACACCTTCCTTTAGCGCCACCATCTGTATCTAAACAAAAACACTTGTAATACTTTAAACAGCCAGCATGTGACCTTTTCCCCACTGGGGTGTTTAATGGAGTGGAGCACAAGTAGTTAAGTGCCTGATAGCCTTTGGCTCAGGAGGCACTCTAAGCAATGAATATAAAAAAAGCTATGGGGTCAATTCAGTCCAGCTCGATTGACACATACATGATACAATAGATTTTGTGGTATGTATTCACTTCCCTCTTCCAATCATCTTTTGTGTGGGCTCTCACATTGCTACACTCGGAGATCCACAATCAAACCTTGAGAGGACCGCGAGGCGCTCCCTAGAAGGGCTTCAAATTCCATTTTTTTGTCAATGGACATTTGAGGTGAACATGGTTGAAGCATCGCAGTCACTCCAAACTTAAGGTGCATCACAAACACCCCAAACTTAAGGTGCATCACAAACACCCCAAATATACTTTGCAGCGTCATAGGAGGGTAGGCAAGGGCAAACATGGATAATATCTACTGCTTCTATATAGTTGTATAAATCTCTTCTAGCATTTCTTCCCCTTGCAGTAACAGCTATTGAATTCATTCCTCAATTGCTAACATCATACTAACTGTCCTCACAACCACATCTGCATTGATCATAGTCTATGTAACACATTTACATCTCTTGTCTCTTTGTTATTGAATCTTAATATCCACATTGCCCCCTTCCTTCCACAGGCAGTGTAATATTCGTTATCAGTGAAAACAGTGGTGACAGTAGTCTACCTGGTTGAAGGCTCAGCCTCTCACACTCAGGATTCGAAAATAAAATAATTCACAGGGTGTGTTCAATACCGCACATCTTTGACTCATAGTTGTGCTAAGCAAAATACATTGGATCTACACCTTCAACCACTTCACACAAACCAAGAAGTAGAAGGCCAGCTACACAGGAAACAAGGGACAATTTTCCCGTGGGAAAACCAATTGTATCTGACTCAGTTAATGAGCCAAAATGTATTATTTTGGTGTTATATCTGTGTTATTTGTACATTATGGCTCAGAAACTACATTATGTGTAATCGGTCTTCCCGCGGGAAAATTGTCTCTTGTTTCCTGTGCTATCAAATGCAATAAATTCACTCGGTGTGATTGAACTCATTTGACCATGTTTTCTCACATATTGACATGTGTTATCATATGTCTGTGCTGTGCTTCTAACCTACAATTAAAGACAATGGTGAAAGACCACCACTTGTGGTGATCAGGACCTTTCAGGGCTTCTCTTAGTGCAATCAATGCTCACACCTTAGGGCAATGACTACGGTGAGTGGTAAGGTACGTTATGGCCCACAGATATCTCCCTAGGGTTAAATATCAGTATACCACCACTCAGTGTTCACAAGGTAGGGTGCTTGCCATCCCAATTTGTGTGTCTTTTACCTGCATTGGTGATGCTGCCAAGGAGACACTTGGATTTGACAAATGATTAGCAGTCTTCTTCCCCTTCCTTTCACTTTCTTCATCTCCATATTCCATCCATCCCATAATTTCTTATTCCATCCATCCATTTTTTTCTCTTTTATCTCTGACTAGATGTCAGACAGCAAGCTGCCATGATACATTAGGATTATGAATCCAATGATGCATGCAACAATCAAGAGGTGCATTCTCTTGTCATCAATACTGAATTCCCTAACAAATTGGACACATTCCCTTTCCAAATCACAGGCTGAGGTGATTGCTGTGCAATTTGCTCCAAAATTTGTTGCTTTGATCCTACATAATCTGAGTTTTGCCCCAGTATTTACACTGCGCCAAATTGAAAATTTACCGTGGAGTTTAGAAAATTGAGCAGACATAGAAAATTATAGAGAAGCTGGCAAGGGTCAGAAAAATATGAAAAAATCTTGGGAGGGCCCTTTGATGCATTCCGATTGTCTGGCATATTTTTTCATATTTTTAAAACCACAATGCATATAATACTACACAAAATATAATATCTTCTGGGCAGAAAATATAAAAACCAACAAACAGTGATATTGAGTAGTCTTGGAGAGAGACAAAAATACACAAAAATATGCATATTGTTCCTATGGCTGAGACCTTGGATTTGAGTATTTTTTGTATTTTTAGTGTGCAGATTGTTGATTGTACTAACAAAAAACCTCCAAGTTTCTCAGATTACAACCTGTAACACGGATTGGAATTTGGCCACTGGAATTCTATATCCCTCATATCTTTTGCAATTCTGGGTCAAAACACTTGGTAGTTAGCTGATTAGGAAGCCATTAAGTGCATTTGAATGTTATGCCAATGCGTCAAATCTGTAGCTCCGCTACAAAAAAACCTATTTGTCTTCAAAACAATTTCCTATATAGCCACATAGATATTCTTTGGGATTAGATGCAGGTTTTTTGTCTCAATGACAGATATAGTCACAGAGTTTGGCTTTCCAATGAACAAAAAATCAAGTGGTTTGACCAAGAATTGACAAAGATATAAGGGATTGTTGAATTCAAATTATGCCCTCCAATGTCTGTTACAGGTTGCAATCTAACAATCCTGGAGGTTTTTTGTGAGTACAATCAACAATTCTCACACTAAAAATACAAAAAAATACTCAAATCCAAGGTCTCAGCCATAGGAACAATATACATATTTTTGTGTATTTTTGTCTCTCTCCAAGACTGCTCAATATCACTGTTCGTAGGTTTTTATATTTTCTGCCCAAGAAGATATTATATTTTGTGTAGTATTATATGCATTGTGGTTTTAAAAATATGAAAAAATATGCCAGACAATCGGAATGCATCAAAGGCCCCTCCCATTATTTTTTCATATTTTTCTGACCCTTGCCAGCTTCTCTATAATTTTCTATGTCTACTCAATTTTCTAAACTCCACAGTAAATTTGCAATTTGGCGTAGTGTTACCCCACATTGCTAGGATCCGCACCCTTGCTACTTAACTCATTGTCTGCACCCAACACACTTAATACAACACTGGTGCCAAATAATCTCCTTTCAAGTTGTTGCTAAAGGGCTTTTGAGTTCACATGAAGTTTCATCTTGTGGACAAGTGAGGAGAGAAAAGAGTATGGCTGAGTAAATTCCTCAATAAACTGATATTAAGCCATCAAATTCCTATACAACACATGATTCATCAATCCAACAAAATGGGAGGGTAAAAGTGCAGAGGGGAAGAGGTGAGGTGTGAGGTGTCAGCAACTTTCAGGCTGACTCTGCACCAAAACTTGAAGTATGAGTAGGGTGCAGGTAGTGGTAAGGTTTTCACTTAGCACACTCAAGTGAACTCAGTTGGTTGACCTCTCAAGATAGCATTTACTGCCAGTGGGATGGCCAACTAACCTTTCAACATATCTTACTCGAAGCTCTAAATGTCATTGAATTTAGAGCCATCAGAGCTTCAAACATTGATTACTCAAATGCTCTGCTAGATACTTCACACTCCCTCTGGAAGCATCCTATGCAATTCTGAAGCTTGGTTCTTTGGCTGAATAGTGCCACTACTTCAAAGCTTACAAGGGCTTGCAGAATGTTGTAGAACTATAAGATCAAATACAATAAATCAATTTACCTAAAATTTGGTAAATATTAAGTGTTGAGGTTCAATCAACACAAGCATAGAATTACTTTTTCCTGGATTATGCTTATAGCAGATTCACCCCAATCTTCTTACATATATATACAATAACAAACTATCCTTGATCAGCCTTCTTTTCCTCATCTATGAAAAGAAGACTGTGAGTGAACTGTGTTTCTTTACTTCTTATTCTTGATCTTTGTGAGCTTGTCTGACTTATGTTATCTTATCCTAGTACTAGTTGCTATCTTTGTTAGACCCAAGATAAGGCTCTGAAATAGTTTGTTTTCCCCCAACTTAGACTGTGTTCCAAGACTTTCTTATTAAGCAAGCTGTGATGTGGAGTTGTGGAATGGTAATAAGTCCTTCCAAAGTGAGAAGACATAGCACAGCCAACAAATTTACCTCAGATTTTCAATCTGTGGTATCATCAGCCTCAAATCCTTGGACAAAGTTGTTCCAAGGATTTGATCTGGGGTATTTTTTGGTGCAAAACAATACCTTGGATCAAAACCTTGGACAAGATCTGTCCAAGGATTTGCATTCAATTTCAATGATGCCTCAGATTCTGTGACCCAAGGTATCTTCTATGTTGGTGGTGAAGGGTTTATATATCCAGGACCTAGGCATCAACTTGTGGTTGGAACTTAGGTCTGATTTTCTTTGGGCTAGGGTTAACTTCACTGTTTAAATCATAATCAAGTCTTATTGCTAAAAGTGACTTTTGACACTGGGCCATGCAGTGTAATTGTTATTTTAGACAAGTGACATATAGTTACATGTTTGTTTGTTAGTCTGCAGTCTTGTACAATGGGATCAGGGATGACAATACCCATGCCAATAAGCACACTTATTGAGTAAGGAAAACCACATACAGGAGATATGAATCTTATTACAAGTAGATTGCAATCGGTTTACATATACAATATGTAATCTTAACAACAGTAATCAAAGAGAAAAATGACTAGAATGAGCTCAATATGTGGCTAATAACTATGGATGGGCTTGATAAAGAACTTATGGAGGCTTTGGTGGTTAATATGGACAAATTGGACAACTTCAAAGCCATTGGTGATCTGATTGCTGTTGTAACAGGTGAGGAGAAAAACCAAAGAGAGAAAGCAGGGTTTAAATATTGGTAAGACAAGCTAGCATATATAACAAGTGTTTAACAAGCCAAGATCAAAATAAAAATGATGAGTTCAAATAAGTTAGAAAAGAGCCATTCATTATCCAAGACACCATGTCCTTCTGGCAGTCTCTCAACAACGAGCGCACACGGACTGCCTTTGAAGCACAAAGGCAACTCGTGTGCACTTGTTGACGGGCAAACACCACACAGACATGGTGAGATCAACTCATATTAATATTACGTAAAGATCAGTTATATGTTAAAGCCTCCTTACACTGCATCTACAGTACCACATATATTCTTGACATCAAAAAGGGTAGATTGGTTGGAGTTTGGTGACATAGAGGTCTTTTCAAAAAAGAATGTTTCTTCAGCTCAGTTGAAACAATACCTGAACCGCACCGCTTTGATCTGCTTTTTTAGCGAATTTATGTAACGGTACATCAACCCGCCACAGGTCCCATCCGCTCTTGCTCCGCTTAAGGATTGGACCCACTACGTATTCTAAGTAGCGCCGCGGGTTCAAGACCCGCTTGCGCTCCACTTAGGAGATTTGCCTGTCCTTGGAGCGGGCAGTGTGCAATACTATTCACAATTTTTTTTATTGAATATGGACATTGAATTGAATAAATACACAAAGAGCAATATAGAGTCTAGAAAAAACAAAAGGCAGTCATGTTTTTTGCCACAGATAGGAAAAAATAATGAAAACTTCGGACACAAATCAAAGAGACAAAAGAAGGTGAAATATGTTTCAAATGTGTGTAGATAGAAGAAACATAACCAAAGAAAAGACACAAGAGAAAAGGAGAACAGGAAAGAAATAAAATTACTTGGGGTAACCCAAGCACAACCATCACCTAGCTGAGCAGAAAACAAAACTCACAAAAATTGAAAAAAGGAGAAGGGATGTATAAGAAACAGAACCGTGTAAGAGAATTAGACTAAAAAACTTATTGAGAATTCAATCAGCCTTCTTTTTCTTGATCATATTGGCTGCAAAGGAGGACACGTAAGCAATTGCATCGGCAAATTGTCCCAACACCGTAATGTTTGAATGCAGCCATTGTCTGCATCCAACAGCACGTTGGATAGTCCTGGGTTTCAAAGACCCGCGTGCAGGAACAGTGATGTCTGCCGCAGAAGAGAACGTGCGTTCAACACAGCACGACGTAGCTGAGATTGAAAGGTAATCTTGGGCAATCGAGGCCAAAACAGGAAATTGAGCCGAATTTTCCTAATGAAATCAAAGTTTCAATCAGCCTTGGCTGCTGAGATTGAACAGGGAACAAACCTTACCTTCCACCAAGTAAGCTCTGATTGTCCAGGAGTAATCGGAACTGTTCCTTGGAGATATATCTCAAGCTCGAATGATCGGATTGAATCGGAGGTTTGAAAAGTTGCTGATGAGGTGAAGATGTCAAAATGATCAAAAGGGTTACTGGAGGTTGATGGGATGGGAGGAGGAGTCGAAGGTGGTTTAACTGGTCAATCAGCCAAAGCAACTTGAAATGCTTTCTCGATAAGTTCCTAAGCCCTCTCGGAATCTTTGCGATAGTGAAGGTCAAAGAAACGAAGCCGATACTTGGGGTTCAGGATTGTAGCCAGTACAATCACATCAGAAGAGACTGCTTCTTCTTGATAGACAGCAAGTTTGGAGATCATTGTATCGATCATCTTGATCAAGCTGGGGAAATTTGAGGTATTGCGCAACTGGTGAAGCATCTCAGTCACCCGCAGGTACTCGGCCAGGAGTACTGAACCCAATGGAAAGTCACCCTCCATTTGTTTGGTGGAGAAGTGGAAAACCTGGATAATCAAAAGAGGTAAGTTTGTTGGTTTTTATTTAGTGGTCCATTACGGAGATAGGAGATAGAAATAAGAACACTTACTTTTAAAACTTTACAAAGTTCCTCTACAGCATCCCACTCCTCCATTGTCATCATTGCACCCTGATAGTACCTTGTTTTCCGATCGGCGATGAGGATGGAATCAATGACCTGTAGAACTTAATTGTTAGTTAATATGATAATTATTAATCAAACATTTGAAAACACTTACATCTCGAGCAGCAACCAAGTTGGAAAACATTGCTAAGTCAATGTTCCAGCGTACGCCCCATCCGGCAATAGGGGCAGGACCATCATACCCCATCTGAGTCGCCTGAGCTTGGAATTCCCCTTGACGTGCATTACTTCGGGTTAAGAGAGCATTGATGTTCTTGAGCTGAGGTTCAGATCAATAATGTGGTCAGCATACTTGATTAAAGAAGTGAAAAATTGAGATAAAAAAGAAAGAACAGACCTTGATAGCTCCCTGAACCACCAAACAACTCGTAGAAGGAACATACTCATAGTCTGGACCGTCTTCTACATCGGAGGAGGCCTCATCATGAGCATCTGATGAACGCGGGGTAAAAATCTTGTTGTCCAAGTCATCGGAGTCGCATAAAACTTCGGTCATGTCACCATTGAGAACAATCGTGGGAATTGGAATTGAAGTTTCCGGTGGCGTTGTTGGTTTGATATGGCCAGCAGCCAAACCTATAGAGTTCAAGCCATGCTTGACAACCAGTCCGAGCTTATGAGCATAGCATCAGACGTGGTTCTTGGCCGAATTCCATTGGACCTTCTCGTCAGAATTGAGAGAGGAAAGCATCGAGAGTGTTCTGGCCGTTGGCTTCGGTCAACATCTGAGCGTTCTCAGCTTGGTCTTGAGCCCAAGACTTGGGCAACTTCAAACCGGATTGAATTGCACGTGCTCAACGGGAACAAGCAGCTTGACCTTTTGCCCCGTCGTGATGGGCATACAAGTTGTAATGACTACGAGAACCTCATACAAAGATGCCCTTACACCAGCGGCACTTGAAACTACGGGGGTCATCCCCTGACTGCAAACATTGAAAGGTGTCAGAATAATGGAGGAAATAAAATAACAAAACAATGAAGATAATAATGTATCTTACCTCGCCTTTGACATGGGTCGGGGAAAAATAATACTCCTGTCAGCCCTGGGTACATGTACATGTACCCAAAACTAACTTATAATATTGAACTTCCACTTATAAACCTAATTACATGTATATACAGCTTATAAAACACATGTAACATATAATAAAACATATACAAACATCAATTACATATACATATACATTTAAAAACATATGTAACATGTAATAAAACACCAATTACACCTTGTAACTCAGTGTCAAGAGTTAAAATGCTTATACTACATAAATTACATAACACGTATATGTAATTATGTAATATTAATAATAATAATAATTAATAGTAATCATTAAACCCTAAACCACAGTAATGATACAATCAAATATCACTACAATTAGGTTTGGAGAGGAGAGTATATAAACCCCTCCTCTCTCAGCCTTCAAGGACTTTCCCTCAAGCAATTTATTACACACATCTTTTAAAGAACCCTTTAAAGTTCAATTGAAGTACATAATCAAAAGTCTTATAATAATAAGACTAGTGATTCACTTCATATCTTTAAGGCAGCTTCCTGACTAAAAGATAAAGTAATCCCTTTCTTCACCTTCTGGATCCTCTACTTTCCCTAAGTAGATCATTTCTAGGTTAGTGACCTCCCAATTAACTTCAAGGTTAGTTACCTCTTGAACAACTACAGTTTAGTGACCTATATCAACTCACAGGTTGGTGTACCTTCTGAACAACCGTAGGTTAGCGACCTATATCAACTCTCAGGTTGGTGTACCTTTTGAATAACCATAAGTTGGTGACTTTATAACAACCAGACTAGTGACTCTATACCTCACTCTCCAATCAGTCACCTTGAAGATTGAAGGAAAGCCCTGGATCCAGCTTTCATATTCTTTATAATAATAATATCCTCTTCAGGAGTCATTTAACTGTAGCCTGTCTGGATTTACCCAAACAGGCCAGTTCCCCTCTCCCTCATCCTTTCTTTTCTCTATAATTTTATTGTAATTACATTATATTTGAAATATAACATTAATTATATAAAATTACAAACCTACCTTGCCATGTTTAGTGAGCCTTGAGTACTCTTTTGAATACCCAACCCTCACAACTCCAATAACTTAGCAACTTGTTCCAGTTGAGCTCGGCGGACACCGGGTGTTTCAATAATCTCGATGTCATAGTCCTGATCAACATCAATCACTTCGGGAACAGTAGCCTGAGTCAATCAAAAGCAGCAGTTAGTCAGTGATAGGATTGATATCAGAGGTGTCAGTATTGGCTTACCTCGAGTCGTCCTTTCTTAGTCTTCTTGGCAGGGCATCAAGCCAAGCCCGATGAAGCACCAGAACCACAAGGACGGCCACGTCTTTTGACAACGTGAACCTTGGCCTTGGACTTACAAGCTGCCTTTTTTTTCTTAGAACCTGTTGAGGGTCCAACATTGCCAACCACTTCAACACTACCAACGCTACCAATGCCATCGGTGGTATCAGATTCACCATTGCTGCTGACCTCGTAAACACTTGGGTCGGCGTCAGACTCCAGTGATTTGGGGATGGGAGACAGGCAAAAGGTAGTCACACGCAGATCAGGAGATTGGGCAATGAATCCAGGTCTAGGTTGTGTAGGAGTTCTAGGATGAAGCGTTGGACCAGTAATAGGTGGAGCAATAGCAGAAGATGCAGGTAGGGAAGAACTTGGAGGCAACATAATGGTCTTTGATTTGATTGCTGAACAGAAGTGATGATCAAACTAGAAATGAAATAACAAGAATAGTAATTAATTTAAGTTACAATATTTCCATGACCCCAGATATGAGAAGACCAAACCCTACGCGATGAGTATAGATTCTGACGTTGGAAGATTCAATTGAGCCAAGATTGATATGAAAATGAGGTGAGAGAATCATAGCGTCAGTAAGAGCACAAGAAAGAGGCTATTGGAAGCGATGGAAGGGATCGAACACACCATAGAAGGGCTTGAATTGAAGTGAAGGAGAGATTGAGTGCGTCAAATGGTGTTATACGCAGGTGGTGGTGGAGGGAAGGGCTTCAAAAGGCCTTCCTTTGTGGTCTGATATTAGATATCCGACGATATCTGAAAGGAAATCTCGGATGTCAGTTCCTTTGACGTAGTTGGTACTGACCCGCTACATGCAAGATCTGACATCCTGCAGCGTGGTGGTATGTCCTACCGCCCCAACATTTGCGCTCCCCTTTCAAAGGGAAGCGCGGGCGGGGCGCGGATACCCACTACATCAGAGACCCGGTAGCGCGGGCGGGGCATACCACCCCGCTTGCGCTCCCC
Source organism: Melampsora larici-populina 98AG31 (assembly GCF_000204055.1). Taxonomy (NCBI): domain Eukaryota; kingdom Fungi; phylum Basidiomycota; class Pucciniomycetes; order Pucciniales; family Melampsoraceae; genus Melampsora; species Melampsora laricis-populina. The sequence goes on along the minus strand of NW_006768794.1, from coordinate 48,533 downwards.
TTCCGCTTTTTGCGGCGGGACGCTTCAGGCATTGGTTGAAACTTCAGCAACCTTCAGCTATATCACAACTTGTACAGCTCAGACCTGCTCACCAAAATGCCAACTGATTTTACTTACTGAAAAATCCCTCTCTTGGATCCCAATCAATTAAAATTGTCTGATTGTTTTCTCTGAAAGATTCATTCAAAGCAGATGAATCCACTTACAGCATACTGATGGTAGGAATTCCACTGTATCATGAAATTGACAAGACATCAACAGATCTAATCCAATTTTAGAACCAACAATTTAAACATCTCAAGAACTTCCTCAATATCTGGATGCAATGGTCCAGACTCCAAATATGTGCAGGATATGTGCTTACGCACATTTTGAGATTAGTATCTGTGGGTTTACATATGTGAGGGATGGGGTTGAGCAAATGTGATGATTTGGAGCCCAGCTATATGTTGCCAAAACTTGCAGTCCAAAGTTCAAAATTTGAAGTTGGCTACAAAGATCAATAGGGACTGCCACCACAGCAAGGAATCATATCCCTATTGCCAAATTTTGAAATAGTCCCAACTTGTAGCCCACCACTGTGGATGCTCTTTGATGTTTTATTCTTGTGTTTGGTATATAGATACTTACTTGTATCATATTGTGTTTTCCTCTTCTCTATTGAATTATTAAAGTAGTTTTTCTCTCTAAAAAGCATGCCTAGAAAACCATGCACTTCTCTATGGTACACCTGAGCCCTGGCACAGAAATCTTTTGAATACATATTCAGCTTCTCAAAACATTGAGATTTGTGGCTATAAGCATTTAATGTTGCTACATATCAAATGTATTCTAGAAAATTACTTCGGTTAGTATTACAAATACATATTCAGTTTGAAGGTTATTGTAGAAAGAGTCTCTAAATCTATTAGATAAAGTTCACAAGAATTATAAGAGTACGAGCTTTGGAAGAACACGATAGTTCTCAGTGAAAGCTAGGAGAACGCGAGTGTTGGGGAAAAAGCAGAGTACCTAGAGGTACGAGAAACACTGATAAGAATGGATGAGGAAAGACAACATAAAGTAAGAGACACATTCATTCTTATATAGAAAAAGTGAGCTCGTAGAACCAAGGTACATATGAGTAGATTGAGAAGGATGACTAAATAATGATGTCAGATAATGAAAGATAGAAATGAAGTTGACATCATAAAGATATTAACTATGACAAAACAAATAATGAAAAGGTGGAAGAGTTAATTATCTCAATAAGAATGAAGAAAAGTCAAGGGGAATGATATTAAGAAGGATTGATGGTTGAGCCATTTACTTGTAAGCAAAATGTCAGAAGCTTTGTGTTTCAGTGGTGCGGTTTTGGTTTATTGCCCGACTGGTTTGTTCCACTACCCGCGTTTTTGGTAGCTGCGTCTATGATCTTTTTATTAACTTTATCATTTCAATGATATCACAGGATTGGCGTCAACTTAAATCACTTACTCGTGTTGATGACAAGGAGATGTGGATGAAGAGAAGATCCTTACTTGGTTTGGCTCTGCCGCGGATTTCTGTGATATCTTTAGCCAGCCTTGATGCACCTGCAGGTGTTTGACTATTACCATTAATAAAGGCTTGCGATAATTTTCTACCAGAAAGAATTCAGGACGTTCCCGTCAGTTGTAGCTTTGAACTGCCTATGGGCAAACTTGAAAAGTACTGATCACTCTAGAGAGATCGTTCACAACAGGTAAATACATCTTGGATGAAGACTTACATGATTTGATCAATGAGCCCGTTGATGGTCTTCAAATCGCCAGGGACATTTCCCACCTTGGCTAGACTAGCTCGGAGAGAATTCTGTTTGTGCTCCGAGCGGATGCCACCCTCTGCTGCGGCTTTCAAAGATTTTGCATCTTTGCCTGAAGTGAGTTTGGCGACGAAGCCGTCCATAGCTTTCACTTCTGCTGTCAAAGCTGCGACTTGGCTCGAGACGTTTTTATCCCCAGAAGTAGGCTTATCATTCTTTGCTGTCTTTTTAGACCCTGTATTGGTATTTCCTGGCCTATTATTTCCTCCCCTGTGACTCCCTCTTTTTGCTGAACAAGTCCCGAAGAAGAAGATCAAAGCCAACAATATGATAAGACCTTTTCGTCTAAAAGAGAGAGTTGAGCGATCTGCCTTGTGCTTTAAATATCTAGATGTAGTAGTCATATTAAGCGAGAGGAAGGATGCCCGGCAATCCCTTAGATGTATAGTTGTTATAGAGGTCTAGCTCTATTAGTGTGATCCTAGGAAGTATGCGCAGATAGAAAGATCCGAGTATACAATCCGAGTTCTCTTTTATAGGCGACAAGAAAAAGCTGGCCTTGAGCTCACATTACCTATCTTTAGCAGCAGTGCTGAGCGTGCATCGGCTACATGGCTACGCAGGTGTTCATGGATATATTTCAGATATTCAACGATTGGTCCCGAACATAGATGTGGCAAACCTCGGCAACATTCATAATGTTCTCCTGCCAACCTCGCCAGTCGAGGTTCGCCAACCTCGTCAGTCGAAGTGATGTAACTCGACTGATCATCAATCACAGCTTCCGCCGAGCAATTGCTCATAGCATGCAAACCAACCTGGAATCGTCAAGATGGAAAAGCGACAACAAGACGTCACAAATTCTACGGTATCCCATTGCTTGCTCACCCGACCCATACCGAGCTTCGGTGTCCGACCTGAAGCCTTCCTAGCCTGCATTGATACCATTCAAGGTGGATGAATTTTCTTAGCAACTGACGGGTTTTTTGACTGGTCACGTGGTTTTCTAGACCTTTGCTCGACCAACCAAGGAGGATCGATGTAGATGACAGCCGGGTCGAGATCGACCTTCGAAGAAAAGTCTTATCGCAAGTTTCTTTGACCACAATAGCTTTTGTGGTCTGTATTCACTTCCCTCTTCCAATCATCTTTTATGTGGGCTCTCACATTGCGACACTCGGAGATCCACAATCAAACCTTGAGAAGACCGTGAGGACCGTGAGGAGTTCCCTAGAAGGGCTTTGAATTCCATTGTCTCATCAATGGACATTTGAGGTGATCATGTTTGAAGCATCCAAACCTAAGGTACATTACGAGCACCCCAAACATGCTTTGCAGCGTCAAATTGGAGGGTAGACAAGGGCAAACATAGACAAGATAGCGTGAGACCGCGTCACTTGATTCCTGCTGAACATATTTGAATTTCAAAAGAGTTCATAATCATGCAAAAAAAGCTCCAATGGTACAAATTGCTACCACCAAAAGGAGACTGTGCTTGCCAACACAAAAATCCAGAGTAAGTCCCCCTGCTGGCTAATACTGAAATTAGATAATAAACTGGCTTTGAACAGAACTCTTTTTCAATTCTTACCTTACACTGGAATTTCCACTTTGAATGCCAAATTCCAGTCTTTCCAAGGTTTGAAACAAGATAAAAAGATTGGTGATCATTTCAATCTTGAGGTTCATTTGAAAAGCCTAAGATCAAACACAAAGATGTGAATACCAGTGAACATGCCTTCTTATGCTATTTCATAAGGATATGTTGGTCTCATTTTACCAATCCTTCAAAGCGAAAAAGATCCCTCAAGACCTTGACATTGTGAGAGTCAAGAGCTCTTCAGAAAAAAGAAATATGAAAAAAAAATCTTCCTGTTAATAAGCACCATGAAAATACAAAAAAAAGGACAATAAACAAAAGAAAAAGAAAAAAGAATGGAATTGAAATTGAAATTGAATTACAAGTTCATCTACCCAAAATAATCTTTTTCAGAGTTCATCACATATATAAGATAAGTGATGTTTTATAATAATTAGATTAAGTTTTGAAAACCATACACAATAAAACAAAAGGAAGGGTCTCTGAAAATCAACACCAAAAAAGAACGGTCATACAATTTTTTTAAAGTGAGAAAAATGACACAACACAACAAGATCAAATAATGAATTGATGATGAAATGCAAAAAAAGGAGATTGGAGAATGAAGATGATTCCTAAGTAGAAACCTGAATTGCAGGGATGATGACCAAAGGCTTTTCCGCTTTCTTCCTTGAGCCCGCCTTAGGTTTGTTGTTGGCCTTAATTGAATTGGTTGGGTTACTAGTAGTGTTAGATTTAGAGCCAGCTTTAGATACGGTAAAGAAAGTATTGATGTTCTTGCCACCTTTGGGTTTGGCATTGGTCGCAGAAGGATTGACATTAGCCTTGACCTGAGGGGCCGCAGCCTTTTTACGTCTAGGGGTAGATGGTAGTTTAGTTGCTTCTTGTTGAGATGCGGGTTCAGCTCCTTGTTGTTGTTGAGCAGCTTTGATCTTCTCTTTCTCCTCCTTTCGTTTCTCTCTTTCAAGCTTCTCTTCTGCTTTCTTCACTTTGATTCTTTCTTGATTCTCACGTTCTTCATTCACCATCTCGATGAATTTGACCAGATCGCCTTTGACCCATACATCGAAAGTATCCTTCCATAACCCGCATGGAGAAGGAAATTCATTATTGAGAAAGATTGTGTGAATTGGTTTATCTTTTTTCGATGCTAGCGTTGACTTCTCTTCATCTTCATCTTCTGAATCCGTTGCTTGTTTCGATGGTGGTCTAATCACCTTACTCAATTCTTTGACGAGTCGCTTGGTACCAGGAACTTTCAATGAGGTTCCAGCAACGATTAAAAGATCGGGTCTTCTTCCCCTCATCAAGTCTCGACTTGTCACAGCCCCTACCATCTCTCCTTCTTTATGTTCTTCGCCGTAGAGGACTACGCCAGATTTTAAGACGCCCACACCTCGAGGTCGAAAGCCAGATATGGTACGAGCAGCATCGAACGTTTCACATTGAGAGCAATAAATTAGCTCCCCTGCGCTGAGAGCCGGAATGTAGTCGGACATAAGTTCAGTGCTCTTGCAGACCGAACAGGTAAGATGTTTGAGGGTACCGTGGAGGGGAATCACTCGTGGGAATGGATCTTGAGGCTTAGCTCGGATAGGACGTGGTTGAGCAGTCGCGGTAACAGTGGCAGCCGCCGCCGCTTCAGCGGCACAAGCAGATCGAGTCCTCACTCTTCCTACAGCAGCTTTGACGGAAGATGACTCCAATGTGCGTATAGTGGAAGTGGTCGATGTTTGTGAGGCAGAGATCTCTGAGGTGCCTACATCACTCTGAGAGGAGGCAGATACCGATGGAGCACGAAGACTGTTTGACTGGCTGCCTTTGTCATCCGAGTCGCGTCCATGGTCTTCACAGACTGATGCGGGTGGAGTGATGGGTGGGGTGGGTGGTAGGTTGGATGGGAAGACTTGGCCTCGTTTACGTTTCAAGTCACGTTTCTTCGGGGAGCCGGGAGGACCATCACGAGCACGTAAAGGAGGAGCAGAATCCGGAATGCCATAGCTCAAGCCAGCCTTTTCTTCCAAGCCATCGATGTTTTGACTGGAAAAGGATAGAGCAGATGTCAATCGTTTGAAATAGAGCTCGGGAACGAACATAGACACAAGAAGAAGAGATACTAACGTATAAACTCGACTCAATTTACCCTCTTCATCTAAATTCTTGAGAAACTCGTGAAACTTGGTTGGTTGAGCTTTTTCACAAACTCCATGAAGTTCAGCCAGCATTCCCAAGTGCAGACTGCACGTCTCAGGATCCTGAAATGGAAAGGAAAAGGATGCATAGTTAACCGATTGAAATGTTGAAGAAGTTCGTTTGATTAAAGAGTCACTTACTTTCCAGGCATTGATATCGAAGAGATCGCGACCGCTGCTGAGCTTTGCGTTCGGGAAGCGGGATTTGAGAGAAGCGAATAGACCGGTGGATGACCGAAAGTCAGGGATGTTGGCAGCCGTAGAGATTCCAGCCCCTATGATTGGAAGGTGAAAGCGAAGAATGAAAAGGGGTTAGAAGTGTTCTCGTTAATTTAGGAATCATATTATCAGATAGTCATATCTGATAGTAATAGTAATGATAAAAGGAAGGCTGGATAGTTTAGAGCATACCAACTACGACAGCAATTTTCTTAGCAGACAAGACAGCTTTGATAGCACGCTTCAATTCGAGATCTGCAACAGATGATTCCTCCGAAGGAGGTGCAACGAAAGAGGGTAAAGGACCTAAGCCATGCTTTCGAGTACCGGGAAGGAGGAGTAGATGAGTGTTATTGGAATTCATGGTGTGATGGCTTTAGTTTGAGGTGATGAAGGGGCGCTTCGAATAAAGGCGCCCTAGGATGGTGATTAGTGAGGTAGTTGAGGTGATTTTTATGAGAGAATGAATGATAGTTGAGAACAGAACGATGAGATGGTAAAGAGAGTCAAGCCAGGGGGATGGGAGGGGATGGGATGAGGATGAGACTGAAATTTGAATTAAAAGTGTTTTAAATTTTAAAATCGGGGAAAACAAAATCAAAAAGGTCACTGAGCTTAATGAGGAAATACAAATCTATAAGTGTTACGTGTAATAAACAGTTTTATAGCTCAGTTTAGTCTTGCGAACGGCGGTAACTAGAAAAATCAATCAACAACACCACAACACCGAGATACAAATCATAAAGAGCTGCTTCCTATTGCTCCAGAGTTCAGACCTATCGAAGCTAATTGGCTGGCAAAGACTTCATCCCTCTCCTCCTTCATCATCCATCCCACATCGTCATGCAAATTGAGATTTGAGCAAAGACAGGAAGTCTGACAACTTTTATGAATCATGCTCAACCGTGATCAGTCTCCAATCAGGCTCATCACGCTCCTTTTAATTATGCTGAGACAAGTTGGATGTCCTATCCTTGAATCCTATCTAATCATCATCATTTCCACACGATCTTGAACAAATGACCAAGTCTAAATTTGGGTTTAGAGCATAAGAGTATCTGAGAGATTCACCAGAGGCCCTTGAAAGGAATCGCAGTGGAACGCTCAACAGTTTCATATTTGAAAGTTTGCACTGCGCGAGCCCTAGATCTCAACTTATCAAACACTGCTTTACCAAGCCAAGTGGTCTTTAACTTGAAATAAATGAATTCTCCTTTTCTTCTCCACATTGTCAGAAGTCATTTGACCAGAGTCCTTACTTCAGTTAAGGTTAGAGTGGACTTGATGAAGTCGTTGTACAAGAAAAAGACTTTTAAACAGTAGAGAGAAAATGGAAAATCTTGTACGATGGAAGAGATTGATTGCATGATGATCGGTTTGTGAACATGGTGTGATTTAAGACGGCAAGGGTGAGAGCTATGCAAAGAACCTGTGTTTCGTGGTCTATTGTCTTTGCTTTTGTAACTTTGGGGACCATCTATCTCATAGCGCAAGAAATAATTTATAAAATAGACAACGGATATATAAATGATAGTTATTTTATTGGAGCTCAAAATCAAATCAGGTAAAGCCTTCTAACATCCTATGATGATGACAAGTGTTATCTTATGCATAGATCTGATGATCCTTTCCATGATAAGGAGCCTGGAAAACAAAATTGGATGTCTTGATGAAAAGATAATGGGTTATTAGGTGCCAGTGGGTGAGAAAAAAGGTCAGTAGAACTCAATAGGAGATAAGGTGTAGCTCTTTCAACGCCGAGACAGCTACGCTACTCTACGCTAAATAGCAGATAACGCGTAGGGTAGCTGTACCCGTTATCGGGATATTTCACAAATGGCTAACGTACCGTCTAGAGCTACGATGTAGCGCTTAGCGTAGATTTTACAAGTGTTGACCGCTATCTCAATATGCTAACGTAACTGACAAAGCTACGTTAACTCTACATTAACTCGTTAACAGTGTTTTAAAATTGCCACTGTTGAAAAAACAGAAAAAAGCACAAAAGAAAAATAACAAATAGGAAACTACATGAAATCATTCACCCTGATGCACTCAATAACCTTGCCAAACTCTTTGCCCAAAGGTACACCCTCAACAAGCCACATGTGAGTTGAAACCGATCTCTCGATGTTTATAGGACTTAAACCTCCTCGAGAGGCTGAACACACATCAGCTGCTGCTGAGAATGTGCGCTCAGGTCCAGCCGAAGACCCCAAACAAGCCAGATAATCACGAGACATTATAGCAATAATGGGGAACCGAGCGTAATTTGTCTACAAAGGGAGTAAAGAAACGAGTTAGTACAGATTGAATGGAGTTGATTAAAGTGACAGCAAACCTACCGCCCACCAGCGAAGAGCTTCGTTAGGATTGGCCAGGTCATACTCAGGTTCTCTCATCCGAACGGAAGCACGAAAGTACTCTTTCATTTGTGAATCGTCGCCAAAGTCCTCAACACCATCATCATCATCACTATACAAGTCATATATAGCTGAAGTTGAAGGGCGTGATCAGTCTGCTGAAAGTTCTGACACAGGAGCTTTTGAGGTCTTCTTTTTTGTTGTTTGCAGCTGATATTCATGAAAGATCCGGTTGAAGGTTGATTCGGCATTGATGTATGTAGTTGATGTTTTCTCAAAGAATTTCTCAAAGAATTTGAGTCGGAAAGCAGGGTGTAGAATTGTTGCCGTTACCAACGTTTCGCATGCAAGGGCCTCGTCTAGATAGACTTGCAACTTGGCAAGCATTGCGGCAATCATAGGGTAATGTGCGTCCCTGATTGGTAAGTCAATCTCTCGTTCCTGCAACCGACTTTGTATTTCAACATATTTAGGAATAACTAAAGCCCCAGTGGGCATGTTACCTTCCATTTGTTTGGTGACGGACAAAAACGGCTGTATGTAATAGAAGAATAGAAAGAAAGGATTCAAAAGTCAATTCAATGAAAAATCGAAAGAAAAAGACAAATTGTAATATACCTCAAGTTCCGAGTTCAGTTCTTGAATTGAGGCCCATTCTGAAGGACTTATTGAAATCTCGTGGAAGTAACCATAAGGTTTCCCGTTTTTGCGAGGTCGGCAAGTCTTTGAATGGACACGTGCAAGGTCTTCCTTCAAAAGTTGGTCGATCACCTATTGTAATAATATGTCAGTTTGAGTTTGTTTAAATGAACAAATAGATTGAAAGCTTACCTCACGTGCCAGCCATGCTTTATGCCTGCTGATGTACTTGATGTTCCATTGAATTCCGTACCCTGCAACCAACGATCCCAGAGATAGCCCACGAGCTTTCATGATCCTTTTAAATTCATTACGCCAAGATGAGGATCGAGTGATCCTCCTAATGACAAAGTCGAGCTGTGGATGGTGTCGATCATGATTGGTGTAAGTGGATGGTGTCGATCATGATTGGTGTAAAACAGTGAGGAAGGAATGAGACATACCTTTTCCAAAATGTAATCTAACTTGTTTGCCTCCCTCCTGTGAGTTGGAGCCACCGTGTCATTAAGCATCAACAAAGGATTTTCAGCATCCTCAGCATCCACTGCATCCCAATCCTCCTCATCGTCTACCTCTTTCTCTGCCATGGAAGCCTCCAAACGTTCCATAATGTTGGCGTCCAAATCATCTTCATCTAATTCTTGAAGGTCGTGTTCGACATCGGAAGCTCGATCGTCCTCCGTGGGTGAAGTAGGAAGATCAGGTACCTCGAGAACCGGGCCATCACCAGAACGGGGGTCTTCCGGCGGCTCATCCTCTTCAAGTAAAGTTGTACAAACGGCTGGAAACCGTCCACGAACGGCCGTCTTGACACGGCGAGGTGGAGGTGTCTTCAGACCTAGGGCTGCCAATCCGGCACCTACCACAAGCGCAAGCTTGTGGCAGAAACAAAACGCGTGCATCATTTTGGGATTCCATTGGTAGGACGAGTCAGTACCATAATGGCCAATGAATTGCCGATGCATTTCATTGGTGAATTGCCGATGCATTTCATTGGCCATGGTTTTATTGTTTGAACCCGAGTCGGTTGTTTGGCTAAGCAAGTGAGGTCCGCAACTATAAACAACATCAGTCTATGTATTAATGGAAATAGATCAGTAGACTAAACTTATCTTTTCAGCAAGATTGTTCTTGATGAGTACATTCGCCAACGGTTCAGCCAACCAAACACCTCTGTGCTCCCATGCCACTACCTTCAGCGTGAGATGCCGAGAAACATACTTCCACGAGGGATCAATATAATTGACCGATGCGCCGATAAAACCGTGCCGGTTTCCTTTTGAAGTCCACACGTTGTGCTGCATACAAAACTTAGAGTCGAGGCCCTGTGAATTTGACAACCAGATTGTCAGTACTTTCAAGGAAAGGAAGGAATGGGGAACAAAGCAAGTGGGAAGAAGTGTATATCAAACCTTGAGCTCGTTGATTACTTGCTCCTTCATGGAGAGGTTTAGACGCTTGGCTTCAAGTGCAGCCCAATGCCGGCCATAAAGCTTAGCTTCAGGTCTGAGGTATTGAACACATGCACGGAGCCACGGATCCGCAAGTTGTGTCCATGGTAAAGACTGACGGACCAGCCAGACTGCCATGCCTTGGTTGAAAGTGAGATTCTCAAATTTCGAAACCTTTGTGCTTGTTACGTAGGAGTCGAGTGGCCCATTGTTCTTCTTACGTTCAGCTTCCTCACGGGCGCGAACTTCGGCAACTGAGGGTGGAACCGATATCCCAGCTTCCCGAGCTCTACGTCGGCCAGGGCAGCCTGCTGCTGATCGTCCTTCCTGAGTCAAACCATCGCGGTGAGCTTTGAGATTACCTGTGGGGTTGGTGTAGCTGATCCAAACCGGGTTAGATGTGTCTCGGCTGCACCACAAACACGGGTAGCCTAGTGGTCGCTTGGATTTGTCCTGAAGGAGGGAAAGCAGTTGATGATGAGGAGAAAAAGATGACAACCAACAGCAGTGGCGAAATGGCACTTACATCTTTTGGACGATACTGAGGTTCTCCAAAGTATGCCAAGAGGGCATCGTTCTTGTCACTGTCTTCAATAGTGATACGTTGACGTTTCCAAACTGTGTTGTTTTCTTCGTCTGAGTCGGCTCTGATCGTTTCTTCAGTAACGTGTTTGGATGAATAGTCCTTTTAACAAAACAATCAAGATTTAGAACTGACTCATCAGCTTGAGCACATTGTATGAATGATGAAGTTTACTTACTGGTAGGTCTTTTTGCTTTGGTTTTCTCTTTCTCTGTCGAACAACTTCGACATCAGGAACATCACCATCATCTTGTTCATCTTGAGAAGAATCAATGACCATCGCTTGCTTCTTTCCAGTCGTGATTTTCTTCTTTGTAGCCGTGTATGATTGTTTCTTTCCCAAGTTTTTCGTCTTGTGGGTAGTTGACGACGGGGGTTTGACTGAAACCCTTCGGCGACCATCAGGTGACGGGGAAACCATCCCAGGGTTCGAAGTTGGTTGACGTATGCGTTGAGAGCGACTGGAACCAGGCGTGGCTTGGATTTGTGATGACATTGGATTGTTTTGCGACTTGGAGCCTTCTGGCATTGGCATGACAGATAGGTAAAAGTATTGATATTGAATTAATTGTATAAAGATTGAAAAGAAGAAAAGCTGAGATGGGTGAATCGTTGCGACTGATGTATAACTGTGATCAGTTTTATAAAATAGTTCAAAATTGTGGGAACGAAAATGGGTTTGATAGGCTAAGAAATCAAAGTGAAAGTGAAAAGTATAAGGGATAGGATGGGAAGAATGAAATGAGAGTCAGTGAAACGAAAAGGAGAAGAAAGAAAATCAGCGAAAGGTCACTCACCTTCTGATTTCGAATCAAGATCAGTAAGGCCCCTTGCGTGATGCAGTATGAAGGTATCCTTTTGGGCCATGACGATATCCCAAAAAGGGTTGTCGTTGCTGGTTCGAGGTCTAGATGTGGATCTAGGGCTGCTAGATTCGGATTGTCGAGTGGTCCAGTGTGGCGTGCTCAATTGGTACAGACCCCTGCGTAACACTATGCGCTATCCTATCTACATTAGCGGGGCTGGCCCTGTTGCGTAGGGTTTTTAAAAAAGCCCCGTTATCCCGTATGGATAACGTAACTTTTCTGAAAAAATTCCACTACGGGTATTTGCAAGCGTGACTATTTCGAGGCCAGCTACGCTATTGGATACTTTAACGCATAAAGCTACGTTATCACTACGTTAGCGCTATCCGGAGCGTAACTGGCTCGGCGTTGGCTCTTTGACACCTAGTGGCAGTGCAAGTAAACCACAAATGAATCAAATTGGTATTTTGGAATATTTTTTCTTCTTGATATCAAATATTTCTGAAAAGGCCTCATCTCTTGGTATGGGTATTGAATTGACTCTCAAGAAACAAGATGGAAGTAGGATAGTATATATCTTGAAGTAGATATTTTCACTTGAAGATCCATCATAATGAAGTTGTTGCTCTTTTTGAATAAAGATCAATAATCAGTCTCCTTAGAAATTATGCCATATAGTTAACTTCTTCACAATTTCAGTTTGGGATTTGAAAGATAATTTCAAGCTTTGGTATGGAGAATAAAACTGCTTCCTTACATCCTGTGTTATTTTGACTTTAACAAGATATTAAGAATGATGCATGTTCAAATTGAGATAAATAAATGAGCTCCAAATAACAGTGTAATGTGTCTCTAACAACATCCAGTAAGTAATAATCAATAGAAATGAAAAAGTATTTTTTCTGATATTTTTTAATTTTTCCTAAGGCTTACATCAATATGGAGGATGAAGTGAGAAACAAGGATATGGTTCATTATGATGAGGGCAGTGTTTCATATAAACTTGTCTAATCCCACAAGTGTCTTTACACATGTAAGTCTTAGAAGTTATCTTGCCTCTACAACAATAGTCACTACTGATTCCACATGTACATTTTGATTCTTTTCTACAGTTGGAAGATATTTGAAATCCCAAGCTCATGTCCTCACCACATTTGTTGCATGAGATTGGGTTATCAGAGCTGGATGGCTTCAGTTGCTCCAGTTGCTTCTTGAATATTGGAATGATGATCCCCCATACTTCAGTTAAGATGACACCCAAGACCAGCAGGGCTGTGATTATTTGCCATCTGCTATGAACCCTGTGAGGATATGTTAGATTGAAAAAAAGGCTCCAGATATGATTATTGGATGTACAATTTCCTTATAATGGATATGATATGTTGCATGATTTCAACTTACATTGTGTGTTGTTTCTTCAAATTTTGTATCAGAGAACAATGTGTTTGTGATTTTCAATTGCAGTGTTTCCTGCAGGGACTAAGTCTTCAAGAACCATTGATTCAAAGGGGGGAGATACACATGTCAGTATTTGATCATCTTGCGTACATTCATTACATGATGATGTGATCTGATCAAATGTTTTGCAACAGGGTGGATGAGTTTTCTGAGGAGTAAAATGGTAGGGCCTAAAATAAGGGTTGAAGAAATTTTCGAACTTTGATGCAAATTCCTTGGGACCAGTGAAATAGTTGATGCCACTCTGAGTATGCCAGAGCTTGGAAACTTGGAGTTTATTGGGATAGACTAAAAGATCATATTGCTTACCTTGTTTGAAAAGAGAGAAGGATATGAAACCTGTTTCTTGCAATTATTTTTCTTGATTTCAAAGATAACTTCAAAGGAACTCTTGAATCTTGAAGACCAAACTCTTATGCAAGTGTGGATTAGTGAAAGGGTGATATTGACCAAGATCAATAGGACTCTAATATCTCAATATATAGTCTAGAAACAGTTACAAATGCAGATCAGGAACTTGGAATCCCGGCAGACTTTATATCCTTTCATGATCTTCTCAAGAGTCACATAACCTTAGGCTTTGACACAAGACTTGACCTGTAGTACCACAAGATCTGTGGATATTCATGAGTGTAGAAACACAATATCATAATTCCATAAAGCACAAGAAGCTTTAATTTTGACGTCAACACCTTGCAAGTTCCGTTCGGAATAAAGAGCTTTCAATTCATCAGGACTTGTATTGCTTCCTGGATGGGAAGATGAATTGGAAATATGATAGTGTTACAGTTATGTTTAATGCAAGGATCAACACAGTAAGGCCTCAGCATCAGTATCACCCATGTTGTAAATCATCAACTTTATATCACTTGTAGAGTTCTGATTCTACTTTTATGAAAGTTTTTTTTGAGTAATACTGACTACCAATCAAAGGCGCGATTCTATAACCAGTAAAACGTCGTATTCCTATCTAGATACAAGGCCTTCACTACCAAGTGAAGTCTACAAAATAGAGCAACGTGAGGAGAGGATGAGGATCAAAATTTCTATTCAACCCTCAAGTGTGACGGTCAGCTCCTACCTTACAATTATGAAATTGTGAAATGATTATGATGCATGTACTTAGCTTCACTGCTTTTGCTACTATAGTATCAGTCTAGTGTTTATCAACCACTCTCAAGTATAGACCTGATGATCACCAGACGACTTCAAAACCAGGCAAATGCCTTGGATTCAGGTGAACCAGAAAAGAGATATCCCTGAAGGTACTTTGTAGAACATTGCTCGAATATCTTAGCGAAAAAAACAATGGCCAAGTCGCACCTTGCATATAATCCACTTAGTATACAAAATAACTCTAGAAGAATCATGGGAGGTGCTGGATAAATTTGCTCTTTACCGGATTACTTGCGGGCGTTTGACGTGATTCGTACTGCTGGTGCAGTACCGTAATCAAAAAAATGTATGATTGACCATAAGAGAGCTGCCCAAGATCTCAAATCCCTTTCGAAAGAAATGTCGAAAGGCAATACACGTTCAACCTTTGTGATCACGATCTTGAGCTCTGTGCCTTTGTTCATTGCGTCAAAATGCTACTCAGCCAGCATGCGTAATGAGACGATGACTTTTCGGCCTCAGCATCGCAATCAGCCCTGGTAGATAAATCCATTCAGATTAGATTCCACCTTTGTTCACATTTTTAAAAATGCATGATTCGCATTCTGATAGATACCATGCTGATCTGAATCAGCATCAACCGTGGTATATAAATCCATTGGCCAGCCTCAACTTGATCCAATCCCTCCTATCCAAATACCACATCTTATCAACTACACTTCATATCCTATCTGCTTGCCTCGTCAACGTTTTTATATTCAACAACTCTTCAACTTTTATATCAACCCTCATCATTCTATCATGGCCTCTTACAACCCAAAAGCTGAACAAGAATTTGAACTCTTGACGAAGATTGGTTCAGGTGGCTTTGGTACGGTTTGGAGAGCTAGAAGCAACATTGACCAATCTTTACGAGCAATAAAAGTCATTCGATGCTATGCTGATGAAGAAGGAAAAGACAACGCTGACGACATCATACAAGAACTCAGGATACTGCGTCAAGTTGATCATTTTTCTATCATCAAATATTATACATGTTATGTTAGTCCTGACTTGGTTCATATCGTTCTAGAATTCGCGCCTTTTGGGGATCTTGAAGAACTACTCCATAAAGCTACTGCAATCTCTACTGTATTCCCTGAAGCAGACTCAAAATTAATTATAGAAGACATTGCAAGGGCAGTCGAATACCTTCATGGCAAGAAAATAATCCATCGCGACATCAAACTTGCCAACGTCTTGATAGCATCTGATTACAGGGTCCGACTTGCTGACTTTGGTCTTGCTGCCATAGCTTCTGCTGACGGGAAGACCTCTGGTATTTGCGGAACTGATTATGCACAAGCGCCTGAAATGCTCACAGAACAGTTTTACGGCTATTCAGTGGACTGGTGGGCCCTTGGGGTGATGCTTTACCACATGGTGGTAGGAAAGCCACCTTTCGAAGCAAGTATGTATCTTCCTCTATCAATGTATCTTCATCCTTCATAGTCAATTTTCTGACTGACTTTGACTTTGTTTTACTTCGATTCTCTCTTCAGGCGACGACAAGACTTTGGCGGAGAACATTATATCTGGCCCATTGATGATCCCTTCGTCTGTATCGAAAGATTGCCGCGAAGTCATTGAAGGACTCTTGAATAAGAACGTGGAGCTCAGAACAAATAGTGCAGCGGTTTTGTTTGGATCGAATTTCTTTCATGACGCGAATTCTGATTAATAGGATTTCATTTGTGTTTTTCTTGTAGTCACCTCTTTCCTTACTCCCTATATCAGAGAACTGGTTTGTTTGGTATTTTTATTAGTCGAATTGAGACTTTCGTGTCAGATACTTCTTGGTTTTATCTCTTGGTCCAACATTTAGTAATGATAATCATAACTGAACAATGAACTAAACCTCTTCCTGTTCTGAGACATATTTTTTCATGCTTTCAGAATGAGCCATGTCCCATGTGATGAGTAAAATGAACATGAAAATTGTGGTCCCCATAAACCGCTGAGGTCCACAATAAACGGCACCCACATCAGAGGTATGCATCAGAAGTTGACAGCAGATAAACCTGTTCATCATCTTCTTAAGAACAACACGACTTTCAGCTCACGATAGCCCTGTTGGTGCTTAGCTCACAAAATGGCGTTCTTGTTTGGTTTTTCAATCTCTGAAAAAAATTGTTTTGACAAGATGTATTTAAACCATTAGTAAATGAGACCAACACAATAGTTACACGATTTGTTCACTCTTCTTTAAGATTTATTTCAATCTAATAAAAGATGATACATTTTTTTCAACATAAACCAAAACAGACAAAGAACAATGAACAAACGAAGAGGAACCATGTTTTCTTTTAAATAATTTGAAATCTAGGACAAACAAAATTGAGGCATTTCTAATCAAGCCATACACCACATAAAAACTCATCATTTTACATTATTTTAAAACAAAAAAACAAAACTCTCAAAATAAGAAACACACACACATATATATATATATTACCAAATCCCTTGGCGATAAACACCATAAGCACCAGACAAAGAATCTTTTTTAGCACCATTCCCAACCAATCCATCCCAATTAATCCAATGATCATTCAAACCATTCAAGATTTCATCTTTTTCTTTCCAAATTGATTCTACCCATTTGGTGAGTTCTGCATCAGTGTTAGGTAATTCATTTAAAGCATATCTTCTTACATGCACATGATATGAATAAGTTGATGATAGGTTTGAAGTTGTGTGAACTGTTAGTAAGCTTGAGGGGTCGTTGAAACCTTTTGGTCCTCGATATGCTAATGTCAAATCTTGAGAAACGATAGATGAAGGTATCAGGTGACAAATCATCAGATTTATTGGACCAGGATTCTAGGGGTCTTTTTGAGTTAGGGTTGCTTACCATACACATGAGTAACTTGACTTCCTCTCAATTCTACAGGAAAAGTAGTTCAGGTTTAGTTCAATTCTCTCATGGAACAAAATGTCTAAAATCCTGACTTACCTTGAACAGCTGCTACAAAACCTTTTGTGCGAGGTGCCAAAAGGTGTTGCAAGACTGGTTTACCCTTCGATCGACAAAACTCTTGACTCTATAAATACCCCCCAAAAAAGTAAAGAAAACATCAGTTGTCTGATCAGAATGATTTTGTTTTCTCAAGAAGAAGATTTGAACTAACTTTCAAACGTTTTTCAGGTGTGAATCTTGTACCTTCTAAGAAAGAAACCAACCAAATCCTTTTACCGATTCCAATTGGATCTTTAAGATGTGCAAATGCTTTACTAATCGAAGTTGAATCTTTTAACCAATCCCTTGTTATCATGACCATTCCGATCAACTGATAAAAACGAGATTGAATTTAGGCATCATTTCCTGATGAGTTTGATTATAATTGAATGGTTTCCTTCGACTTACATACATACTTAATCCGAAGATGGGCAATTGATATTTCAATGAAGACTTGGCGAACCATCTACAATAAGGTAGCATTCCTTTTCTTAAAGCTAATCCATTCTGTATATTTCCAAGCGAGATAAAGATTGATTAGCTATCTACGATCGGAGTTTCTCTTATAAAAGAACAGAACAGAACAGAACTTACGATCAAATAGAAATCGGAATAAGAAAGATGGTTAGCTAAAGAACCAAACAATTTTTTTCCAAACACATTAGTTTTTCATTCCTTCCTTCAAATCAAAATAAAGAAAAGAAAAAATCAAAGTTCGTTTTTACCAATAATAATCGCATTTTCATTTTCAGGTAAAACATCGCCTGAAAAAGTAATTTGACCTAAACTTAAACCTTCAAAGATGAATTGCATAGATTTCCAAAGTAAATTAGCAATTTTAGAATTAATTTCATAAGCTAATAAACCATTAAAAGGCATCAAGATAATAGTAGAAATAAAAATCAAATTTGAAATGAAACAAAAACTAAGAATCAAATCGAAATAAATTATAAATTTAATGGTTTTGATGAGCTTTGATTTCAAGCCATTTGAGGTTGATCGATTTGGTTGGATCATGATGTTGATGTTGATGGATGGTGGGTGAATGAGTTTGAGTTGTTCGTTAATGGCTTTGTGGTGGAATGAAGTTCGAAGTCCAAAGTGAAGTGAAATGACGTGAAGATGACGGAATTTCATCCAAAACACTCAGAATTTAGAAAACACTTTTGGTCTTCAACTTTCCTGTATACAGTGAGATTCCTTTTTAAGCATTGCCTTTACAAGCATATTTTTTATTAAGCATACAAAATGGTGCAACCATTTTTGGTAGGCGGTAAATTCAGATTTATAAGCATTTTAAGCATATGCTCCAGGTTTTGACTGATATGCTTGTAAAATTTCATGTGAAGCATGAAAAAAGAAGCATATCATAATTTCTACACGTGGTTATGCTTCTATGTGATGTGAGAAAGGAAGGCGAAGTGGAGTGGAGTGGAGTACAGTTTAGCCTGAATCGACTCAAAAAGCCAAGACCAATTGAAAAAATGTCTGTCCATTTTTGCTGCCAAGTTTCTTTAGTACATATTATTCAATAGGTGCATCATTTTGGAGCATTATTGGCTCTCAAACCTGACCCAGTTTCAAAAAACCACCATGTCCGTCCCCCATGAGCACGTCAACGTGCTCACACGGAGAGTTGTGTAATAAATTTGAACAGATCTTTATCCAATTCGTCTCTAGAAAATGCAAATCCTTTGTTAATAATAATAGACAATCAAAAAAGTACCGTTTGTCAATGGAACTATGAACAAAGGAGCCCATTTAACACTCTTGCTGTCTGAACCTCTTGACAAAGGCAATTGTATGCTTAGCTCTCAGACCTGTTTGTAGGTTATATCCACCCTCTACGGAAATTGATTGGTGTGAGCACGTCGACATGCTACCTCAAAACAGACATGGTGAACCTGGTTGCACCAGTGGAATTTTTGGCTGGGAGCTGTCAACAAATGTCAAGTTGATACACAAAGTTACTGCCAAAAAACAACTGGGTCAACTGGGTTTTTTGAAAACTGGGGCAGGTTTGAGAGCCACTATTACCACTACAAGAAATATAATATTTTCTGGGCAGAAAATTAAATTATTGATATACAAAAATATTGAGAGGCCAGGAGAAGGGCAAAAAATAAATAAAAATATGCATCTTGTTCCCTGCATTGAGAGCTTCACTCTCCATATTTCTCCGTATTTTTACAGTCCATATTGATAAGTGTACTAACAATAAACCTTGATAATCATCCAATTACAACCTGTAACAAGCACTGAAATTTGGCTGATAAGTGTTTAGAGAAACTTTTGAATTCTGAAAACACCCATAACTTTGTCAAATCTGCCTCAAAACACTTGATTTCAGGTGCATTAGAAAGCTGAACTCCCGTTCTCAAACTTTCATAACATCAATAACTATGTAGCTAGTATGACAAACATTCTATGGATCTGTATGTGCAAATGTATAAAAAAGATGATATCTTTTTTAGCAGACCAGCATGCTGTGTGGTCTTATTATGAACTATTTGGAGGACCATTCCAGCTTGCCAATGCACTCAAAATCGAGCGTTTTGGCCCGGAATTGAAAAAGTTATGAGTTTTCTCAGAAATCAAAAGCTCTAAACACTAATGAGCCAAATTTCAGTGCTTGTTACAGGTTGTAATTGGATGATAATGAAGGTTTATTGTTAGTACACTTATCAATATGGACTGTAAAAATACGGAAAAATATGGAGAGTGAGGTTCTCAACGCAGGGAACAAGATGCATATTTTTATTTATTTTTTGCCCTTTGCCTGGCCTCTCAATATTTTTGTGTATCAATAATTTAATTTTCTGCCCAGAAAATATTATATTTCTTGTAGTGTACATAACTGACAACAGCTGAGCACCCAGGTTTGGCATGAGAAACTGAGAACATGTTTTCTCCCTCACCACTCGAGTTCCTTCAAGTTCAGGAGTTTCAAAACATCAAATTTCTATATCTACAGATATGTTTTCTCATCTAAAATATGTCAACCTCATCTGTTGATCAGCTTCTTGTGCGCATCTTGTCTCTCAGCCAGACCTCCCCTCTGGGCTTAGCTGAGAGGAATGGTTACATCTTTACGACTTTCAGCTGTGTCCCGATAATCTTGCCAATCAATCTCATTTCACAGCTTATTGCCTGATGTGTGATCTTATTGAATAAGTTGTTTTACACCTAATCTTCAGTTGGTTTGCTCCAATTATTTCTCAAATGCTTTCTTTCCCTGCACTTTTGCAAACAATACATGATTCTATATGTTTTTTACAACTCATTTGGGCCATTTACTGCGCCAAAAGATAAAAATTTGGCCCTAGGCATGACATTTAAGCATAGCATAATTTTGAGCACATTTTATGCTGCTATTGGGTCTGTTCCGATAAGAAGCATTTTTTATATTAGCATGGGATTTGGTGCAACCATCATCATGCTTATAAAGGAATCTCACTGTATATGTAGAAAACTACACTTTAAACACAACACTTGAGGTTGAACACTTTGAACCATTGGGTATTTACATACGGATCAATGATGTCAAGATTCTCAACTTATGAAGATCAATAGAAGACACTCAGTATTTAAACAGTATCTCCAAAAAAAACTTACCAAAACGCTTTTCCAAGTTGCTACAAAGAACGGCTTTAGCTCAAGCCAGTGTTTTGCAGATGGTTGCTGGTCATTGGAAGTGTTTTTGATTTATGTATGTGGACACATAGCCTTACAATTACTTGAGAATCAGAAGCATGTAGTAGGGCATGTGTTTCATGTTGGGGCTAATTTTACTTTCATTTTTAACTTAAGACTAGTCGATAATTATTGAACCTTTTCTTCTCTTCATGTTGATTGATGCCTTATTATGATAATTATTGCCGCATTAATGGTAGTTATTGCCTGAATTATGCTTGTTTGATGGTATTATCTCTAGTTACGTAGTCTGACTCTGGGGATTTTACCCAAAACATTCTTTGCTTTCATCTAAACAAACTCTCCAAGTTCCACTTGTAGGTTTGCTTATGCACATTTCAAAAAGGAATTTGTAGTACGTCTCAATGATCACTTTACAACTCACAATTCTTGTGATAAGAATAGGTCTGGGGGTCCGAGTGATCCGAGCTACACTCATGATGGTGGTTTTAGCCAGAATCAGGGGTAGAGCCCCAGTTGCAATGAGAGAAAAATCTACCCCAGAATAGAATCTAACTACAGGGCACCTGACTCAAAGTCAATAAAAGGTTGTACAAAGAGAGGAAGAGGCGTGGTGGGACGAAACATTTATAGGAATCGAAGAATAATCCTATAAACAAAGAGAAGATCTCAAAATAACTTGAATCTAATTGATGAAGTATTGATAGGGGCTTTGAGTAATAAAATAACAATGTGAGAAGCACCGGATTTCAAGATCATCCACGTGATTAGGTAGAAATCATTTGAGAGGGAAAAGAGGCATCCTCGAAGATCGATGGTAATGAGAGATATTCGCGAAGGTAATGAGCACAGCAAGTTGGATTACACATCGTTCGTCGAGGCTACGTCACAGTGAGGCAACTTCTCAACCTATTCTCGTATGTAGAAGCGCGCTCCGTGCCCAGTGACCAGTCTCACTTAGATTTCTGGACATCGAACTCATATGTTTGCTTTGCCAGCTTCTGCTCAAACTTATATAAGTCCACTCGCTCTGGCCCCGTCGGTACAAGTACCACGTACCTCCGAGCGCCAGCGAGGGACTTACGCCTAATCCCAAATTTCTCGCGTGAGACTAGACAGGGCTTTTGCCCAAAAACTCCAATCTCACTTGCTCAATATTGGTGCTTATCAACTTGTGACAAGCACATAATGAAAATGATGCGCACTAATGCCTTCGTCATTTTGGCACCCTCCATTTCCCAACGGCCCATCAGGGGGTCATGATGAAGCCAAAAAACACTTTGGCACCAACACCGGGGCCGTACATGACCCAATCATGACTGCGCCGCCTAAAACCCTAATAAGGTGGACATAACGGACTAAACTGGCAAGTCAAACTGCAGTTTGACCTTCTTCGAGGAAATTTCGCCAAGTTCGCGATTTCAACACTCAGTAGCACCACACGCGCATACCACTCACCCGTTCCTAATAACTTCTCGCCTCAATCGCCTTCCAATGTTACGAAGGAGTGTCTCCGCGGCCAACGCCCAGCAGCTTGCACTCGCTGTAGCTACTTCAATCAATGCACGGCCCCAACTGCGCCCAGAGCTGATCGGTATCACTGAAGCCGAACAAGGAAAGATCATCGGCGCGTTATTCCAAGTCAAATACGGATACCCCGCACGAGCTGAGCAAGTCGAATCGGTAATACATCTTATCAACCGTCGGACGACCTTTTTATTAGCTGGAACCGGGTTTGGTAAAAGCCGGGTCCCTGAACTATTCTATCTGGCGTATGCAGAGGACTATGCACCGATACTGCTAAGCATCAACCCACTCGATGCTTTAGGGGATGATCAGGTGAGTTCGGACGCCGGGAGACCGTTACGTTTTGTGCACCAGGCTAACCGTACTTGTTCCTGTGGGCAGGTGAGCGAAAAACTGACCGTCAAGTTGAAAGGCATCAATTTGACCGGGGCCAATTGCACAAAGGAAACATGTAATGCAATTCTTCAAGGACATTACACATTTGTCTATGTGGTATTAAATCTCGCCTTACTTCCGTGCTTAGATTTTGTAGACTGACATATCATGGTCTCATTTGGTGGTATAAGAGCCCAGAAGTCGCGTTGACTAGCGACATTTTCGATCGAATGTGGACGGACCCGCGTTTTCAGACTTGGTTGGTACTCAATGTGGTCGACGAGGCCCACATGGTCTATACTTGGGGCCTCGTCGAGAGTGGCCAAGCCAAAAAAATGGCCAGCTGGACTCGGGTCCATGATGGCGGAGCGTTTCACCCGTCCTACGGCCAGCTGGCCAGGAGGTTCCTTGGTTCCGATAGGGTTCCTCTTTTGCTAATGTCGGCTACTTGTACACCTCAGGCAACTAGCACAATCCTCATCAACCTCAAACTCGACGAGAGGGATGTTCGCTTCGTACGTGCCGAACTCTGCCGGCCGGAACTACGCCTCATCCGGCGCACTTTCAAGCGGCCGCTGCAATCATCCTTACGCACACTCTTCGCCCATCACACTTTGATACCATCCTGTGATATACCCCCGACTCTCATCTACTCTGGCACTCAAAACGGCACGTTAGACTATTTGGAGCTGATCAATGCGGCACGTGGTCAACCGGCGGAAGCTGTGAATGGCCGATCCGAGTTTGCTAGGCGTTACCACGCGACCACGGGCGATAACGCAAAAATCGCCGCAGTCGAGGCCTTTCACTACACCAAATGTAATCTTTACCGGGTGGTAAAGAAAACTACTGACATAGAAAAGTCCTGAGGCACCAGGAAGAGAGCTAAAAATCTGAAAAAATATGCACCTTGTTCCTAGATGCTGGGGCGTCATGATGAGTATTTTTTTGTATTTTACACGCAGATATTGGTTAATTTACTAACAATAAAGGCTGAAAATCATCAAAAACCCACCTGTAACAATACCTGAAATTTGGCCCTTGATTTTGTAGACAGGTTTTTGAAATCTTCAAACATCAATAACTTTTGCAGTTCTGAATCAAATAACTCGATTTTTGGTTCATTGGAAAGGTGAGTCTTTGCTCTACATTTTTCATTGAGACATCACATCTGTAGCCCGTCTGAAGAAGGTCCTACAGAGCTATTCATGCAGAACTGTTTGGACATATGTAGAGCGTTCAAATGACTAGATAGCACCTTGCTGACATTATGAAGTGTAAAGGAGAATGGTTCAGCTTTTGAATGAACCAAAAATCGAGTTATTTGGAGCAGAATTGCAAAAGTTATTGAAGTTTTTAGACCACAAAATATTGTCTTTATAATCATGACCCAAATTTCAGGTATTGTTACAGGTGGGTTTTTGATGATTTTCAGCCTTTATTGTTAGTACATTAACCAATATCTGCGTGTAAAATACAAAAAAATACTCATCATGACGCCCCAACATCTAGGAACAAGGTGCATATTTTTTCAGATTTTTAGCTCTCTTCCTGTTGCCTCAGGACTTTTCTATGTCAGTAGTTTTCTTTACCGCCCGGTAAAGATTACATTTGGTGTAGTGTTTGTTGCTTGCTCGCTGGCCGTTATTTGCTGCACGCTGGCCCTGGGATTGGGCCAGAATTGGAGTCGTGTACGACGGGTGGTAATAGTGGGACGCCAAGACCCCTGTAACTGCATCCAGATGTCAGGCAGGTGTGGGCGTGATGGGCGGAGAGGTTTAGGAATCTTATTGGTCGAACACTGTTGAACAAACGGAAAGAACTCAATTGAGGATTTCGATTCGACAGCGCTCATGTCCGACGACGACCGAATGGACGCTTTGGCTATCACCACTGTGTGTCTAAGGGTAGCCCTAGCCGTTGACCTCAGGTGAGTGATATCTCAGGCAACCTCAATTATGGTGGATGCATCCTGATGCATATCGTTCTCAGGCATGGTTACATTCCATTAGATGACGATAGCTGGGTGGTACGAAATGAAGAGGCCCGTCAACGTGAGGCCAACATGCCCGAGTGCGACTGCTCGAACTGTGAGCCTGATGAGGCGGAAGCCCTCTGGCTCTCCCAATCTGCCCTGACCATTGAAAACTTCGACTCCGCCCTCGAAATGGATGCAGACGAGCTCCTTGAACTTGCAGATAGTCTGCCTGAACCGCCCCCGGACCTGGTCAAAGACACAAGGCACGTGGCGATTCCTTGCGGTTCAGAAGACCCGATTTTGGTATGCCCTCTGATGATCAGCCTAGTAAAACGATGGACCGACTCGTTCGCCGGTTTATGGCGGACTCACTACCCTTCACCTAGTCACCTGACACCTGACGACTTCTTTGGCCAGGAACTTGCTTGGGTCCTGGCCAAGAACGTCGACATACTTGCGCACCCAGAGGACATTGCGATTGTCCTGGTAACCGAATGCATCCCTGGCCAATTCCAGTGCCTGTTTGACGCTTTTGAAGAATGGAAAGCCGCCTCTCCAGCAGACGCTTTGATAACCAAAGCAGGCGAACGCAGATTGGCTGCTTCTCGGGGGCCACCTAAACCTATCCTCTCGGTCGAAGGGGCTCGAATGTCGAAACTGCGCGCGGAGGCCCACAAGATAGCCACGAAAGAAGCCAGACTCGATGAGAGAAGGAAGGCAGCTCAGTTAAAGGCCAATGCGAAGGTCGCCGCCGCGGCGAAAAAGGCCCAGGATAAGCTGGAAGCCGATTTGCGCCGTTTGGCCCTGAAAGAACAAGGTCAAATCGAAAGGCAACGTTTGCGTGACGAGGCGAAACAAGCCCGCCAGGCTGTCATGGCTGCGAAGCGTGAGTCCACAGCGGCTTCCGCCGCTGCGAAGCGAGAGGCAGCCGCGTCTAAAAGAACCGCGGTGCCACCAGCACCTCGCCCGTTGTGCAAAAGGGCCAAAAGGGGCGCAGATTCTCATGTAAGAGTTTTATTTGGTCATTGGGATATTGGTTGGGGGCGCTTTCAAACGTTAACTGAGATAACTTGCTACTTTGTCAGGTTCATTCCTCTCCTGGGAATTCAGCACACTGAGCGTCCCATGACGACAGGACCTCGGCTGCCCCCCACCGGAAGCGCGACTTGCGACCTGCGGCTTGGTCAGCACGGATTAGCTTGATCATCGTACCCACGCCGATTTTCCAGACATTTCCCACAGATGCCAATGCTCGTCGCCCAGGTGCATCCTCCAAGTGATCTTTGGCGTAAGCGAGGAACGAGAGTAGTGATGGGCCGGTGATATGATTGAGGTTAGGTTGGAATAACAACGTGTGACCCGATTGTGTTTTGAACAAGTGCATTAGTTTGCGTAGCTGAAAGTGCCGAAAGATCAAAGTGGTCAGCTAGTCATGCAATTCATCATATTGCTACGTTTCCGTTTAGACACACCATGGGGATCAAATTTGAGATCAGATCAGTGAGGCGTCGGATGTCGGTGCCATGCCCCTACATTTCGAAATCGTTTGTTGGTCAGCTGATGATCGTGTATCCCGGCTGTGACCATTCGGATGAGTGCTCACCGTATTATTATACACGCGTTTTAGGTAGAATATACTGATTTCGAGGAATTCATCAGTGGGTAACCAATGGTCCGCCCGTTCATTGGAAGGGATCAGGAGCGAATGCTTGATAGCATTCGCAAGGTCCTTAGGTAAGTCTTCTTCCAATAGCAATACAATCCGTGGAATGTGCCTGGAATAATGTGATAGCCCCTGAATTCCTTGCGCCATTACCGACCATTGTTTCCACATTAGCATGAGCCGGCCAATATCGCCTGCACGTGTGGCCTCGTGCGCTTCGACAACAGTGGCGAAATCACGCAGTCGCAACATCAGATTATGTCGAGTCGGGTCTTCGAGGTCCTTTGCTGCAGCTAACTGTGTCCCATCGAAGAAGTCATGCCATACCTGATCAATGAGTCGCTGACAGTCAACAGCGATGCTCAGGTCCAGTGTTGCATCCTTCGCTAAAGTATGGCTGAAATACAACCTGACTCGTCAGCGCCCTTGGAAAACGCTTACGGCGTGGTGAAGACGAAACTCACGTGATCGCATGAACAAGGTTGGCTTGGTGAAGCATTCGAGATGAGCGCATGATCGTGTTGAAGTCCTGAGAGGCAGGGGGCTTCTTGTATTTGGCGCCCAAAGCAAATAAGGTCCTCCAGGCTCCGGAATCTTGTCCGTTTTCGGGGCGTCCCCAATGGTGAGTTAAAAGGGCCTTTGTGAAGCTCCACATGGTATGGGCCCCACCGAATATTGACAATACCCATTGCATTCCCTCCACCGAATCAATTGAAGGGAACCGCTTAGTTCGAAGACTTTCCAACAATTGGTTGGATCCAACATCGCCACCGGCCACCAAAAGGCTCTCAGCGTATTTGGCCTTGTCAAGGCCAATCTGTGCGATCACTTCATCCAGCACCCGCGAGACGCCCTCTGCAGATGAATCGGGGGCGTCCATCATGCGGAGGAAAATGTTGGGTACGTGCATCTCGATTGGGTCAATTGCAGGCGGGCGAGTTGACAGCGCCGGCAGTAGGCTGGCCTCGGGCGCACCTGGTATGTAAGCAACATACTCTTTCAGCGCTTTTGATATTTGGGCCTTGACCACCGCTTGCCAATGTTCGACTTCCGCCGGCCTAGGGCAAAAAGATTCGATTCCAACCGTCTTTCGGTCTGCGGCAGACATGGCGTCCAGGAAAGCCGCGAGGCTAACCACATCTTTGGTACATTTCGCCTGAAGACACGCGCGAATTACGGTATAGAACCCCCAGGTTCCATGGAATAGACGAGACGACGTCTCCACACGTGTGTTGTGTATTTTTAAATGTATGTCAACATTGTCATACACCAATAACGGTAAGAGTTTCTGGTTCCTCTTAAATACGTCCATCATCCGCTGTTCTTGTAAAGAGCGTAGATGGTCCATGGCTGATAGCGTGCATTTCCTTGATAGCGTGATTCCATGGCTATGTAGCCATTCATTCACTCGTACTGACACCCCGCCCGCGTACGCCATCAGGCTGTTTGCCAAAGGGAGAGCGTTGGCACGGCGGTTGCAAGACTGCGCGATCATCGAACATATCATGATGGGCAGCTGTCTTAGCCGTTTGGCGCAAAATCAGCGGTTGAACTTTTGCAGCAAAAGCGTTCAGAGGGGGCTTGCCTTGGTAAGTTTGAGGGCTTTTTGATCCGCGGCCGATGCCTTAACAAAAACCATGTTCTCCATTGACATAACTGTTCCTTCATCTTCTTGATCATTGAACACAGTTCCACGTGCATCCAAAAGGCCACGTGTTACCCCCGCATTGCTGGCAGTTTGTGATTCATCCATCGGGTCACATACATTTTCGCCCTTGTCGTCAGTGACGGGGGGCACTTGATTCATTCCGAACGCCAGCTTGTTTTTGAGCAGTGAGTGCAGAAAGCTCATACCCATTGTCACTTGGGAGTCTCGTAGTATTTCTGAACTGTTGCTGAAATAGTCCGGGGTAATCCTTCTGGAACTGACATATGCTCCGCCTGGAAAATGCCCCCGTGGTAGGTCTTGCGCATTGACGATATCGGTGGCCTGACATAGGTATGTGCAGTAGCCATTGAGTCAATGAAAACCTGATTTCAATCAGTTAGAGGCTATAAATTACTAACCTCTTCCAAAATCAAAGACTCCCAATTGGCTTGGCCATGTGCGCAACCTCGTGACAAACGACCGAAATTCCGGACAATCGAACGGGTTTGTTTGAAAGCCTTGCCCACTTTCATCATGCGTCTTCGAAAGATTAAATCGGGGTGGTTAGAAGACATGAAGGTGACCATGAACTGCTTTGGTGTCAAATCCAGCGTGGTGAGGTATTTGCACACCAGGAGAGTGCGAGCGAGTGTGCTGGCCTCGTCCTCATTTGACTCCTCAGGCATCTTCCGATGGGCAATCTAACGATCTCAAAGACTTTCGGCAACCGCGAATCTGCGATGAGGCCAATGGGAATCTGGAGGTCCTTTCTCTCTCGATCACGTAGCACAATGATCAACTTATAAAAGCCATGTGACACTTTCTCCTATCGCTTTGTTTTCTTTGCAATGACACCTAGCATGGAACATCTACCAGGAGATGGGGATTCAAGCACGTCCATTCATCCAGGATTGCTCGTGCTTTACTAGTTGTCTCATATTGATCAGATACATCGTGCCCACTGAGTCCGAATGAACGGGTGTGCGCAATGTTTAAACCCCCTGTGGCTGCAAATACGACCTCGCCAGTCGAAACCTCACATGTCGGCCGAAGCTGCCGCCGTCATGTCCCAAAATATCGAGATACCAAGTTCAATGAGTCCCGATTGGGATTGCAGGCCTGGTGAAACTTACCAGGGGAATATACTAACATTATAGCAAAAATAAACCTTTCGCGCGATAGTGCAAGGCCTCCCAACCGGATAGGTTTGACACTATTCGAATCCGAAAGAGTTGTGATATGAGTGCCAGGTTTCATTAACACGAGCCAAAACCTGATTCGGAGCGAGAGATATCTGAACCCCATTTGAAGGGGAAGTGCCTGTCCAAAGTTCCCATCCGATCAAACCATCCACCCTTCCTTCAATCTTGGCACCGTGACCCAAAGACGACGTTCTGCACCTACCTGTGGCCAATGAATCCGTACGAAGACCCACTGCTCGACTTGGAAGGTGCTGTAGGCAGGATCACCGGCTTCATCAAAGATGAAGGCTTGAGTGTCCAAACATTTGTGGACGCAGTTGGTGGTGGTCCTTATCCCAGTTCTGTCGCCGAACAGCAAGCTTTGACGACCAGCTATTCCTTTCGCCGGACGGTTGAGATCATCCACTTCATCGAAGCCAGCTCGATGAGTGTCTGGGGGTTTATCTTTACCTTCCTTGACCATCGGTTCCTCCGTCGAAGGCCCCAACAACACGATCTGCGAGGGAACACCGAGGAGTCCAGGACTTTGATTCGAAATCTCCTGATGGAAATGCGAGCGGTGATATATGATGCGGGAAACGGAGAAGCGGTCTGGCGAGCCTTTATCCAGGACCAGGTGAGCATATATTCCGCTACATCTAGGAATAGGCACTGGTATTCACACTTTCCTGGGTGTTTTGCTCAGGCAGATGATCTCAACATCAATGCTGATGAGCTGGCCACCGAAGCCAATCACTCTGGCTGAAGGATGGATGGGGCTGTCGCACCCGGTGTGAACAAGGTATTGTACGTCATTAAAGAATCCGTGGGGTGATCATGCATATTCAAAACATATTTGTCATATCCAGGCTCAGCATTCCCCTGGTTGTCTGGATGGCGTATTCGAGTTCTATCATGGGCAATGCATTATGAATTTGCTTGGGTAAAGCAAACTGCTGTTTGATCTGTAATGATTTTATCTCGCGAGCACCATCGTTTCTGACGCGCAGCGATGGTGGCACATGTAAACCAATTTGGCCCCGGTGTTGGTGCCAAAGTGTTTTTTGGCTTCATCATGACCCCCTGATGGGCCGTTGGGAAATGGAGGGTGCCAAAATGACGAAGGCATTAGTGCGCATCATTTTCATTATGTGCTTGTCACAAGTTGATAAGCACCAATATTGAGCAAGTGAGATTGGAGTTTTTGGGCAAAAGCCCTGTCTAGTCTCACGCGAGAAATTTGGGATTAGGCGTAAGTCCCTCGCTGGCGCTCGGAGGTACGTGGTACTTGTACCGACGGGGCCAGAGCGAGTGGACTTATATAAGTTTGGCTTCTGCTCAGTTGTGCTATGCTCATATAGCGTAAAGCAGGGAGCATTTCTTTTCTCAAGTGGGCGACCGATTATCTCACACCAAAAAGGATCAAGCCGATTGTTAGCAGGAATGAGCCGCTTCTACGTGTGCATTGTGGGTTGAAAATCCAATCAAGGAAACGAACTCGAATAGTTAAGCTAGAATGCGATCACCCAGATTCTCATGACTTCGAGCAAACTGCACAGCTGCGAGACATGGTATCTCTTTTCTATGATAAATCGACACGACGAAGCATGGTGATGACGACTTTATGACTTGTCACCTGTCCTTTAATGTCGTCGTCTCAACTAAGCTTGACGAATTCAACAAATATGACGGTGCGAATTTCGATCAGCCCGGATGGCCTTCTTGGTCGTATGATCTTTGGTCTACAGCTGAACGAACTCCTGAAGGATCGTTACATTATGATTATTCCAGTCCATCACGGCGATATCATTATGTTACCCAGAAACGAGAAATTGCATGAAAACAACGTGGCATTGATGGGGCTCTCGGTCTCCTATCAGCAAGGAGATTGTTCATACATACAATCCTTACTCCTGATCATCTTCATCAAATATTCTTTCACAAACTTTGATAGTATAATTATTCCTTTCAATTGACTCGAGAACTTCGAACCTTTACCACACCTTATCCGAAGCCTAACACCTACCAAGACCATGACTCAAACCTCACCAAAATTCTTAATCTATTCAATCCTCATAATCTTTTTATTCAGAACGACCGAATCATCAAGCTTAAATGGTCGTTCAAAAAAATTATTACCAAGATGTGAAAGATTGATGACTATAATGAGTTCAATTCCACCAAGAAATTTAACAAACAATTCAAATTGTAAACAAAACTTCAATAAAGAATTAAATTTATTTCAACAAATCGAAAGTCTTGATTTCAATAATCCTACATTTAGCACTACCGGAATTGATATGAGCAAACCTTATGTTACACTTGGAAATCAATATTCTGATCAATTTGAGATTAGAGCCATATATACTTCATCTGGACTTAAGATGTGCTTTGTACCTTTATTGGATGGTTGGTCATTTTTTATTCACTTCAAAAGAATAGAAGAATCATACATAACTGATTTATTCATTTTCTACTTTTCTCTCAAACAGAAATCAACTCAAAAGATCCAGCAGTTTTCCTAACAATATGAATAATCTTCAAGTTGAAATCACAAATTCTTTCTTCAAATGTTTTTTCAATAAAAGACAAAAAAACTAAAACTCTTGAGACTCTTAAAAATCACTTGAGTTTGATCATCACATAGTCACATTTTTTGAAATCTGGATTTCTTAGAAAAATGTATGAACCCTTTGTATGATTCTTTTTTTTGCTATTTTCTTGAGATGCATATTCTCAGTTCAAAAATGTAATATCCTTTGTCAAAAAGAACAGGAAATATTTTGGGTTCTTGTTTAATTACTTCTTGACCAGATTAGCGGGGTTCAAGTCGGAAAAATGTCGAAAATACAACTGTCCCTACATCAAAATGCTACTCGAAAACTCTAAATTTGGAAAACAAAATCATAAAGCCTCACCTTGGAAGCACATTCCTGTAATTCATTTTCCTGAAAAATAAACTTCAAGGGCTGGGTGGCCAAAGCGCATAAAATGTTGGACAATTTTTGGTTGACTTGAACCCCACTATTTAAGCTTTGTTTAGCAACATGGACACATCTTTATGGGAAAATATTTATCCACATCCCCCTACTGATGGCTCCAGAGGATCATTGGAATCTAGTGTGACCAGATGCAGAAGGGCATCTCAAGCTATCAGAGCCAGAAAATTTGGTCCAAACGCTCATTTCTCTTGCCTCGGTGCGGATTACATAGCTTTTCAAACAACTTTAAAGCCATCAGGACTGACATTGTAGATAAGGGTTTCTATTGAATTCTTTGGAAACAATCCTCTACTTAACTGAGAGGCTTTCAGAGGAGAGAGTTCAGGATATGTATGTAGATGCTATCCGCTTTTCTTGAACTAACCTTGTTCACCATCAATTCACACCAACAAACCATTTTGTGCGATGTAAGGTCCGGTTGGTGACCATTATGAGACATCTATGCCTGACCTGAACTGACCAGGTCTAGCATCGTGAGCTCACATACCCTATAAATAAATGTAAAATTCACATTGCCCGTGTTTAATCTTGTAAATAGCAAGAAAACCTAGGGAGGGTTTAGCCATGAAAGAGCCTCTCAACTATTCCCAAAGAAATTACATGATCCCAAATACTCATTGAACTTCAACTGAGTAAACCGACACGTCGAAGAAGAAAATGTAGCTTCCTTCCAAAAACTTGACCTATCAGCCGGAGCATATACAGTCATTTGCAAAAAGCTTGTCCAAATTTGCCCGTAAAACTCGAGCGATTTGGCAGTGAAATTGTGACAAGCTTTTTGAAAACGACTGTACATACATTGTACGCCTTTGATATTCCCTTCATAACATTCAGCACCTGTGTAAAATTTGTTAGGATTGGTGACACTGATTGTCCGTCAACTTTCATGTTTTTGCGTTTTTCACTTGAACGTCAACAGTAGAAGGATTTTTCTTTCATCATCGCGTATCACTGAGCAAAAGGATTTTCGCCCCACCTCCTTCTAACACGTAAAAACCCTGGATGATTGAAATGAATCTTATTAAGGAACTATACCGTCCAGCCGGCTTGACAAAGTATGTATTATGTACATGACCGAATAAGCGAAGAAGTCTCCACGAAGGGCAGTAAAATTTGTAAATTAAAGCGGGAGTTGCTAGCTGTGATCTTAGTTTCAATTAGGATCGACCTTTAACTTTTGGGTATGAGTCCAATTGCGACGCGTTACTGATCAACTTCCAAACAACGCCCCCTGTTTTGCTTCAGCAAATGTCGGTCCCTGCCAATTCATCGGGACATGAGTCTGCTCCTTGAGAGTTGAAACTGCCGAAAGATCTAATGTCATTCGGATTATACCACTGGCTCCATCGTACAATAAGTTTTCGAAATTTACAAGGCGATGGGGTATGATTCAATGTTTCTAATGTCGCTTTTTTGATCATGAAGCAAGCACGCGTGATCGGTTTTCCAAGGTTGGTGATGGGGTTAGAGATGACAGATATACGAGTTTGAACTGCAGGGCACTGAAGTGCTTGACATTTCTGCAATCAAACTTAGGTACCCAATATGGCCATGACCATGGACTTGACTAGCTAGTTGGCTCGCAAGTCGTGAGTCAACATTGGATTTTTGACATTCAAAAAGTTTGCCTGAACTTGAAACCACATTTGACTCTGTAAGGTTTTAGGACAAGACCAAAAGCCGAGAAACGCAGGCTACTTGAATACACAGTACACAACACGTATGCTTGAATCGCTCTTACACTCGATCAAGCGAGTATATAAAGTCAATGATTAACTAGATTGCGTCATGCGCCAGGTCAAGGTCACCAGAATTCCAAAGCTTAGGTGAGCTGGTGTTATCAAGAAAGCTACGCGCGACACTTATAGACATGATGCACAAACCCTTTACTTAAACATGATTCATATCAATCGATCAAGATTGGTGGATAGGTGTGAATACGCTATAGGATAGGATCGAGTACATAATTCATGCCGAAGTCGTGGCTTCTTTGCTTCGAAGTCTGTACATATTTAGAAGGGCCAATCTTGAGGTCAGAAAGGATGGTATCTACCTCAGTGGGTAGGTCGGCCCCTGACGCGACGAGAGGAGATGAAGCGACAAGGCATCAGGGGGAAGGGGAGCTGGAAGGGGCTCATGCTCTCAATGGGATTGACAAACAAACAGATATATACACATACGTCAGCAAATCTTAGAGGGCCATGTTGATTTCAGGTGGTTCTTTAGCTACACATCATCAACCCTTGCAAAAGACATACTAGGAGCACTGAGACTTTGAAAGCGAGGATCGTCACGCGCACT
This sequence comes from Melampsora larici-populina 98AG31, assembly GCF_000204055.1. Classification (NCBI taxonomy): domain Eukaryota; kingdom Fungi; phylum Basidiomycota; class Pucciniomycetes; order Pucciniales; family Melampsoraceae; genus Melampsora; species Melampsora laricis-populina. The sequence continues at coordinate 13,999 of NW_006768794.1, read as the reverse complement.
TTAATGAAACAATCACGGCTACGCGCGATGCCAAAGTTCGACCATGAACATCATCATTCCCACATCCTTCTTCGCGGCACCGCTCAAATAAAGAGACCGGCGCTATATCGGAGTAGATCGGAGGGCTACCGCACATAGATACCGCGCTCGTGTTTTCATCGCCATCTGACTTCGGCAACTGCCAAGAACTAAAAATTACCATCTACGGTTAGGGTACAACGTAACATAGGGTAGTAGTACAGGTACAAATCAGATGATTGGTGCGTGTCATCTTGCGGCTGTCTGTTAACTTCTTATCTCTGTGTAGTCCTGTACCCATCATTCTCTTGCTCTCACCATAGATACACCTCTCTATCTTTCTCCTCTCCCTATCTAATGAGAAAACCCCTTCGACCAGACATACATATTTAAAACTCGAGTTTGTTCTTGTTTGACTGCGACTGTGAACTCATCTACAACTCTGTATAAGTCCGGCGTGGCTTCAGGAAAGTTGAACTTCGACCCACCACTCATCTGATCTCATACCAAACTTCGGTAACTCGCTCTTACAACTTCACTCAAGCGACACCCTCCTCAATCTCATCAACTTCGGCGCGACTTCAACCATCAGCTCACTCGCGTCCTTTTACTCTTAACTTCTATAATTCTTTCAGTTCTTACTCTGACTCAATCTAGAACTCATCGTATCTTCGATTTTACCCAATCAACTCACATTCCTCTCTCGAGTTCACCTCTAACCTCTCACACATTCATCATCCCTGCGTTTGATTCCTCTTGAATACTATCCCGAATCATCACCTACATCCAAACCATTGAATCTGTTCATCCACACCTCTATCTCTCGCTAAGGCTTCATTCTCGGCGCGCTTTAGCTTACCTTGACCTTCCCAATCGGTTTCTTTGGCCTTCGGAAGTTCGACTTACCATCAATTCACCAATACCTATCAACAGACCAACATGGCATTCCAACATTCTCATATCGATGTTTCTAGCCTAGATTCCAGCAATGCAGATCGAAAACTCATGTCAGAGAGAGTCTTGAAAAGAGTGCGACTTTCAAAGGTTAGTCTCATTTCATGTTCCTTAGAGCGTGTCGGATTCGTATCATTTTCCTCTGTTTCTCTCTCATCTCTTTTGGCACCCCTTCATCGCGTCATTCTTCGTCTCCTCTTTCCTGCTTCTCTCTCCTCTATCTCCTTCTTTTTCTCTCATCACTCTGCCATGAGTGGATCACGCGCAACAGAAGCGTGGTTGCCACGATGTCGAGGTAAACCCTCTCGGTCACGCTGACTTCGCGTGTGCCGCGTGAAGCGATCTGTCAGTGGTATCACAGCGCTTCGGTTCATAGGATCCCTATCTTTGCTTCGGTTGTCTCTCTACCTGCACCTATCTTTCTCCTTGGGGTACAGCAACTACGCCCTAACTGGTGGGTCAGTGAGGAGTCCAAAGATCAAGCTACATTGGGACTACCGTGGCGGAGAGTGAGGGGGTACAGCATGCGTTGATGTGTACTCGACCAAACACGCGCCCCGCGTGACTCTTCCGACCGACTGGGCTTTGTCTCGTGCGTATTACCACCACCTGTTACAGTACCCCTCTTCAACTGTATTGCATACTGTCTCTCTGTAACTCTCTACATACATACCACATCGCCTCCTTTCTATCCGCGGTCGATATGGAGTTGATGGGGTTCATGCGGATTGGATTGCTGTGCATCGTTCATCCTCACCTGTCCGTCTTTCCGATTCAGCCCAGGAATATCCCCATCTGCACCTGACTCTCTTCAGGGTCTCGGCGGTTGTGTTTCCAATGAGGAGCTGCGTGATACACATCCATGTGTATATCGATCACTCCCTACTGGCATTCGGCTCCGCCCGTTGTCTCCACAGCATTTCTCTCACATCTCAGCAAATCGGTTACCCAGCCTGATGTTGTATACCATGTTGATGCTTGTTACGAACATTGAACTGACTCACTCATTTGTTTTCTTTACGTCATCATCACGCTCGAATCTTTACCATTTCGCCCCTGATCCGATCCGATCCTTCCTACCTCACAGGCTACGCGTGCTTTGCAGACGCGTCTCAGCCTTGCAAGTTTTAAAGCTGCCCGCGGCTTACACAATGTTACTTTTGATGTCATCGAACCCTACATGATGCATATCGCCGAACAGCAGCAACGCTCAAACAACACTCCTTTGGCCCAAAATGTCTCTCCGGACAGGCTTCACCCACGCGCTCGAAAGTCGACTAATCCGGCCCCGACCACCTTTGTTACCCCAGACCGTCCCTTTAGCCACAGTGTGGTCCATCAAGCCTGGCGACGTCTTCCTTCTGTGACACCCCCAACTTTTCGGGAATTTAGCCATGCTTCACTTCCGTTGACCGATCCTGTGCTCCGACACATCTACCGTGATCCACCTGCCAGTCAACCGTCCCTCAAACGTTCATTACCTGAGGATGTTTACCAGACACCAGATGGACTACCCGTCACACCCACTGGATCTCAAGAGTATCTCAACGCTGCCAACGTCTTGAGATCTCTCTCACGCGCTCCGTCCTCATCCTCACTGTATTCAGCTTCTCCTCTAGGATGGCCTCGATCCTGTCCACCCGGACTCCGATCGACCAGTGGTACTTACTCTGACATGACCACCAGCCAACGATCAATTACTCCAGAAGGATCTCCCGTGCCTAACAGATCGCATCACCCCACCAAGTCTCTTTCAGAACTTGAAGAAGAAGAGGCTCAAGCAAATGCAGCTGAGCTGATGCTTTTCCTCGCCGCTGGTTCACCTAGTCCTACACGCAGGCCGGCTCCTGAAACATCTACCCCTTCTGCGCAAACCATCCCGGACGAAGCGGCTACTTCTCGTCGGTTATTTGATATGAACAGGAATCGTAGTCCGAGTCCTGTGGCGAAAGACACCAACGACGCCACAGTAGCTCCTCCTCTTTCAACCTCATCACAACATTCTTCACGCTCTGCAAATTCGATATCGAGTAATGCTTTGAAGCCTGAATGGCTCGGCTTAAGTCATGCACCGGATTTGAACTCTGGCAGTGTGAAACCATGCTACGAACCTTCATTTGAAGACTTGTTACAACTCGCTTCGACTTCCCCCGAACGAGTGGTAGTGAATACAGTTGAATCACGGACATCTAGCATCCCATCACACACAAAGACTCTTTTGGGACGTGGCATGTCAACCTCAACACGCCGTGAAGCACAAGCCTGGTGAGATATCCAGTGACCAACATGATACAGTCATTTGATCACTACCGTGATATTTCAAGCAGCAATACATGCGGCGTATCAAGTAATCCATTCAAGAAATAGTAGGCCCCAAGGAATGAAGTGGGCTGGGTGATCGTTTTTTTTTGTAGTGATAACTGAAGAAGACATAATGCTCATTTTTTTTCCTAATACACAACTTTCAATCAAACTCAATGTATAACTTCTTTTTTTTTCTAATTTTTCTTTTTCTTTTTGTTCTTCTGTGTCAATGTCAAATGGACTTTACTACTTTCCGTGTGCTTGTGTGTGTGAGTGTGTTAGGTGAATTTTAACTTTTTTTCTTTTGCATATCAATCATGTTCTCTTTTCTAGCTTACTTTTTGCATATGAATGATCATGCATTTAGCGTGAAGGAGAAAGTCAAAAGGTTCTGTATACCTCTACTTGATTGAAATTTAAAACTTCACCCAAGAGCCAAGAGTTGAGACAAAACTTTATTTCTTTGAAAGAATTCAATTTGATTTTCTCATTTTTGTACCATCAGATCAATAGTCTTGTTAACAATACAGATTCTTGATGACTCTGAAAGCTGTCAAAGACAATCGTAAAGAAAACAAGAAGTCATCCAACACATCTGAGCCTCCCTCAGTTCATCATACTTGAATGACTTTTTGAAGAGAAAATTATCAAATCCTTTGAAGGTTTCAAAGAGTGTATGAAAATAATTCATTTTAATTCCCTTTCTTAAGGAAAATAATTCATTTTAATTCTCTTTTTAAAAAGTACAATTTTTAAATGATACTTTTTATGATTACTTTTTTTTTGATGTTTTCAATTTCGTTTTCATACCAAAGAAAAAATCATTAATCAAACAAATCAAAAAAAGTTATACAATTTAATATTTACATCATCATTAACTTTTTTTTTTTCATTTCTCATTTCTCATATTTATAGAATTATCTTTAGTAATTAAACTTTCGTATACCAACAGAACAAAAAGACTTCATAACCATTTAATTTTTCACAAAGTTTATGTAAGAAGAAACACACCCCAAAAGAAAAGGAAAGCAAAAAAAAAAAAACATTGTTCAACACGATCAGTATGGAAAAAAAAGTGAGCAGAAAAAAAAAAGATATTCAAGTTAAAAAAGTTAAACAAGTTAAAAAAAAAAGTTTTCAAATATAAAAGTCCATTCTTCATTCACATAATTCAATTAAACCATTTATGCAAAATAAATTGTATATCTATCTATCTATATATTCAGATCTTTATCATTATGTATGGATTCTCTCATGATGAATGAAATTAATTTAAATCAGTCCTGATTCAATAAAAGTATCAATTTTAATATATATAGATATCTAGATTAATTGGTTGACTTCTTTTCAATAATCACACCTTGACTTAAAAACCTTAAAACCAATGGAATCAAACTAAAAAAAACCGTACCGCCAAAAGGATCAAAAAATCAATCATCCATCGATTTCCAAAACAAAAAACAATCAAAATCACTAACCTATTCTGTTGACATTGATGAATCAGTTCATCACCCTTCATCCAAAACTTTTCAAAATAAACTTCGACTTCATCTTTTTCCTCCAAAGTCTTATTGATCTGATGACTTGCACCATTCAAATGATTGAATGATTTATGATGATTAGCCAAAGAAATCGAATATGGATTCAAACCTAATTTACCTCCTTCAATATTCGATCTTAAATGGATCTGTAGGAGCTTTTGTTGTTTCTTCTTGATATGTAATTGTTGTGCAATCATTCGTTTGTTCACAATTATCGATTGTAAATCTTTTTCTTGTGATCCGCTTTGATAGATATACGTTTCGGATAACGAATTCGATCGAATCCGACTTGGTTTCTTGATTTCTTGTACCAAGTTTTTTGATTTATCTTCTTGGGGTTGAGATTGAGATTGTGATTGATTAGGATTCGTAGCTTTTGAATGTGGTTTTGAACTTTTTAAACTGATGGTAGTATGAGTATGAGGGTTAACTGTCAATGGCATGAAATCTTCATTAGGTATCAATGTATCTCTCAAGACTTGTAATGCAGCCAATTCAGCTACCTCTTCTTCTTTCTTCACTACTCTCCTTTCTCTTTCCAACTTTTCAGTTTGTTCTTTTAATTGATGTTGTGAAAATTCCATGACTTCTAAAAATGATTCTCTTGATTCCAAACTTTCAAAACTAAACAAATATTTTCGTTTGGTTTTCAAATGATTCATAAATGAAATCTGTAATGTATCTTTCATGAACGCTCTTTCCACTAAGATCGGTTTAGAATAAGGTAATCCAACATATTTAGATGCTCTAGACCCGATCTTGATAAACGTAATATGACAAATCCCAAGTGATCTACCAATAATCTTAAAAGATGCAGATCTAGATCTCGAAAACGTCAAGAATGGTGGTTCAAATTTCAATCCGGTACTAAACAACTTGATCCCAAAATGTGAATCGATTTCAGGTATTGTAAATGTGATTTGATCAGATCCAATCATATAGGTTAATCGATTCGGAAACGTATTCATGGCTCCTCCTCCTTCTGGATCACTTTCGGCAATCGAATTCGTCACGAGGATAGCTTCAGTTTCATCTTCAGTGGCTTTGGCTTGTACAATCTTATCTCTTGCGACTGAAACATATACTTTATTCAATAAGATCTCTAATTTCTCATCACTAATCATCTTTTCAGGTTCGAATTCTTCTTCTGATGATTCCATTGATCTTCTAGAATTATATGATTGATTCATTTGATTTTCGGCTTTAAAGAATTCAATAAAATGTTGAGGACTATGAGCTGCACCATGTGGTAGTGAGAATGCATTAGTAACATATTTAGTCGAATCATGTAAACTAGTGTGTAATGCATCATTTAATCCGAAAAGTGCTTTGATCAGTCGAAGTGCCAAAGGTTGTGAGATTCCAATCGCTTGGTTCACAGCTGACCACTGTGAAGCAAATGTAGCCAAGAGAACTTCAACTGCTTGAAGATCGTTGGGTAATCGAATGGAGAGCATGAACACTCTTAATGCATCATCAATCCGACAATGGTGAAACTTGAACCGATCTATAAAACTTTTCAAAACCTTCACATTCTCTATACGTGAAAGGTATGATCCGATTTGTTTCTTATCCAACTCGGTAGTCATAAACAATACTTTTGAAACCGAGACTGCATCTTCTTTAATCACACCTCTTTGAATCGCGTCAAAAATAGTTTGTTCAGGATCGATGGCGAATTGACCAATGAATTGTTGAATGAGGAGTGCATTGCTTTTACTAGAGGACGGTTTCATATCATGTGTCAAACTCGCGGGTTCCTTCAATTCAACATTCCCATTGATAGCTTTGGTATCAATTCTAGGTCTGACACACTCCAACTTTGAAAGCTCCACTACACTCTTAGTTAAAAAGGATTGATTGAGGGTGATCGGTAACTTGGGAATTCGTTCTCCTTCGGGTGATAGATTAGGTTCAAACTCAATGATCGGTTTGGTGATAACTAGAATATCATTGAACAAAAACAGGTATCGATCTTTGACAGAAGTAGAATTGACAACTTGAAGGACCGGTCCATGTAAGCGTAACTTCCTAGGTGGTTGATTCAACATTGAAGGTCTTCGGGATAAGTTGGGTTTGTTAAGATCGGAGAAGTTGAGGAAAGGTCCGAGTTTTTGAAGGATTTGTTGACGATGGTCAGAGGAGGATGAACCATAAGAGCTCAGTGAGCTGTGTGACACTGAAGATCGAGACATGAGAGAAGAATGAGGTAGTAGAGGATGAGCTGATGAGCTCCCAGGAATCGGACTTGAAGTAGAAGCGGCTTTGGCTGATGATCGTTTGATCCCAGCAGAGATCGAGTTCTGGCGGTAAGGTGGACCCAAATCAGAGTCGCGGTTGTGAATTGAATCTGAAGCCCGTTGATCGATCTCTTCCACGCGCTCTTCTGCTTCATCGAGAGTATCAAAGTTGGAACCGGTCTGTGACAGTGATGGGCTCATCATGTGCGCTGCCTGTCCTACCTGTGTACAATTAGCAAAGTTTGGCCTCGAGGAATCGATGAGAACGGGTTGACCGATCAGACTGGTACTAATCGAACTCGATGTACTACTGGCTCGACCATGGTGTCCAAGACTTGAACTGATGAAACTAGAAGCGGTCGAGAGGATACTGTTGCCATGTGAACGAGAAGGTTTAGTAGGATGAGAAGGTTGACTACTACCGGAAATTGACTTGAGCGACGAGTCGGAAAAACCGGGTGACATGGAAGAGGCGGAAGTGGGGGTAGTAGTGGATGATATGCTACCAACATTAGGGCTCGAGTTGTTTGAAGTGGTCATTTGAGAAGGACCAAGTGGAGGTGAGGTGACGTATGATGAAGAGGATAAAAGAGCTGGGAATGGAGCCAATTTTGAATCATTGTACCGGGCGAGGTCCTGCGGCGATGCCGAGGGCATGTGAGATTTCGCCAAGTTAGGAGCTGGAGGGAATTGGGATGGACCAAGTGAATGCATGTGAGATTTTACAGGAGGTGTGGGTGGTGGTGGCGACCGACACAGCGTGTGATGGGGCTGTGCAATCGGTGGTGGATTGCTGGGTCGACGTGGACGGGGTCTCTCGACTGGATGAAGAGGTTGAGCTGGTGAGAGACCTCGTTTGATTGACATAACAGGTGAGTGGCTCGATGGTCGTTCAGAACTAGAAATTCTACTAAAATGAATGAAAATCAAGTCAGTGGAAACGATCAAGATGTGTGGGGACCAAGTCAGGAAAGTGACTGAGATGATGAAACGAAACACTCACTTTGAAAGTGAAGAGGCACTGCTACCTCGACTCATCTCCTCCAACGCTCGATTGACTTGATCTTGATATCTAGTATCGGTCATGGTTTGTGTGGCAGGCTTAGGAACATTCGAATGAGTCGAACGGAGGGAGCCATCATCAGATTCGCGCCACGGCGACGAAGAAGTGATAGCCACAGGGGAGAGATCGCATGATGATTCTTCAATCATCATCTGTATAACAGAAGTACGAGGAAGTCAGAGAGTCAGTTCGAGTGAGCCAAATTTGAAAAGAGGACCTCGCGTTCATGTGAGTTGATCCGCATGAATTCAAACACATCACCGAGGCAGATGGTAACAATCGACGTAGAAACGGTCATAGAGAGATGGCAAGACATGACCCAAATCCACCAAGCGTGAAGCTCGGCAGTTGAATGAGTTCGGACCAGGACCAAATGAATTCATTTAAAAAGATCAAGATGAGTTTTGTTTTGGATTCCAAACTTACCGTGGGTTCATCAACCGACATCGCTCTCTCATCTTCCTCACCACCTTCACCATTCTCTTTCAAGGTTCTCAAACTTGTTCGACGGATCGCTCCCGATGAAGGAAACTTATAATCCGCCAAACAGTTTTCGTCATATTTAAGAAGCGTCTCAGGAAGATCAGGAGCAGGACTGAAGACGATATCATCGAAATAGCTACCTGAACCTTTCACTGTCACAAACTGTTGGTCATGAGTCGGACTCACAATCCCATCAATAATAGAACGAAGAGGAGAATTATGAGAGAATGTCTCTTCATCTCCTACACCACTACTAATAGTAGTCGTAGTAGTCTGACGAACGATTAATCTAGGAGGACAAATGGTCGAAGTTGCAGAGGTAGGCATCGACCTGTCCATGCGGTTCACATATGGCTTGCTCGAGTTGGTGGGACCATGTTCAAAGTTTGATGTGACGATGGGCTCCGCACAGATCGATGAATTCTGAGGAGGACACAAGGTTGACGGAGTAGAAACAGAGCACAGCTGATCCTCGTCGTAATTCAACATGCTGTTAAATGGAGGTAAGGACGCAACCACACGTTTTCCTTCTCTATTGGCATTCCTTGTGTTTCCTTCGATTTGTTGATGATCGTCAGTATTGATATCATTTGTCAAACTACTACCTAGATATGGCACTTCAGGTATAGCCTCATAAGGTACTTGTTCAGCAGAGTCTGATACAAGATGACCATTGATCTCATTGTCAAGCGTGTTATCTATGAGTCCCATCCGGTCTAAAACGCTGTCTCGATCTCTCTCAAGCGAGTGTCGATAAGATCTGAATTCGGAATTAAGCGTAAAGGTTGATAACTCGGATGAAGATGCACGATTGGTAGTCGTGGTGTGAATCGAACTGCTGCGAGCCGATTTTCGAAGTGAAGTTGTATGCTCAGCAGATTCGATGAGTTTGACTTGTTCATCAATGGAATTAGTCTCATTGACCTTTTCAACGGACGTTGCAGATTGAGATTCTGTGGTTGGATGGTGACTAGAGATCATGAAACCAGCCGAATCGGGTTTCGTGTAGTCAGGTTCAAATGTGTTCTGTTGATGATCATGCAACTGAATTGATAGATCAAGATCAAGATCATTCGGTTCCTTGCTGCTTAGGTGTTCTTTACTAGCCAAGATGGCAGGTTCATTGGTGCTCCCACTTCGAGGTCGAGGTTTTGAATTCTCGTAAGGAAGATGAGATGAATCATGATCTTGAATCGGTATAGCAGGAGTGATGAGGGGGTTTGTAAGCTCGGAAGGAATTGCTTTTAATTTAGTTTGACGACCTGGACCAGCGCCGCTTCGACTAGAGAGTTTTCTGATCAGATTACTTCTTGCTTGCTCGCGTTCAGTCGAAGCTGTAGGGAAACTTGATAAGTCTTGAGGTAGATCATTTGGTGTTTGAGACCTTTGCAAGCCTTTGTTCCGAGCTTGGAGAGCAGAAATGTCCAACCTGCGAGTTCTTTCAGTACCAGTGGTAGTATGACTTCGACTAAGTAGGGTTGCACCTCCTAAAGGAATTGGTTTTCCAATGACAGTCTGAGGATCCACACCATTTTTCTTCTCCATTTTTTCCATCTTCTCTAACGCTTTACGTTGTAAAGCAGATAGCCTAGGTACCCCTCTCCCATTGGGTCCTACAGCGAAACCGAGACCAGTAGGAGGTAAGAGTGGATAAGCCGATGCAGGATGAAGGGTTTGATGTAAACTAAGTGGATTTGGAGCTGGATCCTGTGATTGTTTCTTTTGGATTTCTTCTAAATATCTTAGGAATGGAGGTAATTCATCATCCGAATCTTGATCATCTGGATGACCTTCATTTGAAGTTGGAGTCTTCACACCATTAAGTCTAGCAAGTGAATCTAATCGAGCAGCAGCTGAATTAGCACGTTCGAGTAAGGTACGATGTTCTGAAGTGGATGAAATAGATTCTTTAGTCAAAGCAGTAGGATCTTGTTGAAATTGGGTTTGCCAGTCTTGAACTCGATCTTCTGCTTCTTCTGCTTCTTCTGCCTCTTGCTCTCGATCTCGGTCTTGCTCTGCATCTACTACTTCTTCTGTTTCTTCATCTCGACCTTGATCGTTCTCTTGTTCTGCTTCTTGATCTCGAACTCGATCGGTCTCTTCTTCTAATTCTTCGACTTCTTGATCTTGAACTTGCTCTTCTTTCACTTTTTCTGTTTCTTGACCTTTTTCAAGAAGATCAGGAGAGTTTGAAATTTTAGACATGATAGAATGATGTTGAGGTGAAGGGTTTGATGAAGATCTTGATAGATCGATAGGATTACTTTTACATTCGGTTTCAGGTTTTGAACTTTCGATAGCTTGATTTTCAGACTGCGTAAGAATTAGATTTCAACGTAAGTATATAGAATATCATTGATCTGATCATCAGAAGATGAGACTTACTTTTATTGAAGATTGATCATTAGATTCTATGGGTTTCTCTTTAGGAGATAGAGTAGATTGAGAGCTTGAACGTTGCTTAGAAGAGATTAATCTTGAAGGTGATAATGAAGAAGGTGATGGGATAGGTGTAGTAGGAGCAGTTAATTGTTTTTTAATAAAATTAGTGGGTTTCAAATTGAATTTAGCACTTGAGATTGAAAACATCTTGGGTACTACAATCGGAGGTGGTTTTTGAGAAGTTTTTAAATTTAAATTCGAACGGTTAGAATTCGAATTGATTTGATCTGGTTTTGAATTTAAAGTTTGATGGATTTTACTTTTAAAGTCATTCATCTTGAATTGATTAAATAAATAGATAATGTATTTTTAAACTGATCTTATGTTGAAGAAAATGGTTTTGAATGATAAATAAAGAAAAGGAAAGGAAAGAAATTAGAAATTGTTCAATCTTTATCTGGAATCATTGACTCGATGAGACGAGAAGGATTCATTTACAAAGCGATTCGAATCTCGACATGAATTTCTCATCCTATCAATCAATCAATCAAACAAACAGAGATTCCATAAACTAATTCTGTAAAGATCAAAGGACCAGACTAAAAGATATTTAAGAGAATGGACATACGCACACATTTCAATTAAAAACTTCGAATTGGTTTGTTCAAGAAAATTAAAGAATATCCTTATTAAAGTATAATCATTGGGGATTTGACTTACAGAGATATGAAATCAATTTACAAAATATCTTTGCTTGGGTATCTTTGGATATATTCACTTTTGATCTCCTAAATTAAAGGAAAAAGGATGATGATGATATCAATCAAGCAGTTAGATGCACACTTTCACTTTAAGAAAATTTCATTCGAAATTCAAATTGGTCTTGAAAGGAAATGAAGCAAGTTTGTAGGTAGATGCTTACAGCCGGTCCTTTAAACCTTGGACGGTTGATTTTGTTTTCTTACTTTTTGTATTTTCGTTTTTTGCTTTTGTAAATTTGAAAAATGCTTGAGAATCACTTTAAAGCACTGATTTTTTTTTGACAAATCATCCATGAGCATCTGATGGTATTTTCGTCAAAAAAAATATTTTTTTTATAATACACAATCTGTAAAAAAAATTCGATTCATTTGTGTAAGGTTGTGTAACTTTCAGGCACATTTGCTGGGAGGCCTGTCACCTACGTGAGATCTTCAATGACGTGAACTACGTATGTAGTCCTATTGTTTGCTGTTCCCACCTTTGACCAGCTTTAACCTCACAATCACCCCGCCAAAATGTCCAACGAGGGCAAACACGAAGAAAATACTGTATCTTCTGACGAGTTTGCTGAAGAAGCTGCTTCTACCGACTTTGAATCCGAAGTCGAAGACGAATACGACTCCGATGTCATTATCGAATCTTCTCAAAAACCGTATCTATCACAATCCGCTTTTCTAAACGTCCATTCTATGTGGCCTGACATCCCCAAGGAGGTTGACAACAGGTCAGTGTTCTATTGTCCATACTCTAGTGACAGCATCTAAAAACTTACCAATGATTACTTTGTTGAAAGTTTCACTGCTGAGCATGCCAACCCTGCTCTCGAAGCCAAACCAGTCATCGGTGGTTCTCAGAGGTGAGTGTTGTAATCACTTTTGATATCCGTTGACCATTGTTTTTTGATGAATCTGACATGTATTTAAGCAGCGGATCAACATTGATACATCAAGACTTTGGCATACCTGCTCAAGGATCCCATTCAGTGAGACCATCACAAGAATCTCAAGCACCTCAACGTAGAATGCGGGCAATTCCAGCTCGTCAAGCACATTTCGAGTTCAATCCAGCTTTACCAGATTTCGATTTCAAGCCGACTTTACCAGATTTCAAACATAGCGAGATACGTCATGATCACCAAGACCAATCTGAATCTTCAAGTTTCAAAAAAGAAAAGAAATCGAAAGGAGAAAAGAAATCGAAAAAAGAAAAGAAGAAAAAAGATAAGACAGCAAAACGTAAATCTCCCGAACAAAGTGGATCGGGTAAGCGTCAGAAACGCAAAGTATCTGAAGGGCCGAAGGTAAGTCTTCTGGACCTCATATTTATGTAGTGGTCAGGCTTGAAGTAACCATCTTTTTCACCGCTTGGCACAGAGTCCACTTCAACCTGAATGGCCCATGAGCCCCGCCCCAGGGCTTGGTTCATCCACTCCGCCAGACGATCTTGAGCCACGCCGAAATCTCAGGGTCAAGGCAAACTACAAATCGATGGCCGAGCCTGTTACGAGCGAAGAACTTGAAGAACTTGAAGAGTCGATAATAAGAGAAGTTCGTATTTGGGTTGGGTATGAGATCTGGCAGGAAAGAGAACAAAAAGAGAAGAGGGCGCCTTCAACATCAAAGCATGTTCAAAACAAACTGACGTATAAGAAGGTCACCAGCACACCTAAAGGTGTCAAGTATTCCCATTCATTTCTAATCGATCCTTTCAACACCAGTCCAGAAGAGTTCAAAACTCGGGGAATGATTGAGGTCAACCGATACGTCCAGGATCTGTCACTCTACCTAACCGATCCCGACCCACCCAAAGAACTGTCCTGGATTGCGACTGAACAAACACCAACACGAGCCGGACCTTTTTACAATATTGATGAGGAAGATGAATGGAGTACTTTTATTCAGATTATTCAAGATCTTGGACCAACTCACTTTGTCAATCTTCTCTTGAAGATGGCAGACCCTTCACGTATACAACAAGCCCGACAGGAGATCGAATCTCAAGAAGCTTCTATGAGAGCCTACAAGATACGAAAGATAAACAAATCAGCAAATCAATCTAGAGACAAAATTGAACTCCCAGTCCCTGGTTCAGCAAACAAGCATTCTTCACTTGTAGAAAAAATCTTGACCTATTACCGAAAAGGTGATAATTCCATCTGCTATGATCCAGACAATAGCAAAAATTATTTTCGAGTCACCAGTTCCAGGGCAAGAACATGGGCTGATCCGTACTTAGCCTTCGAGGTTCTTTTC